>NC_133617.1:194810673-195151030 GCF_048593235.1 Sminthopsis crassicaudata
CCATTCCAGTTAAAATCACTGTATAGCATGGAGATAAGGGGAGCTTTCCTTAAAATAATAAGTGGTATCTGTTTAAAAACTGCAGTTTTCCCTTAAAAGGAACTTAATTTAGCCTTAAGAGAATGGATATGCCACAAGAGAAAAATGATACAAAAGGACAATCTAGACATAAGGATCAGTTCTTTACAATCTTATCTTATCTTAAGAATATTTTCTTGTTAAGATATCAGTTATAAATATTGTAGGCTTCAAATTTGATAAACATTTTTTATTAAATAAGGAAATACACAACAATATTTACATACACTTTTGTATACTCTTTCAATATCTAGCACTCTTCCATTATTCATTTATGAAACTATTCAGAGACACAAAACCAATCTATATTTCATTGTGAATGTGTGTATGTGTGTGTGTGTGTGTGTGTGTGTGTGTGTGTGTGTGTGTGTGTGTTCTGGTCTCCTTTTCTTAAATATAAATATGTATGAGTAGATAGTCAAAGAGAATTATTGCATTATGGCCTATTATTCCACTGCTGTCCATCCCCCATTTCCATCTCTACTGCTTGACATTTTTTTCCTACAAGGTTCATTTCAAATGCCACTTTCACTATAAAGCTACTCTGATTTTTGCAATAAGAAATGATTTTTTTTTCCTTTGGAACCTTCATAAAAATTTGTTTAATCTTATGATCTTATTTTGTATTTTGTGCTTTATATGTTCTTTATGAAAATGATCTACTATTCTAAATTATAGAAGACAATTTAATAAACAGTCTTTTGATCTCCTACAGCAAGCTGAATCATTACAGAAAGATAATTTATAGAAAGTTTTATAGAATATAATATTCTACTGTGTTCAGTTTTATTGATTATTTCCTCTTGAAGTAGTGTAGTTAAGTAATTACCTTCTGCTAATGTGTCACTCTTTAAAGATGGCAAAAATTGCATGCTTGTGAAATTGCTTAGGACTGTCATAGAGGATATCCTACATGAAGTATAAATAGGGAAAAGATTCTCTTTAGTTGAAGAGATCCTATAGAATATACTCTTTATGAATAAATTGACTATAGTCTAAAAATACTGCATGACCTCTTTAATTAAACCCATGACTCTGCAAAAGAACAAAAACCAAAAATAGTCTATCCATTTGGAAAAAGGGAATACTGATTGTTCAAACAATACAAAGTAGTTAGGTTGCCCATTGAAATAGTCCATCTGTGTATGTGTGTGTTTGTGTGTGTGTATGTGTGTGTGTGTGCATGTGTGTATTACATATGACGGACAATGAGGTAAAAGATCAAAACTTCATTTAAGGAAGAGAACAGTGCATGTAACATTTGAAAAACTGGTGTTTGTAATACTTTTGAGTTTCTAAAAAGTTTCTATCTGATGTAAAATCCTATCTTTTAAGAAGTATTTTCCTGGTTATGGTGAAAAAATAAATAATTGTATATCACAATCTATAAAATATCTAAATTGTTGGAAACCCAAAAGTTTTATTTAAACACAATTTAGGTATGCTGACAATGCCTTTTGTGAAAATGGCACAAAAAGTTGTCTAGGAAAAGTATATTCAGAAAAGGATATTGATTAGTAATGTACTGAGAGTAAACAATTATAGAAAGACAACTTAGGTGTTGTAATAGTTCCCACAGAATATTAAAAGACATAGAGGAAGGTAACCATAAAATTTGGTAGGTTTCTCACAGAGGGCAAATGAAAAGATATGAATAAGGATCACATAAGGTAAGAAGGAATAGATGGATTGTACTCTGCACCATTGAAGGAATTACCTACGTTGATGAGATAACAAATATATTAAAATACCCATGGTATTTTTGCACATTCCCTATCTTATCTACTGAGGACACTGATACATTGTTGGTGTAACTATGAATGGATCCAACCATTCTGGAGAGCAATTTGGAACTATGCTCAAAAAGTTATCAAACTGTGCATAGCCTTTGATCCAGAAAGGAATTCTTACATAAGAATGCTTCACAAGGAAGAAATAAAAACAAAAGCAAAAGAAGGGCTCTTAGTTCATCAATTAACTTTTATTAAACACCTACTATTAGCTAGGTTCTAAACTAAGTACTGAGAATACAAAGAATTTTTTTTTAATTCTCCTTACTCTTGAGAAGCTTGTATCCTCTCAAAGAGAAATGACATACAAACAATTATGTACAAGAAAGATGTACATGACATTATTTTTAAACAGTTTTAATACATCCATGAAAATATAAATTTATATAAAAGTTTGTAAAATTGTATGGATCACTTTATATACATTATCTTATTTCAATCTTCCAAAAACTCTGAGAGGTAGATCAAAAATGTATCTCTTTCATGAGGAAATTAAGGCTCTGAGGAATTGTGACTTGCCAAGAGTGATAGAATTATCAGAAACCTTATTCAAAACAAATCTGACTCCAAGTCTACACACACACACACACACACACACACACACATATATATGTATATATATATATACACATATATGTATCACAAAATAATTTCTAGATTTCAAATATTTGAAAAGAACATTTTGATGCATATTACAGATAATATTCCATTAAAATGTATGTGAAATAAGTTTTAGTGAACTTAAGTGAAGTAATCATTAGTGAACCATTTCCCTGGCAATATCTATGCCTTTAAAGGAGAGACAATATCTTAGTGACCAGAAGTAGATATTATTGTATATTAAGTAGGAAACTGAGTTAAAGATAATTTATGCTGGGGATCTGTTTCTCTAGAGCTACTGACCACAGAAGAGAATTGAAATAGGCCAATAAAGGAATAAAGGAAAATTGAGATGAGAAATACCTGTTTGAGTGGAAATGAGGATGACAAATACAGATTCCAAATCAGATATTTCCTAAGAAGGAGGCAAGTAAACAACTCTTCTCTACCTTGGTTTCTTCATTGATAGATATAGGATAATTCTCAGGGTTTTATGAAGAGCAAATGAGGAAAACTTATATACAAACACTATGCATGCAAACTTTATTGCTTTTATTTTTATTAAAACTTTTTTATTTTCAAAAATATATGCCACGAATAATTTTTCAACATTGACTCTTGCAAAACCTTGTGTTCCAAATTTGCCTTCCTGTATCCTAAATGGCAAGTAATCCAATATATGTTAAATATATTAAAATATGTATTAAATCCAATGTATGTTTACATATTTATATAGTTATATTTTTTCACAAGAAAAATCAGATAAAAAAAAGGAAAAAAAAATGAGAAAAAAACAAAATGCAAGCAAGGAAAACCCAAAAGAGTGAAAATGCTATGTTGTGATCCATACTCAGTCCCCAAGTCCTCCCTCCGAATGTATATGGCAGTCTTTATCACAGATTATTGGAACTGGCCTGAATCATCTCATTGTTGAAAAGAACCACATCCATCAGAATTGATGATCATATAATCTTTCTATTGCCATATACAATGATGTCTTGGTTCTGCTCATTTCACTTAACATCAGTTCATATAAATCTCGCCAGGTTTCTTTGAAATAGTCCTGCTAATAGTTTCTTATAGAACATTAATATCCATAACATTCATAAATCATAATTTATTTATTAAGCCATTCTCCTATTGATAGCCATCCACTCAGTTTCCAGTTTCTTGCTACTACAAAAAGGGCTGCCACAAACATTTTTGCACATGTGGGTCCTTTTCCCTCATTTATGAGCTCTTTGATATATAAGCCCACTGCTGGATCAAAGGGTTTGCAGAGTTTGATTGCCTTTTGGGCATAGTTCCAAATTACTGTCTAGAATGGCTGAATTAGTTCATAATTCTGCCAGCAATGTATTAGTGCTATTATTTAGCCAATAATATTATTTATTTAGTACTTTAAGGTTACCAAGTTGCTTTACATACCTTATCTCATCTGTTTCTCATAGATATTGTTGTTATTCACATTTCATAGATGAGTAAACTGAGGATTAGAAATGACTTTCCCAGAGTCACATAGAGAGTAAATATTTGAGATCATATTTTAACTCCTGACTTCAAACCTAACTTAATTATAATAAAAAACATTATCACATAATAGGAAATACATCACTATATCTTTATTAAAAATGTGAGCTTAGCTATATTGAGTTCACATATCCTTTTATTTTAAAGACCACATCCTATTTTAGCAAAGGGATATGATTCACATTCTCATGCAGCTTTCCACTTCTATTATTCCAGCTTTCTCATTAATCTTCGAACACTCCCTCTACTGGCAGGTTTTCTATTATCTATATACATCATATCTCTTCCCCAAACATCAAAAAATTCTCACTTGGTCCATCCATTAGCTCTTGATATTATCCTATGTTTTTGCTTCTTTTGTGTCTAAACTTCAAAAGGATTTTCATCTTTATTCTTTGCCATCTGGCTTCTGAGTCCATCTTTCCTCTGAAACAACTCTTAAAAGTTACTCATCTTTTAACTGCTAAATCTTAGTGCTTTTTCTTAATGCTTATCATTTTTAACCTCCAAGCAACCTTTGATACAATCATTTGCTCCATTATCTGTAATTTTTTATACTATTTTACTTGGTAACTAAAATTTAGTTTCAATTTTAAGGTTAAAAACTAGTTCTCTTAGTTTCAATTAAAATCTATGTTGATAACTATCAGATCTATTTTACAGGTTATCTGTCCCTGAATTCTAGTCTCACCTCTCCCTCTGCTTTTTTTACAAAATTTTAAACTTAATGGCTTATAGACACTAAATTCAAGATTTCTAAAATTGAACTCATCTTTCTAACTTCTAATTGTCAAATCACAAGAATCCTTCCTTTCACCTAGGTGTTATGCTTGATTCCTTGATCTTTTTCATCCCCTATATTCATTCAGTAGTCAAATCCTGCCATGTTTACCTTCATAAAATTTCTTTTTTCTTCAGAAAATAATATAACCTTTCCTCACCTCAAACTTAGACTAGTATAGTAGCGTTCTGATTGATCTAACTCATCTGTCCCCAGTTCAATTTATTTTCCATTCATTTGTCAAGTTGATTTTCCAAATATGAAAATGTGACCATATCAACTACCTATTCAATAAAATCAAGTGAATTTTTTATCTGTAGGATCAAATATAAAAGCCCTTTGGTCAAAAATTAAAAGTTACAAATAATGTAACTATTGCCTTTGATGTATTAATACTGGTCTCCATGATGCTTTTTCTCCCATATGATACTCTATCATCTAATTTCTAGCTATCTCCAGGGCTTGTTCCCCATTCCTAAAGTCCTCTTCTTCTTTATCCTTGCTTCCCAGTTTCCCTGGCTTCAGCAAGAAGTCATTCCTATTTTTTCATAGTTTTAATAACTTTCTTGTATGGGCATCCACAATTTATTATCTTATCTACTAACTTGAAAGCTACTTAAAGACAGAGGATTCTTGTAACTTTGTGTGGATCATAACAAAGTGTAGCTTAGTGAATCTTTGTTGATTGAATGAATATGAAATGCAAAAGAATTTATAACTCCAGTTATTTATGACCATTATCAGAAAAATGTTTTGTACATCCTGATAAATAACCAAATTAACCTTTAAAACAGTTTCACAAAACAAAACTAAATAACTGAATGTATTTCATTTATTTAACCAATTTTAAATTGTATACAAGAAAAATGGGTTGGTAAATCATTTATTTTCAAAGCCAGCATAAATGGAACTGTGTCCCGGAGCAATGATTTTAAAGTTGTCATGATAAACAAATCTCCTTCTACTAGAGAATGGATAAACAAGTTGTAGTATATGAAAGTATATTTTTATAAAAAATGATCAACAAGCTGATTATAGAAAGGCCTGGAAAAATTTATAGGAAACAATGCTGAGCAACATTAGAACTAGGAAAGCATTGTACAAAATGGCAGCAAAGATGTGCAATGATCAAGTATGAAAGAGTTGGTTTTTCTCAGTGCTTCAGTGATTCAATCTCAAATAGACTTTGGATAGAAAATGTCATCTGTTTCCAGAAAAAGAACTATGGAGATTAAATGTAAATCAACACATACTATGTTCACTTATTTTTTATTAATTCTTCCTATCCTTTAGTTTATTGTTCCTGTTCTGATTTTTCTCTCCTAAAATAACTCATAAAGCAATATCTATGAAACATAAATTTGCTAATTAGTTACTTAAAAAGGGCACATATTGAGTCTAAATGCAGATCAAATGTGTTTTTTCTTTATTTTTGTTGGATTTTGTTTTCTTTTGATGTTTTTTTTTACTTTTTTTTATTATAGATTTTTATTTATAAGATATATGCATGGATAATTTTTCAGCATGGACAGTTGCAAAACCTTTTGTTCCAATTTTTCCCCTCCTTTCCCCCATCCACTCCCCCAGATGGCAGCTAGAGCAATACATATTAAATATGTTAAAGTATATGTTAAATACAATATATGTATACATGTCCATACAGTTATTTTGCTGCACAAGAAGAATAGGACTTTGAAATAGTGTATAATTAACCTGTGAAGGAAATCAAAAATGTAGGCTAACAAAAATAGAGGGATTGGGAATTCTATGTAGTGATTCACACTCATTTCCCTGAGTTCTTTCAATGGGTGTAGCTGGTTCAATTCATTACTACTCTATTGGAACTGATTTGTTTCATCTCATTGTTGAAAAGGACCACGTCCATCAGAATTGATCATCATATAGTACTGCTGTTGAAACATAATGATCTCCTGGTCCTGCTCATTTCACTCAACATCAGTTCATGTAAGTCTCTCCAGGCCTTTCTGAAATCATCCTGCTGGTCATTTCTTACAGAACAATAATATTACATAACATTCACATACCACAATTTATTCAGCCATTCTCCAATTGAGGGGCATCCACTTACTTTCCAGTTTCTGGCCACCACAAAGGGGGCTGCAACAAACATTTTTGCACATATGGGACATTTTCCCTTCTTTAAGATCTCTTTGGGAATATAAGCCCAGCAGTAACACTGCTGGATAAAAGGATACACATAGTTTGATAACTTTTTGAGCATAGTTTCAAATTGCTCTCCCAAATGGTTGGATTCATTCACAATTCCACCAACAATGTTTCACTATCCTAATTTTCCCACATCCCTTCCAACATTCATCATTATCTTTTCTATCATCTTACCCAATCTGAGAGTTATGTAGTGATATCTCAGAATTGTCTTAATTTGCATTTTTCTGATCAAGTGGTTTGAAGTACCTTTCTATATAATTAGAAATAGTTTCAATTTCTTCATCTGAAAATTGTCTGTTCTTACCCTTTGACCATTTATCAATTGGAGAATGGCTTGATTTCTAATAAATTTGAGTCAATTCTCTATATATTTTAGAAATGAAGCCTTTAACAGAACCTTTGAATGTAAAAATGTTTTTTTCCAGGTTATTGCTTCCTTTCTAATCTTGTCTGCATTAATTTTGTTTGTACAAAAACTTTTAAAATTAATATAATCAAAATTTTCTATTTTGTGATCAATAGTGATCTTTAGTGCTTCTTTGGTCATAAATTCCTTCCACTTTCATAGGTCTGAGAGGTAAATTATCCTATGTTCTTCTAATTTATATATAATCTCATTTTTTATATCTAGATCATGAACCCATTTTGACCATTTTGACATGATCTTGGTATACGGTGTTAAGTGTGGGTCAATGCCTAGTTTCTGCCATACTAGTTTGTTAGATTCTTATTAAGTGCTAAGTAGGTACTTAACAGTTCTCTAGTTCTGGCCTTTAGGGGAATTTTACTTCTGTGAACTCCTGGGGAGGAGCTTACATGCTTAGGAGGAGCAAGTTTATTGGTTGAAGTATTTTTCCCAGAAGCCCTTGCGTTATCCCATGCCCATTCTCTGGGAGGATAAAAGAAGACACCATTGAGCAAGGAGAGAGTCTTGTCTGGGCCAGACCTGAGGTGGCTCTATTTAGGAAGAAGGAGTCTCTACACAAGATCAGAGTTGGTGGCAGTTGAGACAGCAGATCTCCTCCCAGAGAGCAATCAGCAGTCTCTGGACTCAACAGAACTTTACACTAGTTTTCAATTTTCCCAGCAGTTTTTGTGAAATAGTGAATTCTTGTCCCAAAAGCTGGAATTTCTGGGTTTGTCAAACTGTAAATTGCTATAGTTATTGAACATTATCCCTTGTATTCATTTTTCCAAATTTTCCTCTTCCTCCCTCTACTCCCTCCCCTAGATGACAAGCAATCCCATACATTTTACATGTGTTACAGTATAACTAGATATAATATATGTGTGTAAATCCAATTTTCTTGTTGCACATTAAGTATTAGATTCCAAAGGTATAAGTAACCTGGGTAGATAGACAGTAGTACTAACAATTTACATTCACTTTCCAGTGTTCCTTCTCTGGGTGTAGTTGTTTCTGTCCATCATTGATCAGCTGGAAGTGAGTTGGATCTTCTTTATGTTGAAGATATCCATTTGCATCAGAATACATATTCATACAGCATTGTTGTTGAAGTGTGCAGCGATCTTCTGGTTCTGCTCATGCCACTCAGTATCAGTTCATGTAAGTTTCTCCAAACCTTTCTGTATTTGTCCTGCTGGTCATTTCTTACAGAGCAATAATATTCCATAACATTCATATACCATAATTTACCCAACCATTCTCCAATTGATGGACATCCATTCATCTTCCAATTTCTAGCCACTATGAAAAGAGCTGCCACAAACACTTTGGCACATACAGGTCCCTTTCCCCTCTTTAGTATTCCTTTGGGATATAAGCCCAATAGCAGCAATGCTGGATCAAAGGGTATGCACGGTTAGATAACTTTTTGGGCATAGTTCCAAATTGCTCTCCAGAATGGCCGGATTCTTTCACAGCTACACCAACAATGTATTAGTGTCCCAGTTTTCCCACATCCCCTCCAACATTCATCATTATTTGTTCCTGTCATCTTAGCCAATCTGACAGGTGTGTAGTGGTATCTCAGAGTTGTCTTAATTGAAGCATAAAAAGATAAAAAGAACTCTTGAGAACTGTATTTCTGTTATGGGCATACATAGAGAGTGCGTGATACATACATAGTAAAAGATAAAAGACTGGAGCAGAATCTATCATGCTTCAGATGAGGTAAAAAAAAAAAAAAACCAGGGATAGCCATCCTAATCTCGGGACAAAAGCAAAAAGTGATCTAATTAAAAGAGATATGGAAGAAAACTATATCTTGCTAAGGGATACCATAGATAATGAAGCAATATCAATACTAAACATATATGCACCAAGTGGTATAGCATCTATATTTCTAAAGGAGAAGTTAAGAGAGCTACAAGACGGAATAGACAATAAAACTATAATAGTGGGAGATCTCAACCTTGCCCTCTCATAGCTAGATAAATTAAACCACAAAATAAATAAGAAAGAAGTTAAGGAGGTAAATAGAACATTAGAAAAATTAGGTATGACAGATCTTTGGAGAAAACTGAATGGTGATAGAAAGGAGTATACTTTCTTCTCAGGAGTTCATGGAACCTCTACAAAAATTGACCATATATTAGGACATAAAGATCTCAAAATTAAATGCAGGAAGGCAGAAATAGTAAGTGCAATAAATACTACATTAAACAAGAAGTTAGGGGTAAATAGATCAAAAAGTAATTGGAAACTAAATAATCTCATCTTAAAGAATGATTGGGTGAAACAGCAAATTATAGAAACAATAATTTCATCCAAGATAATGACAACAATGAGACATCATATCAAAATTTGTGGGATGCAGCTAAAGCAGTAATAAGGGGAAATTTTATATCTTTAGAGGCTGCCATCTTATTAACCCCAAATTGTGCTTTTATTTTCCCTTTCCCTCATCCCCAGCATTGTGCTTCTGACTACCACTTTCCTCAAGCAACCCTTCTCCTTTACAATGCCTCTCCCTTTCTTATACCTTTACCCTACTACTTCTATTAGCTTTTTCCTTTCTTTTCCCCTTTCCCCTCCCATTTCCCTATGCAGTTTCTATGCATACCCATAATGGAGATAATAGTTCTTTAGAGTTATTTTCTTTTTACCTTTTTTATGTTTCTATTGAGTTCTATATTTGGAAGTCAAATTTTTTTGTTTAGCTCTGGTCTTTTCATTAGAAATAAATTAAATCCACCTGTTTCATTGAATGCCTATCTTCTTCCATGAAAGAAAATGCTCAGTTTAGTGGGGTAGTTTATTCTTGTCTGCAATCCAAGTTCCTTTACCTTCTGGAATATCAGATGGTTGCTTGAAATATTTTTTTCTTTAGTCTGACAGTTCTGAAATTTAGTCACTATATTTATTGGAGTTTTCATTTTGGGGTCTCATTCAAAAGGTGATCAGTGAAGAGGCAAAGTCAGTGAAAGTTTGGAAAAAGAGAGATTTTATTTCTCATTTCCAGCTTCAAGAGAAGAGATACATGGTTGCCACTTATCTTCAGATAGTTTCCAGGAGAGAAAGAATCTAGGAAAAAAGTAAAACATAGCAAAGATCATGATTCTCATTTTTCTTATATACAGGGATCTTTATGGAATTGACATGTGGTGGGAAGGAAGTTAAAGGCTTGGCTATAAAGTTCGAAGTCCTCCTCCTTCTCTATTAAAACCTTAGCAAACACTAGAGTATTTATCCTCTAGTAACAATATTAAAGAAGGAATAGATATAATTCTAATTGGGTATCTCTAGGAGCAAAGCAGAAGAGCTATTTTCATGGCTCCAATCTGTTCTTCTCACAGCAGTAATCAAAATCTCTCTGAGAGGGGAGGCAACTTTAGAGATATTTATTCATATCTCCCACATTTGAATACTCATATTGATATATCTAACTTCAATGGGCAACAGAGCCATACCTGCCCATGTAAAATGCATGAGTTTGACTGGAAATTTTCTACAGTATCTTTTAAGCTCTAAATATCTACAATATACCCAGAGTTTTGCTATTTGTAGTAGATTATATAAAAGAAATATGACATCATTTTTGGCCATGAACTAGTCTAGATTAGCTAGAGAAAAACTTAGTTTTTAATGTTTGAGTCTCCTTTTAACCCTTGTGATAATTAAATTTTAAAGTTCATGCCCATCCTAACTGCCTCCCCAACAAAACAGTTTATTTTTTTTTTACTAACCATTGCTAGTTTTCATTAATGAAGGCCATCAAAACACCTGAGCTTTTTAAAGTAATCTTAAAACATCTTGTCCTACTCCTGTCCCCTTAAATCTTCATAACAAAATATTCTGACAAAAAAAATAAAAAAATAACCAATTAATCAAAATGGTTGTTGAGTGCAGTCATTGATCACACATTCTACAATATACTGTTCTAGAAACATTTGTTGATAAACAAACATAATTTGGAAGTTGGAATACAGACACAGGAAATTCCACAGCACCTATCAAATGTAAGATAATACATGTAGGACACATAGGACTTATCTTACTATAATACCATTTCAACAATTAATAAAAAAAATTGCATAAATAAAATGTTTAAGAACCTTCAGCATGCCCCTTAATTTAAAGTAATTTTTGTAGTGGAGAAAAAATTAGGACAGCCCTTTGAAGTATCTAGCAATACCTGTCTCATAAAATAGTATACATATGTTAAAAACTAAATTTATCAGTATACTGAAAGAATAAAGGAGAGAGCAGAAGGAAAATATTTAGAGCTAGAAGGAATCCTGTAACTATGTAGTCTAATTCCCTCTTTAAAACATAAAGAAATGAGCACAGAAAGGAAAAAAAAAGTCTCGTTTAATGTACCACAAATATTAAGCAAAGCAGACAAGAATAAAATCTTCATCAGTCTTCTGATGAACTGCTTTTTCTACCATATAAAACGGCTCCAACACTCCAAAGCTATGTGGTCACTAGTGGAATAAAGAGCTACTATAGAAGCTATTTTTGCTGGTAGACTTGAAAGCAGTGAAGGTAGGCTCAAACATGAAAATTTTTTGAGAAAATAATTTTTAAAGTTGCAGACTGGACAGGAAGAATCAAAGAATAATACCCAAAGCAAGGAATAATAGATAGAAAAGAACATAGATAACTTGAATAATATGTATTCTGAACAACATGTCAAATCAAAAGACATAATAATAATAATAATGAGTTTAGTAAAAGAAAAAGTATTCAGCTGGTGTTCCTTGAATGTAAGAATATGTAAATAATACTTGATATAATAGGCAGCAATTGATTGTGACAATGAAGTTACTTTGCTTATAGATGTTCATAAAATTAAGAGTCTGAACAAAATGACAGTTGTGGAAGTAGAAAAGGTGGAAAAACTAGGGGGGGAATTGAAAAGACTGATTTAATGTGTCTAAGGAAGGAATATACTATCAACTACTTCTGATAATGGAGAGAAGTACAGGCTTAACCTGGATCATTGACTTCCCAAACTAAAATTGTTTATAAAGAGCTATCTATAAACCTTATTTATAATCATGTGTAGCTAGGAGGAGGATTATACTTTAACAATTAATAATATCTACTTTAATGATTTGTTTTAAGTATCAATTGTGATAATATATGAAAATCAAGTATTTTAAAAACTATAAATATACAACTGCCAGATGTGATTAGGGTTATTGTGCATTCCCAGATTATTTCCCCTAATAGATTTCAAGTCTCTTAAAACAAACAAACAAAAAAAAATTATGGCTTATTTCATTTTTGTTTTCCTCTCATCCCAAATGGTACCTTTCTGATAATAGGAAATTAATGAATATTGGTTAAATTGTTGAAAATAGTTTGCAGACATTTTAGATTCAGGAACATTTTATTCTATATAAGTAGAATAAGAAGAAGAGAAATGGAAGTATAGAACTGAATACATTTCCCATTAATTTACTTGATACAGAGAGTCAATCTTAATAATTCTCTTTTCTTCATTAAGGGTTCTTGCTCCTGTGTTATATAGATAATTCCTAAATTCCTTTCCCGTCTTAGAGTAAAGCAAGTTTAATTATTTTGAAATGAATCCATGTCCAATCAATTTCAACACATGTCCTATTACCAATCTAACCAGTCAAAAACTGTTAATTATCATGTGCATTGTAGCAAGAACCAGATAATCTTTAACTGAGGCTACTTACTGGTAACAGAAAAAAGGTCTGAAACACTCAATTATTTCTTATTTCTAACTAAATGAACAATTAAATTTTGTCAGATTCTTATGGTCAATAATAATGCTGCTGTGCAGTGTTGCACATATTATTTTCTTACATAACAATAATTACCAATCTGCTTTTGTGTTGGTTTTTGATATTTACTGTTTTTTATTGTACTGTCTGGTGCAGTACAAATTTTACAGTAATGCTTTCTAATAGTTAAGGCATTCTTCAGGGTCCTTAAAATGATAATATCCTTCTTTTTATATTTGATCCTGGGCCTTTTTAGGGCCCAAATTATTATATTATTTCATCATCAATTTCAAAAAAGACAAAACTCATGAAATTTGTTCATTTTTAATTTTAATCTAAATGGCCCTTGGGCCACTTATAAACATTCTCATATGTTAAAACTTTCTGAATCATTATCAGTTATTAAATTAAATTTTCATTTAAATTCAGCAGAATTTGTAACAATATTGAAAAGAAAGAAATTTGAATTAGAATTACTTCCGTTTTTAGAAGTGATGGAAAAGATACTATGTTGTGATGTGATAGTTGGACCTAGTTGTTTGAATAGCCAATTAAGGGTAAAATTATAAGAAAGGGAGAGGGGCTCTAAAGGAGAATAAAAGCTGTTTGAATGAGGTGGTGATCACAAGCATTTACTGGGGAGGAAAAAAGGGGGGAAATAAAAAGGAAAGCATGACTTTCAGAAAATACAGAATTAGTTATTTTAACTGTCAATGTGAATGGGATGAAATCTCCCATAAAATGGAAGCATATAGCATATTGGATTAAAAGCCATAATCCTACAAGATATTGTTTACAAGAAACACATTTAAAGCAGAATGGTACTACAGAGTGAAGGTAAAGGACTGGATTTAGTATGCTTCAGATGAAATTTTAAAAAAAGCAGGAGATAGTAATGCTGATCTCAGATCAAGTAAAAGCAAAGATAGTTCTAATTAAAAGAGATAAGGAAAGTAACTATATCTTACTAAAGGATACCATAGATAATGAAGCAATAGCAATACTAATTTTAAATATTTTATCTTATTAATATTAATTTATAAATATCAATTAAAACAACAATTAATTAAATAATGATTATATTAATATTAATTAAATAAATATTAATTAATGTTAATAATCTCTAGAAATATATCAATATATTAATATTATTCAATATATCAGCATTATACATTATTAAACATTATCAATTATATATTATTAGTTAACATTAATTAATTAAATATAACATTCATATAATAAACATAAAATTAATAACATAAATATGTTAATTAATTAATATGAATAAATAATTATTAAATATTCATTTAAATAATAACTTAATAAGAATAAGAAATTAAGATAATAAGCATGAGTAAATAAAAATCACTTGAATTTTTAAAAGTGCTTTACATATGCTCTCACTTTTGATCTTCAAAACAATCTTGTGAGGTGGTTTCTTTTATCATCATTATTTTCACAGAGGGCAACTGAAGTAGAAAAAAGTTAAATGATTTTCCCACAGTCCCACAACAATAACTGCCTGAGGCTGATTTTAGATTCAGTTTTAAATCCCATATTCTTTCCTTTGTGCCACTTTACATACTTTAAGGAGCTTTAAGGATAGAGACAAATGACAACTCTGCACCATTGATATGATTGTGCATAAAAAGAAGAATTTTTTTGTTGTTCAGTCATTTTAATTATATCTGACTCTTCATTATTCTATTTGGGGTTTTTGAGGCAAAAATACTAGAATGGTTTGACATTTTCTACTCCAGCTCATTTTGTAGATGAGGAAACTGAAGCAAATAGGATTAAGTGACTTGCTCATATTTATATATCTAATAAATGTCTGAGAACAGATGTGAACTCATTCAAATGAGTATAATTCCAGACCCAGCATTCTATCCATTAAGTAACCTAGATGCCCTTAAAGAATAATAGGGGGTAAAAATTAATTGAAACAACTTAAACAACATTGATGGATATAAAATAAATTCACATAAATCATAATTATTTCTGATAATATAATTTTAAATAATGTTTCATAAGTCATAAGAAATGATTTTTCTTTATAATAACTATAGAATTTATAAAATACTTATGACTATTGAATCTTTATTGAAACTAGATGAACACAACTATGAAATTCTTTTTTTTTGAACATAAGTAAGCCCTAACTACATGCTGAAATATTAATCAATCTTGTGCATTATAGATCAAGATAATTAAATTATAAAACTTCCCAAATTAATTTATTAATTAGTGCCATGCCAAACTATAAAAAATTACTTTATATAGAAACAAAATAATGCCAAGACTTTTAAGGAAAATGATTTTTAAAAAGTTATGTAAAGGAAGGGGATGCTCTAGCAGTATTAGATTTCAAACTATACTACAAAATAGTTATCAGGGAAAAGAATTGGTACCAGATAAAAAACAGCAATTGGTCAAATGAACAGGTTAGGTACTCAATATATAGAAAGAAACCAACACAGTGAGCTGTTCCACAAACACATAGCTTTTGAGTAGTGGGGAAAGGAATCACTATTGAAAAGATCTGTTTGGAAAACCGAATAGTGATCATTTGGAAACTAAATTTTGATCAATACCACATAACACATATACAAATAAGTTCTAAATGTATTCATGACATATAAGAGACCACATCATTAAAAATAAATAAAGAGGAATTAGAGAGAACTTTCATTTAGACTTATGGATTTGGAGGCAGGAAGATATTTCTGTTAGAATGAATAGCACAAAAGTCAAGGGTATTGGGATAAAGAAATCTGGAATAAATTTAGAAAAAAAGAATAGTCTAGTTTAGCTATTGAAGAGGATACAAAATATTTTGTTTTCTGAGAGATCAGACTAAGGAATTAAGACTTAACTTTTAGTTAGGCAATGAAGAGACACTAAAGGTTTTTCAGTTAAAGAAGTGACATAATCAGTTTTCCTCAGAGTACTTGATATACTTCAATCAACTAATATTGAAATTTATTAAATTGATGCTAATGAAAAAAATACCTAGTAGGTCACTTTTGTCACTGAAAATTTGAAAAACTAAAAATATTATTTTTTGATAAACAAAATTTATTCTTACAACAACAAAAGTTGATCTCTTTAGAAGCAAGTTTTCTACCCCATACTTGTTTACAAAGTTCAATTTGTTATACCACAGTACGGAAAACCTAGTGAAATCAAGCATTTTGTCTCTAAGATCACCAAAGATTTATTCCCATTACATCAAGTACAGCAGATGTGATCCTGTGATGTATTCTCACTGAATGGATAGACATATGAATGCACAAAAAGAACTAGAACAAAAGTCTGGGACTTTTGCTGCTTTTATCTCAACTAATCAGTACTGGAAAAGCAGATTGCCTCCAAGGAGATTTGAGGCAATAAAGCTAGTTATGTCTCTCCTCCCTTTTCTTTGTCCTTTTCTATCCAGTGAGTATGTTTAATGATACTATGAAAGCACAAGTCACTGAAAAGCAGTCTAATAGTGACTGGAGCAAGTTTTTCTCTATAACATCATTGATAAATGGATTGATTTAGATAAAATCACACAACTCTTCTGTCTGTCCCTGAGATTCTTCCTATAGAAAAATATTTTTTTTGAGTTCCTGCTGTTTCCCTATTATACTTAACCATCAAATAGGTAACATGATAGTTTTTTTTAAAAGGTTCATTGACTCTTTAAAAAAATAGATGAGAAAGTAATTAAGTTTCTTCTCACTTGCAATTAGTTGATCCACTGGTCAAACTCTGCTTTTTTGTAAATTTTGTTTTCAAAAGTAAATTTATTTCAAGGGAAAACAACTTAAGGTAGTCACAGTATAAGAGTGAGCTGTTTCTAGTAAGTCTGACATAAAAAAAAGAGAGTGAACAGCTTGAATCTGTCAATAGTGACATTAAGAGATTTCATTTATTTATTTTTGCAGGTTGTTTTTTTTTTCCTTCTGACATTTGAAAAGTTATTTCTAGCTGCTAAGAATTTTACAGGATAAATATCAAGGGGTGAAAGAGGGTATTATATAACAGCTGGAGTCAAAGGAAGGTGCATGTATAAGAAGTCTTATCAACAGTATTGGATATGCCTATCAATATAGTATCTGACTGGTCAAAAGAGGAATATCACAAGGTTCCATACTTAACTTATCTGGAGACTGGTGAGGTCAAGTAGTTACAAAAAAGAGGGGAAAAGTACAAATGTGAGATGGTCAGATAATCAGGAATTTTTGGCAATGGACAGACAAAGATTGGTTTTGTTTCTTTTTCTTTTCAATTGCCTAAAATCTATATGGAAAATTTACTTTGTTATTTTGTTTATATCTTTTTCATCCTTATTTCTCTATATATTGTCTCCCCAGTAGAATGTCAGTTCTTTGAAAGTAGAAATTGTGTCATTCTTTTGTATATATCCTCAGAGCCTGCCACAATGGGAGGTATATAGTACCTACTTACTATAATAATTGATTTTGATTTATATGTACTTTGTTTTGTTCTTTTTAAAATACAAAAACTTATCTACATAGAATTTAGTTCTTTCATTTATCTGGCAATAAAACAAAAATGAACATAGAATTGTCATTCCAACCAAAGGAAAAATACCTTCTGTAATATACTTTTGGCTAAAATGTCTCTAAAGTCAAAGTACTACAATTACAGTGTTACCTGCAGTCAGTGGCCAATACTCCCAGTACTTATAAGTTTAAATTTATGAAAATTTAAACTTTCATGTAGACTTTGGAGACATTCCTTAAGTAGTTCTGGCACACTACCATATGATCAAGTAGTCTCTTTGGCTATGTAGGGATAAATGTAAAAGGCACTAGAGAATCAGGGCTGGAGTGGATTTGTGCAAGTCATTCTTTTGAACAAATTATGGAGATTATTATTTTGTCTTTCATGGTCAGTGATCTCAGTGTTACTTTGTTTTTTTCCAGGATAAGTAAAGAATTATACCATTGAAATTTTTCTGCTTTGTACTTATTCATCAATGATTTTTAATCAAGAAATATTTATTAAATGCCTCCTGTGTACCAGGCATTATGAAAAGCACTGAAGATCTAAAAAGACAGTCCCTCACCTTAAAAAGCCTACAATCTAATAAAGAAGATGACATGCAAATATAGAAAAATCAAGCTATATAAGAAACAAATAAACAAGATCCCCCAAAGTAGCAGAACTGGAGTTTGATCCTGCATCTTCTGATGCAACATTTAGTGCCGGGCCAATTTACTGCAAAAAGTATTGAGGGAATAAAGGAGATTGGAAAGAGTACTGCAGTTAAGAGTCAGAAGAGAATGTAATTTGATTGGAAACTATGCCTTCACTCAACTGAAATTCATTTTCACCTTTAAAATGTGTATAAAATACTTTAATACTTATATCACAAAATTATTGAGAGGATGAATTATTATAATGCATATACACATCCTGTAAATCTCAAAGACCTACAAAAATGTCAGCTAATATTCATTCTGCCTTTTCTCTACTAATTTTTTTGGGAGGATGTGGATTTCAGGCTATTTAGAAAGGAGGAAAAACATTTACATAGATTTATACGTAGGCTAATTTATAGCAACAAGGTCAAAAATACCAGTATAATTCACCTACCAATATAATGCTACCAACCAAAACATTCACACTCTTGAATTTGAATTAAAATGCTGCTGGCTCCTTTAAAATTTGATTATTATTTTGATAGAGGATCAAATAAAATTGAATGTTATTAATTTCATTTTTCCTTTAAAATTCGGTTATTAAAACTAAGCTTTTAAAAGATGTTTTCTCGGGGCAGCTAGGTGGCTCAGTGGATAGAGCACCAGCCCTGAATTTAGGAGAACCCGAATTCAAATCTGGTCTCAGACACTTAACACTTCCTAACTGTGTGACCCTGGGCAAGTCACTTAACCCCAGCTTCAGAAAAATAAAATAAAATAAAATAAAAAATAAAAGATGTTTTATTCTTATCAATGCTTTTACATTTAAACATTTCTCGATAAATGGATACTTTTAAAAGTTTTATTTGTTCATTTCTTGTCCAAAGCAGATCTCAAGTATTCCATGCTTTAGAAGACATATTTATATCTTGATGAGGTTTTAAAAATATCATCACTTAGGTCCAAATTTCTGATGAAAATCTATCCAATTTTAGCTAGATTGAGTCTTGGGTGACAAAAACAGAGCCTGTGGTTAGGTTGAGAATCAAAGTCCTTCTAGCTTGATAGCAATAAACAGATTCCATTTGGAATAGTCTTCAATAATTCAAAATAATTTCTAAACCATGGTGACCTGCTATTTATCCCCCCACCTCTTGCACACTTCATGTTGAATTTAAATAAAATAAGTTGACAAAATAATATAATATTATATTGTATTTGATAAATTACAAAATAATATGTAACAAGGATGAGGGGAAACATGACTGATAATATCACTGGTTATTATTGTTTTTTTCTTCATTTCAAATTATTTAACTTAAGGCCCAAGTGCTTTTTCATGACTTAGAAAGTATTTGCTCAGAAACAGCTAATCTTAGGCACTATGCACTGCAATTCAAAATAACTTTCATGAAGACATGACTGCTTCAGAATTAACAATAATTCAGTAACAATTCTGTTTCTGCTATATATGAAAGGAGGGTTTGTTAAACGGATTTCTAAAAAAAAACAAAGTTGTGAGAATATATATATATATATATATATATTATTATTAAAGCTTTTTATTTACAAAGCATATGCATGCATAACTTTTCCAACATTGACCCTAGCATAACATTTTGTTGCAAATTCTCCCCTCTTTCCCCCCCCCCCAATCTGGCAGGTAGTCCAATACAGGTTAAATATATTGAAATACATGTTAGACCCAATATGTGCATACATATTTATGCAGTTATCAGGTTGTGCGCGCACACACACACACACACACACACACACACACACACACACACACACAAAATAGATCAAGAAGGAAGAAAAAGAAAATCTGAAAAAAAAATGCAAGCAAATAACAACAGAGAGATTGAGAATGCTATGTTGTATTCCACCCTCTGTTTCTATAGTTCTCTCTCTGGTCGTAGATGGTTCTCTTCATCACTGCACAAGTGGAACTGGTTTAAATCATCTCAATGTTGAAGAAAGCCACATCCATTAGAACTGATCATCATATACTCTTCTTGTTGCCATGTATAATGATCTCCTGGTTCTGCTCATTTCACTGTGCATCAGTTCATGTAGTTCTCTCCAAGCCTCTCTGAAATCATCCTGCTGGTCGTTGCTTTCTTTCTTTTCTTTTCTTTCTTTTCTTTTCTTTTCTTTTCTTTTCTTTTCTTTTCTTTTCTTTTCTTTTCTTTTCTTTCCTTCTTTTCTTTTCTTTTCTTTTCTTTCTTTCTTTCTTTCTTTCTTTCTTTCCTTCTTTCTTTCTTTCTTTCTTTCTTTCTTTTCTTTCTTTCTTTCTTTTCTTTCTTTCTTTCTTTCTTTCTTTCTTTCTTTCTTTCTTTCTTTCTTTCTTTCTTTCTTTCTTTCTTTCTTTCTTTCTTTCTTTCTTTCTTTCTTTCTTTCTTTCTTTCTTTCTTTCTTTCTTTCTTTCTTTCTTTCTTTCTTTCTTTCTTTTGTTATTATTATTATAACATTTTATTTACAAGATACATGTATGGGTAAATTTTCAGCAATAACAACAGCAAAACCTTTTTTTGCAATTTTCCCCTCTTTCCCTCCACCCCCTTAAGGCCCCAGATGGCAGGTAGACTAATACATGTTAAATATGTTAAAATATATGTTAAAAACAATAATGTTTACATATCCATACATATCTTGCTGCACAAGAAAAATCGGACTAAGACATAAGATAAAAAATAACCTGAGAAAGAAATCAAAAATGCAAGCAGACAAAAACAGAGGGAGTGGAAATGCTATGTTGTGGTTCATCTTCATTTCCCATAGTTCTTTCGCTGGGTGTAGCTGGTTCTCTTCATTATTGAACAAATGAAACTCATTTTGGTTCATTTCATTGTTGAAAAGCCCCTTGTCCATCAGAATTGATCATCATATATTATTGTTGTTGAAGTATATAATGACCTCCTGGTCCTGATCATTTCACTCAGCATCAGTTCATGTAAGTCTCTCCAGGCCTTTCTGAAAGCATCCTGCTGGTCATTTCTTACAGAAAAATAGTATTCCATAACATTCATATACCATAATTTATTCAACCATTCTCCAGTTGATGGCTATACATTCATTTCCAGTCTCTAGCCACTACAAAAAGGACTGCCACAAACATTTTTGCACATACAGGTCCCTTTCCCTTCCTTAAGATTTCCTTGGGATATAAACCCAGTAGTAACACTGCTGGATCAAAGGGTATGTACAGTTTGATAACTTTTTCAGCATAGTTCAAAATTGCTCTCCAGTATGGTTGGATTCATTCACAATTCCACCAACAATGCATCAGTGTCCCAGTTTTCCCACATCCCCTCCAACATTCAGCATTATCTTTTTTTATGTCATCCTACCCAATCTGACAGGTGTGTAGTGTACACTGTATCTCAAAGTTGTCTTAATTTGTATTTCTCTGATTAATCATGATTTGGAGCATCTTTTATTATGGCTAGAAATAGTTACTATTTCTTAATAAGAAAATTGTCTATTCATATCCTTTGACCATTTATCAATACGAGAATGGCTCAATTTCTTATAAATTACAGTCAGTTCTCTATATATTTGGAAGTGAGGCCTTTTTTCAGAACCTCTGATTGTAAAAAATGTTTTCCCAGTTTAGTGCTTCCCTTCTAATCTTGTCTGCATTAGTTTTGTTTGTATAAAACCTTTTTAATTTGATATAATCATAGTTTTCTATTTTGTGATCAATAATGATCTCTATTTCTTCTTTGGTCACAAATTCCTTCCTCCTCCACAGGTCTGAGAGATAATCTATATTCTTCTAATTTATTTATAATCTTTATTTATATGAGAGAAAAATCTATGTTCTTCTAATTTATTTATAATCTCGTTCTTTATGCCTAGGTCATGAACCCATTTTGACATTATCTTGGTGTACGATGTTAAGGGTGGGTCAATGCCTAGTTTCTGCTATACTAATTTCCAATTTTCCCAGAAGTTTTTGTCAATCAGGGAATTCTTATCAAAGCTGGGGTATTTGGGTTTGTCAAACACTAGATTATTAAAGTTATTGACTATTTGCCCTGTGAACCTGAGCTATTCCACTGATCAGCTAGTCTATTTCATAGCCAAAGGATTTTGGTGATCACTGCTTTATAATATTGTTTTAGATCTGGTATAGTTAGGCCACCTTCATTTGATCTTTTTTTCATTAGTTCCCTTGAAAGTCTTGACCTTTTTTTTCTTCTAGATGAATTTTTTATTATTTTTCTAGGTCATTAAAATAGGTTTTTGGGAGTCTGATTGGTATAGCACTAAATAAATTAATTAGTTTAGGTATTGTCACCTTTATTATATTTGCTCAACCTATCCAAGAGCACTTAATATTTTTCCAATTCCAGTTCTGACGTTATTTGTGTGGAAAGTGTTTTGTAGTTTTGCTCATATAGTTCCTAACTTTCCCTTGGTAGATAGATTCCCAAATATTTTATGCTATCAACAGTTATTTCAAATGTAATTTCTCTTGTATAATTTTTCAGCATAGTTCCAAATTGCTCTCCATAATGCTTGGATCCATTCAAAGTTCCACCAACAATGTATCAGTGTCCCACTTTTCCCATATCCCCTCCAACATTCAGCATTATGTTTTCCTATCATCTTAGACAATATGACAGGTGTGTAGAGATATCTTGAGTTGTTGTAGTTTGCATTTCTCTGTTCAATACTGATTTGGGGCACCTTTTCATGTTGCTACAAATAGTTTCAGTTTCTTCATCTGAAAATTGTCTGTTCATATCTTTTGACCATTTATCAAATGGAGAATGGCTTGAACTATTATACTTTAAATCATTTCTCTATATATTTTAGAAATATATAGAATAAAAATGTTTTTCCAGTTTATTGCTTCCCTTCTAATCTTGTCTGCATTAGTTTTGTTTGTACAAAACCTTTTTTAGCTTCATATAATCAAAATTATCTATTTTATGATCAATAATGATCTATAGTCTTTTTTTGGTCACAGATTCCTTCCTCCTCCATAAATCTGTGAAGTAAACTATCCTATGTTTTTTTAAATTTGTTTGTAGTATCATTCTTTTTATCTAGATCATGAACCCATTTCTATCTTATCTTGGTACACAGTGTTAGGTGTGGGTCAATACCTAATTTCTGCCATACTAGTTTCCAATTTTCCCAGCACTTTTTGTCAAATAGTGAATTCTTATCCCAAAAGATGGCGTTTTTCAGTTTGTCAAATACTAGATTGTTATAGTCTTTGGCTATTTTGTTCTGTGAACTTAACTTATTCCACTGATTAACTATTTCTTAGCCAGTACCAAATGGTTTTGATGACCGCTGCTTTATAATATAATTTTCGATCAGGTACAGCTAGGCCACCTTCATTTGCTTTTCTCTTCATTAATTCTTTTGAAATTCTTGACCTTTTATTCTTCCAGATGAATTTTGTTGATGCTTTTTCTAGTTCAGTAAAATAGTTTCTTGGGACTTTAATTAGTATAGCACTAAATAAATACATTAGTTGTCATCTTTATTATATTCACACAACCTATCCATGAGCACTTGATATTTTTCCAATTGCTTAGGTCTCACTTAGTGTTTTGTAATTTTTCTCAGATAGTTCCTGACTTTCCCTTGGCAGATAAATTCCCAAATATTTTATATTATCAACAGTTATTTTAAATTGAATTTCTCTTTGTAATCTTGCTGCTGGATTTTGTTAGTGATGTATAAAAATTCTGAATTTATGTGGATTTATTTATCCTGTGGATTTATTTTGTATCCTGCAACTTTGCTAAAGTTGTGGATTATTTTTAATAGCTTTTAGTTGATACTCTAGGACTCTCTAAAGTATACCATCATATCATCTGCAAAGAGTGGTAATTTGGTTTCCTCATTATATATTCTAATTCCTTTAATCTCTTTTTTTCTTTTATTGCCAAGGCTAGCATTTCTAATACAATATTGAATAGCAATGGTGATAGTGGGCAAACTTGTTTCACTCCTGATTTTATTGGGAATGATTCTAGTTTATACCCATTACATATGATGCTTGCTGATGGTTTAAAATAGATGCCACTGACTATTTTAAGGAAAAGACCATTTATTCCTATATTCTCTGGTGTTTTTAGTAGGAATGGGTGTTGTATTTTATCAAATGCTTTTTCTGCATTTATTGAGATGATCATATGTTTTTGTTAATTTGCTTATTGATATAGCTAATCATGTTAATACTTTTCTTAATATTGAACCAGCCCTGCATTCCTGGAATAAATCCTACTTGGTTGTGGTGTATTATCCTGGGGATGATTATCTGTAATCTCTTTGCTAATATTTTGGTTAAGATTTTTGCATCAATATTAATTAGGGAGATTGGTCTATAATTTTCTTTCTTGATTTTTGTCCTACCTGGTTTAGGTATCAGTACCATGTCTGTGTCATAAAAGGAATTTGTTGGATTCCTTCATTCCCTATTTTTTCAAATAGTTTATATATTATTAGAGTTAAATGTTCTTTAAATGTTAGGTAGAATTCACATATAAATCCATTTGTTCCTGGGGATTGTTTATTAGGGAGTTGAGTAATAGTTTATTTTATTTATTTTTCTAAAATGGGACTACTTAAGTAATTTATTTCCTCTCTTGTTAATCTGGACAATCTATATTTTTGTAGGTATTCCACCATCTCACTTAGGTTTTCAAATTTATTGGCATAAAATTGGGCAAAATAACTCCTGATAATTGCTCCTTTCCCCTTCATTGGAAGGGTATAGTTCTCCCTTTTGATTTTTGAGACTAACAATTTGCTTTTCTTGTTTCCTTTTTCTAATGAAATTAACTAAAGGTTTATTTATTGTGTTGGCTTTTTCATAAAACCAAGTCTTAGTTTGATTATTAATTCAATACTTTTTTTTTAGTTTTAATTTTATTGATTTCTCCTTTCATTTTTAGAATTTTAAATTTGGTATTGGATTGGGGTCTTAATTTGTTCTTTTTTATCTTTTTTAGTTGCAAGCTCAATTTATCGATCTTCTCTTTCTCTGTTTTATGCAGGTAAGCCTTTAGAGATATAAAATTTACTCTTATTTCCACTTTGGCTGCATCCCACAAATTTTGGTATGTTGTCTCATTATTGTCATTCTTTTGGATGAAATTATTGATTGTGCCTATGATTTGCTGTTTCACTCATTCATTCTTTAGGAGGTGATTATTTAGTTTCCAATTTCTTTTTGGTCTATATTTTCCTGGCCCTTTATTGAATATAATTTTTATTCCATCATCATCTCAGAAAAATGCATTTGTTAATTCTGCTTTTCTGCATTTGAATTTGAGGTCTTTTTGTCTTAATATATGGTCATTTGTTGTATAGTTTCCATCAACTGCTGAGAAGGAAGTATACTCCTTTCTGTCTTCATTCAATTTTCTCCAGAAATCTATAGTATCTTGATTTTTTTAGTATTCTTTTTACCTCTTTAATGTCTTTCTTATTTATTTTGTGGTTTGATTTATCTAGTTCTGAGAGCAAGGTTGAGATCTCCTACTATTATAGTTTTGCTATCTATTTCTTTTTGCAACTCTCTTAACTTCTCCTTTGGGAATTTAGGTGCTACACCACTTGGTGCATATATGTTTAATATTGATATTACTTCATTATCTATGGTACCTTTTAGTAAGATATAGTTTCCTTTCTTATCTCTTTTAATCAGATCAAATTTTGCTTTTGCTTGATCTGAGATGAGGAAGACTATCCCTCCTTTTTTTTTTTTTTTTTTTTTTTTTTTTTTACTTTATCTGAAGCACAATAGATTCTACTCCAGCCTTTTACCTTTGCTCTGTAAGCTTTAAATGTGTTTCTTGTAAACAACCTGTGGTATGATTTAATCCAGTCTGTTATCTGCTTAAGTTTTATGAGAGAGTTCACCCTATTCACATTTACAGTTAAAACTACTAATTCTATATTTCCTGCCACCTTATTAACCCCAAATTATACTTTTCTTTTTCCTTTCCCCCTTTTCCCCCTTGTCAGTATTTTACTTAGGGGCACTTGTCTCAAGTCCTTCCACTTTAGAGATCCTTCCCCTTTCTTATACTTTTCCCCTACTAGTTCTCTTTTTCCTTCTATTTAGCCTACCCCTCTCTTTTCTCCTTTCCCCTCCTACTTTTCTATAGGATGAGAGATGTTTCTCAGTGAAATCAAATATATCTAATATTCTTTTTGGGGCCAAATCTGATGAGAGTAAGATTTACACTTGTCACCCTCCCTTCTTTCCCTCAATTATATAATATGGTTTTTGTTTTTGTTTTTGCCTCTTCCTGAAATGCAATTTCCTTCATTTTACCTCCACTTTTCCCCTTTATTTCTGTTACAATCCCTTTTCTATATCTAGTTTCTTTTTTATATTATAACATTAAAATCAGATCATACAGGTATTCTCAATGTATACCTGTAATAGAAATATAGTGCCCAAGAGGTTTGTTTGTGTTTTTTTTTTCTTTTTACCTTTTTATGCTTCTCTTGGGTTAGATATTTGGATGTCAAAGTTTTTGTTTAGCTCTGGCCTTTTCATCAAAAATACATGAAATTCACCAGTTTCATTGAATATCCATCTTCTTCCCTGAAAGAAAATTCTCAGTTTAGCATGGTAATTTATTTTTGGTTGCATTGCAAGGTCCTTTGCCTTTTAAAATTTCAGATTTCAGGCCTTTCATTCCTTTAAAGTGAAACCTGCTAAGTCCTGAGTAATCCTTATTGTGGCTCCTCAGTATTTGAATTGTTTATTTTTGGCTGCTTGTAATAACTTTTCCTTGGTACTATAGATCTCAAATTTAGTCACAATATTCCTTGGGGTTTTAATTTTCAGTCTCTTTCAGGAGGCTTTTTGTGAATTCTTTCAGTGGTCATTTTATCTTCTGTTTCTATGATACCTGGATAGTTCTCTTTGATGATTTTCTGAAAGATAAAGTCTAGGTTCTTTTTTTTTTATCATGTATTTCAAGGAGTCCAATAATCATTAGGTTGTCTCTCCTAGATCTATTTTCCAGGTCAGTTATTTTCCCAATTAGATATTTTACATTTTTTCCTATTTTTTCATTTTTTTTTTTTTGTTTTTGCTTAACTGATCCTTCTTGTCTTTTTTAAGTCATTCATTTCCATTTGTTCAGTTCTGAATTTTATTGTGTTATTTTCTTCATTTACTTTTTTTGCTTCTTTTTGTATTTATCCAATTGAATTTTTAAATGATTTGTTTTGTTCTATGGATTTTTTTTTTCCATTTTATAAATTGTTTTTTAAGAAGTTATTTTCTTTTTCTGTTTCACAAATTCTGTTTTTCTGGGGGTTGCTTTTTTTTCCCATTTTATCAAATCTATCTTTTAATGAGTTATATGCCTTTTCCATTTTGCTAAGTCTATTTTGTGTTGCCATTTCCAAACCCTATGGCAAAACTTTCATTTTCTTTCCCCATTTTTCTTCTAGCTCTCTTTTAAGATCCTTCTTAATTTCTTCTAGGAAAGCCTTGTGTGATGGGGACCAGATTATATCACCTCTTGGGGCTTCATCTGGAGACAATCTGTCTTTAGTCTCCTCAGAATTTGAAATCTGTTCTTCTCTTTTGCCATAAAAGCTGTCAATTGTTAGAGTCCTCTTTACTTTTTTATTCATTTTTAAGTTAAGTTCTGTCTTTAGGGCAGGAGAGGTATTCCAGGTGATTGCAGCTGCTCTGGGTCAGTGTTGATTCACTCCAGGTGCTGGATGGGCATAGCCAGGTCCCCTGAGATTTTAGCATTTTGGAGTTCACTATTTTAAGTGTGATGTAAGATGTGAATCTTAAACATATAGTAACATATCCTCATGTAAAAAAAAAACATAAACAATTTGTCCATGTTGTGTTCCTTGAAAAGGGTGTTTGATATTGACTCTTATGTGTTATATTTTCAATTAAGTTCAAATTTGGTTGATAGAAAGTCCTGAAAATCTTCAAGTTCTTTGAATTTCTATTTTTTTCTCATTTAATATTATATATAAATTTGCTGAATATTTTTGGCCTTGGGCCTAGTTCTTTTGATTGTTGGTAGATATGATCTCAGAGCCTGTAGACTTTTATTGCAACTGCTAATAAGTCCTGTACAATTCTAATTATATTGCTTTTGTTTGTTTGTTTCTTCTAAAACTTTCTCTTTGATCTGGGGGTTTCATATATATTTCTGTGTATTTTCCACAAAGAATCTAATTGAATTGGTGATCTGGGGAGTTTTTCTATTTTTACTTTCCTCTCATGTTTTATTACTCCAGGATGATTTTCTTGGATTATTTCCTACATTATTGTGTCAAGGTTCTTTTTAAGTCAAGAAGGCCAATTATTCTTTATATTTTCTCTTAATCTGTTCTCCAAATATGTTCTTTTTCTTATTTCAAATTTTGTTCTACTTTCTCATTCTTTATAATCTGTTGTTGTTGTTTTTTTGTTTGTTTGTTTGTTTGTTTTTAATTTCTTGGGTCTCTCATAGCTTCACTGGCTTATCCTTGCCTATTTCTAATTTTGTAAGATTTATTTTCCTCTTTGAGACTCTGTATGTCCTTTTCTAGTTTGGTTAACTTTTTTCATGATCTTCTTGTTTTTCTTGGATTTAAAAAAAAAAAGTTTTACTCAGTGTCTCTCATTTGATTTTTTAATTTTTTTGAGTTCTTCTATAAATTCTCTCTGGACAAGAAGCCATTTTGGGATAGAAGCTTTTTGTTTACATCAGTGTCCTCCTCTGAGATGAATCTCTGTCTTCTCTGTTCCCATAGTAAGTTTCTGTGGTGGGGCTCTTTCTTTTTTCCTGGGAATTATTAATGTAAGCACCTCTATTCCGGGAAATGGCGCCTTAAGCTTCCTTTCAGTTCTCTTTTCTGACCAGGAACCCCAAAGCAAGAGTTTCCCACCTCTTGCAAGTGCCTGTAGATAGCAGCGTTGCAACCCTGCTGTGTCCTGCACCAGGTGCTGATTCCTTCTCACTCAGGGCCCATGTCCCTGCAGCACAGTTGTATCTGGCATTCCTAATTAACCAAGATTCCCTCAGTATGCCTAGTCTCAGACCACAATTCTACAACTAATTCAGGAGGCGAAAGTTTCTGTGGCTCCCGCTGAGACTCCAGCCACATTCAGCTTGCTCTAGGGGTTCTCACTTAGGTGTTTCTGCTTAGCTAGGAGATATTTGCATATGGGTTAATCCTGGTATGGAATCTTTCTTCAGATCTTGCTGTGTTGTAGTGTAAAGAATCCTTTTCTTCCCCAAAGCTGATTTTTCACCAGTCTCTGTTTGCACTGAGGCTAAAATTTATGTTATTTTGGGGGGAAATCTGGAGAGCTTCAAATTTACCAAATTATTCCATCACCTTCCCAAGGACTCTCCCAAATTTTTTTCAAAGTGAAATTTCTTGAATATTCTTCCATGGTACTTACCTTCACTATTCCTCTCCTTTAAAACTAAAGTATCTATGATTTTAACTATGCAAATTTTCACTGTGTTAGCCCAAATTTCAAGGCTTTAAAGCCTCAGTACATGAGAGGAAAGGAAGTTTTGATCAAAAAAGTTATTTCATCCTCACAAATATATGGATCTTTTTTGTGAATCCCAGATTAAACTTAAATTATTCTGAATGTTTTTTTGTTTTTTTTTTCCTCTTGGGCCCCGAATTACATAGTACCTTTTCTATGTGCCATAAAACAAATGTGAGCTTTTAAAAAAAAATCATTTATTTTAATACACATTCCTTTATGAATCATGTTGGGAGAGAAAAATAAGGAAAAAAAGGAAAAAACATGGGAGAGATTAAAAAAACAGAAAAAAGAAGTGAACATAGCATGCATTGATTTACATTCACTCTCCATAATTCTTTATCTGTATTCAGGTGGCATTTTCTGTCCAAATTCTATTGGGATAGCCTTGGATCACTGAATAATTGAGAAGAAACAAGTCTTTCATAGTTGATCATATTTATGATGTATTCCTGGTTCTGTTTGTTTCATTCAGCATTAATTTGTGTAAATTTTTCCCAATCTTTCTAAAATCAGCTTGTTCATTTTTTTATAAAAGAATAATATTCCATTACCTTCATATGTCATAGCTTATTCAGCCATTTCCGATTGATGAGCAGACATTCATTTTTTCAATTCTTTGTTACCAACAAAAAGAGCTGCTACAAACTTTTTTGCCCATATGTTTCTTCTTCCCACTTTTATGATTTCCTTGAGTTACAGACCCAGTAATGGCACTGCTGCATGAAAGGATATGAAAGGATATAACACTTTGGGCCTATTTCCAGATTGCCCTTCAGAATGTTTGGAATATTTTGCAACTCCACATATAATGCACTAATATCCCAGTTTTCCCACATCCCTACCAATATTTATCATCATCTTTTCCTGCCATCTTAGCCAATATGAGAGGTGTGAGGTGGTATAGTAGTTGTTTTAATTTACATTTTTTTAATCAATAGTTATTTAGAGCACTTTTCATATGACTACAGATGGTTTTAATTTCATCATCTAAAAATTGTCTGTTCATATCCTTTGACCATTTATCAATTATTTGATAATATTCAGAATACAAGGGGATGACTTATATTCTTAGAAATTTGGCACAATTCTTTGTATACTTTAGAAATGAGACCTTCATTAGAAATACTGTCTGTAAAGATTTTTCCCACCTTTGTACTTTGCATTTTATCTTATTTCTGTTGGTTTTGTTTCTGCAAAAAATATTTAATTAAATGTAATAAAAATAATCCATTTTGCTTTTCATAATGTTTTCCAAGTCATTAGTCATAAACTCCTCCATTCTCCAAAGATCTGAGAGGCAAATTATTCTTTGTTCTACTAATTTGTTTAGGGTGTCAAACTTTATGCCAAACTCATGTATCTATTTTGATCTTACTTTGGTATGGGGTGTGAGTGTAGGTATGCTGAGTTCCTGACATTTCCCAACAATTTTTGGTAAATACTGAGTTTTTGTTCTAGAAGCTGGATGTGGGGGATTTATCAAGTATTCATTTGCTGCAGGCCTTGATTATTGTGTCTTGTGTAACTAATCTATTCCAATGATGCACCACTCTATTTCTTAGATAGTACCAAATATTTTTTTAATGTCTGTGGCTAAATATTATATATACTATAATATAATTTTAGGTTTGGTACTGTTAAGGTACCATAGACTATTTTATCCTGTGAACCTAACCTATTCAACTGATGGAATACTCTCTCTTTTAGCCAGTACCAAATGGTTTTGATGACTGCTGCTTTATTATATAGTTTTACATCTGATATAGCTAGGCCACCTTCCTTAATTTGTATTTTTTTCATTAATTTCCTTGAAATTCTTGACCTTTTGTTTTTTCTGATAAATTTTTTTATTATTTTTTCTATATCTGTAAAATAATTTCTTGGGATTTTGATTGGTAGGGTAGTAAATAAGTTTAATTTATGTAATATTGTCATTGTTAGTATATTCACTCAGCCTACTTATGGCACTCAAAATTTTTCCATTTGTTTAGATCTGACTTTATTTGTGTGGAAATATTTTGTAGTTATATTCATATATTTCCTGACTTTCCCTTGATAGATAGATTTCCAAATATTTTATATTATCAAAAGTAATTTTAAATGTAATTTCTCTTTGTATGTCTTGCTACTGGAATTTGTTGGGAATATATAAAAATGCTATTGATTTATGTGGATTTATTTTGTATCCTGCATCTTTGATAAAGTTATTCATTGTTTCTAGTAACTTTTTAATTGATTCTCTAAAATTCTCTAAGTATATCATCATATCATTTGTAAAAAGTGAAAATTTGATTTCTTGATTACCTATTTAATTCTATTGATGTCTTTTTCTTCTCTTATTGCAAAAGATAACATTCCTAATACAATATTTAATAGTTAATGGTGATAGTGGGCTATCTTGTCTCACCCCTGATCTTAGTGGGGATAGTTCTAGTTGTCCCCATGAGTATGATAATTGCTGATGGTTTTAAATAGATGCTACTGACTATTTTAAGGAAAAGTCCATTTATCCCTATACACTTCAGCGTTTTTATTAGAAATGAATGTGGATTTTATTAAATGCTTTTTCTGCATCTATTGAGATAATCATATGATTTTTGTTAGTTTGGTTATTGATATAGTCAATCATGCTAATAGTTTTCCTAATATTTAACCAGCCTTGCATCCTAGGGATAAATTCTACTTAGTCATAGTGTTTTGTCCTGGGAATGGCTTTCTGTAATCTCTCTGCTAATATTTTATTTAAGATTTTTGCATCAATATTCATTAGGGAAATTGATCTGTAATTTTCTTTCTCTGTTTTCATTCTATCTGGTTTATATATCAGCACCATATCTGTATCATAAAAGGAATTCGACAGAAGTCTTTCTTTCCATATCTTTTAAAATAGTTTTTATAATATTGGAATTAATTATTCTTTAAATATTTGGTAATATTCATGTGTAAATTCATCTGTCCCTGGAGATTTTTTCTTAAGAAGTTGATTAATAGCTTGTTCTACTTCTTTTTTTTCTAAAATGGGACTCTTTAAGTAATTTATTTCCTCTTCTGTTATTCTGTGAAATCTATATTTTTGTAGATATCCATCCATTTCAATTAGATTGTCAAATTTATTATCATATAGTTGAACAAAATATCTCATAATTATTGCCCTGATTTTCTCTTCATTAGTGGAAAGTTCTCCCTTTTCATTTTGGAGATTGACAATTTGATTTTCTTCTTTCCTTTTTCTAATCAAATTATAATCAAATATAAAAAATATAATAAAAAATATAAAAATATAATCAAAATGTGTCTATTGGTGTTTTCATAAAACCAACTCTTAGTTTTAAGTATCAATTCAATAGTTTTCTTACTTTCAATTTTATTAATTTTCCTTTTTATTTTCAGATATTCAAATCTGATATTTAATGGGGGGGTTAATTTGTTCTTTTTTTAGCTTGTTTAGTTAGCAATCCCAATTCTTTGATCTTCTCTTAAGCATTTAGAGATATGAAATTTCCTCTAATTGCCACTTTGTCTGCATCCCACAAATATTGGTATGCTGTCTCATTGTTGTCATTCTTTTAGATGAAATGATTGATTGTGCCTATGATTTGTTGTTACACCCAATCATTTTTTAGGATTTGATTATTTAATTTCCTATTAATTTTTCATTTATTTTTCCTGGTCTTTTATTGCATGTAATTTTTTGTTGCATGATGATCTTAGAAAAATTAATTTACTGCTTTGTCCTTTCTGCATTTGATTTTGAGATTTTTATGCCCTAATACATGATCAATTTTTCTATAGATTCTATATACTGCCAAGAAAAAGTTATAGTTCTCTCTTTCTCCATTTGATTTTCTCCAAAGGTCTATCATCTCTAACTTTTCTAGGATTTTATTTATCTGATTAACTTCTTTCTTATTTATTTTGGCTTATACAGTTCTGTGGAAGCAAAATTAGGATCCCCTTCTAAAATAGTTTTGCATCTCTCTTAACCACTCCTCTAGGAATTTGGATGTTATACCATTTGAGGCATATATGTTTAGAATTGACATTACTTCTGTATCCATGATCCCTTTAAATAGGAAGTAGTTTTCTTCCTTATCTCTTAATTAGAACTATTTTTGCTTTAGCTTGATCTGAGAACTGTATTGCTACCCCTACTTTTTTTTTTAAACCTCAGCTGAAACATAATAGATTCTGCTCCAGCCTTTTACCTTTACTCTAAATGTATCATTCTGCTTTAAATGAGTTTCTTGTAAACAACAAATTGTAGAATTCTTCCTTTTAGTCCAGTCTGCTATCTGCTTCCATTTTATGGGAGTGTTCGTCCCATTCACATTTACTGATAAAATTACTAACTCTATATTTCCAAATATCTTGTTTACCCCCTGTTATATGCTTCTCTTTCCTCTCTTCCTTTCCATCCTTCCCAGTACTTTGTCACAGATCCTCCTTCCCTCAAACAGTTTTCCTTTTTTGCAGCCCCCCTTTTTTTATACCTTTCCCCTTCTACTTCCCCCTTCTATTAGCCTCCTCGCTTTCTTTTCCCCTTCCCCTCCTACTTTCCTATAGGGTGAAACAAGCTTCTCTATGAACTTAATTGTGTCTGATATCCTCTCTGAGTCAAATCTGATTGAATTAAGATTCACATAATGCTCATCTTCCTCCCTTCTTTCCCTTAATTGTAATAGGTTTTTTTATCTCCTCATGAGATGAAATGTACCCCATTTTAATTATTTTTTCCTCTTCTTCCAGTTGACTCATTTTCCTCTTCTAATATGTTTTTTAAATCATCACAATAAAATCAAATTGTATCTGCACCCTCAAGTATACTCATTACAGAGATACAGATCTCAAGATTTAAACAAAGCATCTTCCCATATAAAGATATAAGCTTTTTAAATTTTAAATAAAGTTATTTTTTCTTTCCTTTTTACTTTTTATGCTTCTCTTAAGTTCTCTTATTTGAAGATAAAATGTTCAACTTAACTATAGTCTTTTCATCAGAAATAGGTGGAATTCACCTGTTTCACTGAGTGTCCATCTTTGTCTCTAAAAGATGATGCTCAATTTCACTGGATAAATGATTTATGGCTGAATTCCAAGATCCTTTGTGATACCAGACTCCATGCCCTTTGATCTTTTAAAGTGGATACTGCTAGGTTCTGGGTAACCCTGATTGTGGTTCTTCATATATTTGAATTGTTTCCTTCTGGTTACTCACAATATTTTTTCCTTGATTTCATAATTCTGAAATTTAGCTATGATGCTATTTGGAGTTTTCATTTTAAGGTCTCTTTCAGGTGATCAGTGAATTCTTTCAATGGTTATTTTACCCTCTGGTTTTAGGATATCAGGGCAGTCTTCCTTTATGATTTCCTGAAAGATGATGTCAAGGCTCTTTCTTCATCATGGTTTTCAGAAAGTATAACAATTCTTATGTATTATGGGCCAGAACTCTGAACATGAAACAAGGTATTAATTCAGTAGAATTGATAAAGATAATGATTATCTAATTTAGCATGATTCAATATGATTGATTTAATCTTATAACAAATAATGGTTTCCTAGTGATCGAATGATTGATTTGTACTCAGTGTGGAGCATATAAGCAGACACTTAGAACAATAGAAAAGAAGCTTTTAGAGGACAGAGAAGACAGGCAGGAGCTCAAGCTCTCGGAACCAAGGATAGATATTCATTTGATCTTCAGTCAGGCCACTAGTGGCAGGCTCTCTGCTTGCATTTCTCCCCTGAAACCAAGGCCAGTTTGGTTTCAAACCAAGGCTCTCCAGAAAACTGCCCAACCCCAGGAAGGAGATAATAAAGGATTTGGACTTTAACACCTGGTTGTTCTTGTGGTGATTACTAACCTGAAATGAAGGCTGCTCCCAAGACTCCCAGAGACCCCCAAGAAAAACAAACCAAAGAAAACATTACATTGTAGCATCCAAATGTGGGACCAAGACCTTCATCTGTGACCCAGAAATTAGGGTGAGTACAAAAATAGACAAGGAAACTTTGTTAAGGGCTAAAGTAATATTCCAGCTAAAATGGGACAAATGTTTAGAAAAGAGATTTCTCAACAAAAAGGAAAATGTGTTGAGAGCTTGGTTAGACTGATAAAAAATCAAGGTTTAATTGAACTTGGGAGCAGATCTTTGAACTTTTAGAAACAGTACAGTACACATCTCCTTGGTTCTTTAAGGAAAAAGAATTATATCCAGAGGAATGGAAATTAGTAGGAGAGTAACTATATGAATACTACAATGATAATGGACCTGACTCAATTTCTAAAGAAATACTTATATATATATATATATATATATATATATATATATATATATATATATATATATATATATATATATATATATATATATATATATATAACTTAATACAACTGGCTTTAGGAAATTATATAAGTTATAGAATAAGGAAAAAGAAGAAAGTACAGGAGGGGGAGGATCCAGACAAACTAAGTGAAAAGCATGAAGAATTAGACAAGAATGGAGTTAAGTACAATTCTTATGAAATTAAGGAGTGTGGTACTTCACAGCAGGAGCCATTAGGGCATTCTCCATCCCCTGACCTACCTCCCTCAATTAATCCTTCATAGGTAGAGGGAGAAGGAAGAGGGGAAGAGGCAGTGACACAAGCAGTACCACCTATGAAGCAGCCTATGACAAGATTACAAAAAGTATTAATTAAAGCAAAAAAAAAAAGAAGGACAGGTATATCTGATTTAAAAGTAAACGCATACCCTGTGATTGAAGAATTTGATTTCTCAGGTCAAGCCAGAGAAATATATACTCTTTTTGATGTGGAAAAAATTAAGGCTTTGAAAAAAGGTTGCACTCTTTATGGGGCTACATCATCTTATGCTAAGATAATATTAGATAATTTGGCTTCTTAAATCTTCACCTCTAGTGATTGGAAATCCATAGCAAAGACATGTTTAGAACTGGGACAAAACTTGTGGCTTTCAGAGTATAAATTATGTAGGATACAAGCCCAATGAAATAGGCAAACTGGAGTTAATATTCAAATTGCCTTTGACCAACTAGAAGATAAAGGTCAGTATGCATATGGTTTAGCACAGATTAATTAATTACCCCATAACAGCATATGAGCAAATTGCTGCTACTATCAAAGCATGGGGCTCCCTCCCAGGAAAAGATGGAGGGGAAGCCTTCACAAAAATAGAGCAAGGTCCCAATGAACTTTTTGCTGATTTTGTGGGATGTCTGCAAACAGCTGTCACAAGAACCATTGGAGAAAATGCAGGTATAAGAATTATGATAAGACAACTGTCTAAGGAAAATGTTAATGAGGTTTCTGAAGAATTATATGGGGACTACACAAAGATGCTCCTTTAGAGGAGATAATAAGATGCTGTGCTACAGTGGACACAAATGTTTATTATACTCAGGTTATGATGTAAAATATGGGAAGACAGTGTCCCTCTTGGCAAGGGATTTCCAGAGAAACTTGTCAGCGTGAAAAAATAGGGCATCTGAAAGTCCAATGTAGGTATAGAGATAGAATGAGAAAACAGGGTGAAAGAAGACCCAAAATCCTATGTCCAAAATACTTCCACTGGACCTCAGAATGTAAATTGACCCAGAGAAATGAGAGGCAGAGCCCAGCTCCAAAACCTCAAACAAAGAACAGGTGGGGTATGATAGCAGCCGAGTTTACACCCAGAGAATCTTTAGAAGTTCAATACTCTGATATGATCAATCAGCAGAGACACAATTTCATAGAAGAAAGGGATTACATGATCAATCAGCCAAAAAGCAATCAGATGGGAGAAAGGGATTACAATTGGGGAGAATACAGGCTGGTAACCTAATGGAAGGGCAGTGTCCAGTGCAAGTAGCTCCAATGTAATTGCCAGGTATGAGGAGAGATTTAGAAAGTGTTAAATGGAAGGGATTAGATAGGTTAACTGCTTGGGGAAAAGGGTCCAAAAAAGGGACCAAGGCCTGTCTGAAAGGCTCTCCAGAAAGCTGCCAAACCCCAGGAAAGAGATAATAAAGGATTTGGACTTTAATACCTGGCTGTTTTTGTGGTGATTACTAAAATGCTCTCAAGACTTCCTGAGAGAAACAGCTACATCCAGAGAAGGAACACTGGGAAAGGAGTGTAAAATGTTTACACTATTTTCTTTCTACTCAGGTTGCTTATAACTTTGGAATCCAATTCTTACCGAGCAACAAGAAATTTGGTTTTACACACATATATTGTATCTAGGATATACTGTAACACCTTTAATATATATGGGATTGCCTGTCACCTAGGGGAGGGAGTAGAAAATTTGGAAAAGTGAATACAAGGGAAAATATTGTAAAAAATTATCCATGCATATGTGCAGTCAAAAAATTATAATTATAAAATTAATAAATTATCAAAAAAAGATTCCCTGAGGCCACCAGAAAACCGACCAGATAATACTACACTTACATTGTATTTTCTAGATCTATTTTCCAGATCATGTTTTTTTTTTTTTCTCAATGAGATATTTTACATTTTTTAATTTTATTTCCACTGCTTCTCAAAGTCTCATTGATTTATCCATTTGTTCAATTCTAATTTTTAATTAATTGATTTCTTTAGTTAACTTTTTTATCTCCTTTTGCATTTGGCCAATTGAACTTTTATATGAAGTATTTTGTTCATTACATCTTTTTTTCCATTTCAGAGATTTTGTTTTTCAATGATTGGTTTCTTTTTCATATCTGTTTTGTGAGGAGTTATATGCTTTTCCCATTTCATCAAGTCAATATATTTTTAAAGGAGTTTTCTTCAGATAATTTTTGGTTTTCCTTTCCCATTTCCTCTTGCAAAGATCTCACTTCATTTCCCCATTTTTCTTCTAACTCTTTTAAGATCCCTTTTGAATTCTTCAAGAAAGCTTTGTGAAATAAGGACCTACTCATATCATCCTTTGTGGTTTTATCTGGTGTTGATTTGCTTTTAGGATCCTCAGAGTTTGAGGTCTATTCTTCTCTTTCTCCATAAAAGGTGTCTATGGTCAGAATTATTTTTGCTTTTTTGTTCATTTTTTAAAGGTTGAGGTCTGCTCTTAAGGCAAAAAGATGACAGCTATTTTAGTTTACCATGGGGCAGTTCTGTTGACTGTCCCAAGTTCTTCTGAGGCTAGTGGCTTACAATTTGACTTTTGTATTTGCTTTTGGGTGCCTTGCAGCAAATCTGCTTAATCATCATCTTGCAACCAGGACAAAATAGTCTAAGAATCTTGGAGTAGATGTCTCAGTGTGTGGACACCACAATGCCCTGGCTCCCTGCCCCAACTCCCTGCCCCATAGTCTGAGCTCAGCAGCCTGTCACCCTGCCCACTTGAAGTTCTTCCACAGTATCTTCTTCTGGAAATTTGTTGTACTCCAAATAGTTGTGGATTCTGCCACTCCAAAACAAATTTAAAAGCTTAATCTGCTATGAATTTGAGGGAAGCTTGGAGAAGACCATACAGATATTCATCTGCTTTCCACATCTCAGCTTTGCCCCCTCTCAATTCTTAAGTTTTATTAATTAGTTCAATAGTTTTCTTAATTTCAATTTTCTTAATCTCTCCTTTGAGTTTTAGAATTTCTAATTTGATACATAATTGGGGATTTTAATGTGTTTTTTTATGAAATTTGTTAGTTGCATGCCCAATTCATTGATCTCCTCTATTACTATTTTATTCGTGTTTCATTTAAAGATATAAAATTTCCCCAAAGAATAGTTTTAGCTGCATCCATTAGGTTTTGGTATGTTGTCTCATTATTGACATTCTCTCTTGAATGAAATTATGGATTGTTTCATTGTTTTGTGGTTTGACTGCTCATTTTCTAGAATTAAATTATTTAATTTCCAATTGGTTTTTAGTCTACCTTTCCCTGCTCCTTTATTGAATGTAATTTGTATTGTATTGTGGTCTGCGTGTGCTATTTCAGTCTTTCTGTATTTGATTATGAGGTCTTTATGTCCTAATACATGATCAATTTTTTGTGTAAGTCCCTTGTATCAACAAGAAAAAAGTGTATTCCTTTCTATCCCTATCTAATTTTCTCCATAAGTTTATCATTTGATACTAGATTTTCTAGTATTCTATTAACCTCCCTACTTTCTTTTTTGTTTATTTTGTGTTTAGATTTGTTTACATTGGAGAGGGGAAAGTTGAGGTCCCCCACTAGAATCATTTTGCTATTTTGGTAACTGGCTTAAAATCTTCTCTAGCAATTTGGCTGCTCTACCCCTTGAGGCATATACAGTTAGTAACTTAACTACTTAATTGTTTACAGTACCTTTTATCAAGATGTACTTTCCTTCATTATTTCTTTTAATAAGATCTATTTTTTTTTTTTTTTACTTTTGCTTCATCTGAGATCAGATTTGGTACTCCTGTTTTTTTTTTTGTTTGTTTGTTTGTTTGTTTTGTTTTGTTTTGTTTTGTTTTTACTTCAGCTGAGACATAATAAATTCTCTTCCAGCCTTTTACTATTATTTATGTATCTGTGTCAAATGTGTTTCTTGTAAACAAAATATTGTAGGATTCTTTTTTTTAATCCATTTACTATTTGCTTCCATTTTATAGGAGAGTTCATCTCATTCCCATGACAGCTAAGATTTCCACCTTTTTATTTCACTCCATCTATTTTCTCCTCTCAATATATGCTTTTGTTCCCTTTTTTCCACAGTGTCTTTAGTTGTATTTTCTTAATCCACTTTACCCACTACCTGATCTTCTATCACTCACCCCTTCCCCCTTCTCTTAACTTTTTTCTCTAGTCTTTCTGCCCTCCCTTCTATAGTACTGTTTTTTCTTACCTCTTTCTTCTCCTACTTTTATATAGGGTTAGATAAATTTCAGACTAAAAATGCTTTTAATTTCTGCATCTGAAAATTGTCTGTTCATATTCTTTGACCATTTATCAATTGGAGAATGCCATGAATTCTTTTTTATTTATTTATTTATTTTTTTATTATATATTTTTTATAATATTATCCCTTGTATTCATTTTTCCAAATTATCCCCCCTTCCCTCTACTCCTTCCCCCCGATGACAGGCAATCCCATACATTTTACATGTGTTACAATATAACCTAGATACAATACATGTGTGTAAATACCATTTTCTTGTTGCACAATAAGCATTAGATTCCGAAGGTACATGTAACCTGGGCAGACAGATATTAGTGCTAACAATTTACATTCACTTCTCAGTGTTTCTTCTTTGGGTGTAGCTACCTCTGTCCATCATTGATCAACTGGAAGTGAGTTGGCTCTTCTTTATGTTGAAGATTTACACTTCCATCAGAATATATCCTCATACAGTGTTGTTGTTGAAGTATACAGTGATCTTCTGCTCATTTCACTCATCATCAGTTGATGTAAGTCTCTCCAAGCCTCTCTATATTCCTCCTGCTGGTCATTTCTTACAGAGCAATAATATTCCATAACCTTCATATACCATAATTTACCCAACCATTCTCCAACTGCTGGACATCCATTCATCTTCCAGTTTCTAGCTACAACAAAAAGAGCTGCCACAAACATTTTATGCCATGAATTCTTATAAATTTAAGTTAATTCTCCATATAGTTTAGAAATGAGACCTTTATCAGAATCCTTGAATGTAAAATGTTTTCTCAATATATTGCTTCCCTTATAATTTTGTCTGTATTAGTTTTGTTTATACAAAATCTTTTAAAGTTAATATATTCAAAATTATCTATTTTTTGTTCAATGTTTTGAAGTTTTTTGATCACAAATTCCTTCCTTCTTCACAGATCTGAGAGGTAAACTATTCTATATTCTTCTGATTTGTTTATAATATCACTCTTTATGTCTAAATCATTTGGACCTTATCTTGGTATATAATGTTAGGTGTGGGTCAATGCCTAGTTTCTGCCATAATAATTTGCTATTTTCCCCACTTTTTGTGAAATAGTGAGTTCTTATCTTAAAAATTGGATTCTTTGGGTTTTTCTTTTTTTTTTATTAAAGCTTTTATTTTCTTTCTTTTTTTATATATAATTTAATTTTTATTTTATTTTATAATTATAACATTTTTTGACAGTACATATGCATGGGTAATTTTTTACAACATTATCCCTTGCACTTACTTCTATTCAGATTTTTTCCCTTCCTCCCCCAACCCCCTCCCCCAGATGGCAGGCAGTCTTATACATGTTAAATATATTACAGTATATTCTAGATACAATATATGTGTGTAGAACCGAATTTTTTGTTGCACAGGAAGAATTGGATTCAGAAGATAAAAATAACAGTATACACTCATTTCCCAGTGTTCCTTTTCTGGATGTGCTGATTCTGTCCATCATTAATCAATTGGAATTGGATTAGTTCTTCTCTATGTTGAAGATATCCACTTCCATCAGCATACATCCTCATACAGTATCATTGTTGAAGTGTATAATGATCTTCTGGTTCTGCTCGTTTCACTTAGCATCAGTTGATGTAAGTCTCTACAAGCCTCTCTGTATTTCTCCTGTTGGTCATTTCTTACAGAACAATAATATTCCATAACATTCATATACCATAATTTACCCAACTATTCTCCAATTGATGGACATCCATTCATCTTCCAGCTTCTAGCCACTATGAAAAGGGCTGCCACAAACATTTTGGCACATACAGGTCCCTTTCCCTTCTTTAGTAGTTCCTTGGGATATAAGCCTAGTAGTAGTATGGCTGGGTCAAAGGGTATGCACATTTTGATAACTTTTTGGGCATAATTCCAGATTACTCTCCAGAATGGTTGGATTCTTTCACAACTCCACCAACAATGCATCAGTGTCCCAGTTTTCCCACAGCCCCTCCAACATTCATCGTTATTTGTTCCTGTCATCTTAGCCAATCTGACAGGTGTGTCATGATACCTCAGAGTTGTCTTAATTTGCATTTCTCTGATCAATAGTGATTTGGAACACTCTTTCACATGAGTGGAAATAGTTTTAATTTCATCATCTGAAAATTGTCTGTTCATATCCTTTAACCATTTATCAATTGGAGAATGGCTTGATTTCTTATAAATTAAAGTCAATTCTCTGTATATTTTGGAGATGAGGCCTTTATCAGAACCTTTAACTGTAAAAATGTTTTCCAAATTTGTTACTTCCCTTCTAATCTTGTTTGCATTAGTTTTGTTTGTGCAGAAACTTTTTAATTTGGTGTAATCAAAATTTTCTATTTTGTGATCAATAATGGTCTTTAGTTCTCCCTTGGACACAAACTCCTTCCTCCTCCACAAGTCTGAGAGGTAAACCATCCCTATGTTCCTCTAATTTATTTATGATCTCGTTCTTTATGCCTAAATCTTGGACCCATTTTGATCTTATCTTAATATGTGGTGTTAAATGTGGGTCCATTCCTAGTTTCTGCCATACTAATTTCCAGTTTTCCCAGCAGTTTTTGTCAAATAATGAATTCTTATCCCAAAATTTGGGATCTTTGGGTTTGTCAAAGATTAGATTGCTATTTTTATTCACTATCTTGCTCTGTGAACCTAATCTATGCCACTGATCAACTAGTCTATTTCTTAGCCAATACCAAATGGTTTTGGTGACTGTTGCTTTATAATATAGCTTTGAATCAGGTACACTTAGACCACCTTCCTCTGACTTTTTTTTCATTAGTTCCCTTGCAATTCTCGACCTTTTATTCTTCCATATGAATTTTGTTGTTATTTTTTCTAGGTCATTAAAATAGTTTCTTGGGAGTCTGATTGGTATAGCACTAAATAAATAGATTAGTTTGGGGAGTATTGTCATCTTTATTATATTCGCTTGGCCTATCCAAGAGCACTGAATGTCTTTCCAATTATTTAAATCTGACTTTACTTTTGTGGCAAGTGTTTTGTAATTTTGCTCACATAATTCCTGACTCTCCTTTGGTAGATATATTCCCAAATATTTTATACTATCGACCGTTATTTTGAATGGAATTTCTCTTTGTATCTCTTGCTGTTGGATTGGGTTGGTAATGTATAAAAATGCTGAGGATTTATGTGGATTTATTTTGTATCCTGCAACTTTGCTAAAATTCTGAATTATTTCTAATAGCTTTTGAGCAGAGTCTTTGGGGTTCTCTAAGTATACCATCACGTCATCTGCAAAAAGTGATAATTTGATTTCCTCATTTCCTACTCTAATTCCTTGAATCTCTTTCTCGGCTCTTATTGCCGAGGCTAGAGTTTCTAGTACTATATTGAATAGTAATGGTGATAGTGGGCAACCTTGTTTCACTCCTGATCTTACAGGGAAAGGTTCTAGTTTATCCCCATTACATATGATGTTTACTGAAGGTTTTAAATATATGCTCCTTATTATTTTAAGGAATAGTCCATTTATTCCTATACTCTCAAGCGTTTTTAGTAGGAATGGATGTTGGATTTTATCAAATGCTTTTTCTGCATCTATTGACATGATCATATGGTTTTTATTAATTTGATTATTAATATGGTCAATTATACTAATAGTTTTCCTAATATTAAACCAGCCCTGCATTCCTGGTATAAATCCCACTTGGTCCTAGTGTATTATCCTGGGGATGATTTTCTGAAGTGTATTTGCTAATATCTTATTTAAGATTTTAGCATCAATATTCATTAAGGAAATTGGTCTATAGTTTTCTTTCTCAGTTTTCAATCTACCTGGTTTAGGTATCAGTACCATGTCTGTGTCATAGAAAGAATTTGGTAGGACTCCTTCATCCCCTATTTTTTTTAAATAGTTTATATAGCATTGGAGTTAGTTGTTCTTTAAATGTTTGGTAGAATTCACCTGTCAATCCATCTGGTCCTGGGGACTTTTTCTTAGGAAGTTGGTTAATAGCTTGTTCTATTTCTTTTTCTGAGATGGGACTATTTAGACTACTTACTTCTTCCTCTGTTAATCTGGGCAAGCTATATTTTTGAAGATATTCTTCCATTTCATTTAAGTTATCGAATTTATCGGCATAAAGTTGAGCAAAGTAGCTCCTAACTATTGTTCTAATTTCCTCTTCATTAGTGGTGAGTTCACCCTTTTCATTTTCAAGACTAACAATTTGCTTTTTCTCTTTCCTTTTTTTAATCAGGTTTACTAAGGGTTTGTCTATTTTGTTGGTTTTTTCATAAAACCAACTCTTAGTTTTATTAATTAATTCAATAGTTTTTTTACTTTCAATTTTATTAATTTCACCTTTTATATTTAGAATTTCAAGTTTTGTGTTTGTCTGGGGGTTTTTAATTTGTTCCTTTTCTAGCAATTTTAGTTGTAAGCCCAATTCGTTGGCCCTCTCTTTCTCTATTTTATGCAAGTAGGCCTGTAGAGATATAAAACTTCCCCTTATTACTGCTTTGGCTGTATCCCACACATTTTGGTATGATGTCTCATTAGTGTCATTTTCTTGGGTGAAGTTATTAATTATGTCTATGATTTGCTGTTTTACCCAATCATTCTTTAGTATAAGATTATTTAGTTTCCAATTATTTTTTGGTGTATTTTCCCCTGGCTTTTTACTAACTGTTATTTTGATAACATTATGGTCTGAAAAGGATGCATTTACTATTTCTGCCTTACTGCATTTGATTTTGAGGTTTTTATGCCCTAGTATATGATCAATTTTTGTATAGGTTCCATGAACTGTTGAGAAGAAAGTGTATTCCTTTCTGTCTCCATTTAGCTTTCGCCAAAGATCTATCATATCAAACTTTTCTAGTATTCTATTTACCTCTTTGACTTCTTTCTTATTTATTTTGTGGTTTGATTTATCTAATTCTGAGAGTGCAAGGTTGAGATCTCCCGCTATTATAGTTTTGCTATCTATTTCCTCTTGCAGCTCTCTTAATTTCTCTTTTAAGAATTTAGATGCTGTACCACTTGGTGCATATATGTTTAATATTGATACTGCTTCATTATTGATGCTGCCCTTTAGCAGGATATAATGCCCTTCCTTATCTCTTTTAATTAGATCAATTTTTGTTTTTGCTTGATCTGAGATGAGGATGGCTACTCCTGCTTTTTTGATTTTGCCTGAAGCATAATAGATTCTGCTCCACCCTTTTACTTTTAGTTTGAATGTCTCACCCTGTTTCAGGTGTGTTTCCTGTAAACAACATATAGTAGGATTCTGACTTTTAATCCAGTCTGCTAACTGCTTTCTCTTTATGAGGCAGTTTGCCCCATTCACATTTATGGTTAGAAGGACTAATTCTATATTGCTTGCCATCCTATTAACCCCTGCTTATGCTTTTCCCCTTTCCTTCCCTCTTACCCCCCTACCCAGTATTAAACTGGTGAACACCACTTGCTTTTCACAGCCCTCCCTTTTTAGGATCCCTCCCCCACCTTAAAGATCTTCCCCTTATTTTACCCCTTTTCCTCACAATTTCTGTATTCCCTTCCCCTTAGCTTACTCCTTCCCTTTCACTTTTCAATGAAGTGGAAGAAGTTTCACCATAAATCGAATGTCTATTGATACACACTATGTTCATCTCCCTCCTTTCTTTCTCTCAGATGTAATAGGTTACCTTTGCCTCTTCATGAGATGTAGTACCACCACTTTACACTTTTTTATGATATAATTTCCTTTCCACCTCTAGTTTCTAAGACAAATTGTACATATGTTCTTTACATATCTTTATGGTAGAAATATAGTTCTCAAGATTTCTTTTTACCTTTTTAGAAATCTCTTGAGTTCTGTATTTGAAGATCAAACCTTTTATGTAGGTCTGGTTTTTTCATCAAAAATAGATGGAATTCATTTATTTTGTTAAATGTCCATCTTCTTCCCTGGAAAATAATGCTCATTCTTGCTGGGTAAGTTATTCTTGGCTGCATACCAAGTTCCTTAGCCTTTTGGAATATCATGTTCCAGGCCCTGCATTCTTTTAATGTGGATGCTGCTAGATCCTGGGTTATCCTTATTGTGGATCCTCCATATCTGAATTGTTTTTTTCTAGCAGCTTCCAATATCTTTTCCTTTGTCTGATGGTTCTTGAACTTGGCCACTATATTTCTTGGCATTTTGATTTTAGGGTCCCTTTCAGTAGGTGATCGATGAATTTTTTCAATGTCTATTTTACCCTCTGTTTCCAGAATGTTTGGGCAGTTCTCTTTGATAATTTCCTCATAAATGGTGTCCAAGCTCTTTTTTTCCTCACATTTTTCAGGGAGTCCGATTATTCTCAAATTGTCTCTCCTGGATATGTTTTCCAGGTCTGTTGTCTTTCTGATAAGGTACTTGACATTCTTTTCAATTGTTTCATTTCTCTGGTTTTGCTTGACTCCCTCTTGGTTTCTCCTTGAGTCATTCATTTCTACTTGTTCGAGTCTAATTTTCAATGATGTATTTTCTTCACTCACTTTTTTTATATCTCTTTGTAATTGTCCAATTGAGTTTTTATCTTCTATGGAAATTTTTTTCCATTTTATCCATTTTATTTTTTAGAGAGCTATTTTCTTTTTCCAGCTCACTAACCTGTTTTCCTTGGAGTTGTTTACCTTTTCCAGCTCACTAATCTTGTTTCTCAATGATTTGATTTCTTTATCCACTCTGTCTTTCAATGCATGGGATGACTTCTCCAGGCTCTCTTGCCAAGCTTCCCTTTCCTTTTCCCATTTCTCTTCCAGCTCTCTTGTGAGAGCCTTTTTGATTTCCTCTATGAGATTCTTTTGTATTGAGGAGTAGCTCATATCCCTCTTAGGGGATACATCTGGGGACAGTCTGTTCCTAGTCTCCTCAGCATTTGAAGTCTGCTCCCTCTCCACACAGAAGCTGTCAATGGTTAGAGCCCTTTTGAATTTTTTGTTCATTTTGTCAGAGTAGGAATCAAAGAAAACAAACTGACAAGAGAAACAATTGGTCTGTTTTGTGGGGGATGGGGCTGGATGGTATTAATGGGCTTCCTCTACAGACTGGGGGTAGGGCAGCAGAGAGCCACTAACAGAACAGCAATGACTGTACTGAGTCTGCGCTCTGAGGCTCTGAGAATGCACCGAGTCAGTCCAGGTGGGGGTTTGGGGTGGCCGGGCTCTGAGAGATGCTGGCTTTCTGGGGTTTTAATCTTCACCTCCGGTGTTTACACCGCTGTGATGCTCCTGGCTTGCTGCCAAGACGGAGTATCCACACTGGGGTAAAAGCCTTTTTGCAGAAACGGCAGAGATCGTACCCCTCCCCCTCAGGTCTGAGCTGTGTGAGCTGCCTGTCTTGCTCTGGTTTGCCTGCCCTCAGTCTGCACCCAGTCTGATTGACCCTCCCCCGAGCAAACACAGACCTTTTCTGGCGACTTTCAAGGATGTCTTCTCTTGGTGATTATTTGTGGATTTCTTTCTGGGTCAAGCATTAAGTCTGAGGCTTGTCATGAAGTATGTTCTGAGAGAAAATGAGGAGCTCACGCAGCTGTCTGCCTCCCCGCCGCCATCTTGGCCGGAAGTTCTTTGGGTTTTTCAAACACTATATTACTATAATTATTGACCATTTTGTCCTATAAACCTAACCAGTTCCACTAATTAACTACTCTATTTCTTAACCAATACTAAATGGTTTTGATGACTTCTGCTTTATAATATATTATTAGATCTAGCACAGCTAGGTCATTTTTATTGTCATTTTTTCATTAATTCCCTTGGAATTCTTGATCTTTTGCTCATCCAGATGAACTTTGCTATTATTTTTTTTTAGGTCCATAAAATAATTTCAAAACCACTTCCTCTATCCCCCTCTGTGAGTCTTGCTCTATCTATTCTAGTAACAGATACCATTTTCAAGAGTTGCAAGTGGCTTCTTGGCTTAATTTGCCATCTTACATTATAAAATCATTATGAAATATTTTACTCATTGCCTGGAACATAATAGATAGTTGTAAATTAAATTACTTGTTTCCCTTCTTCCTTTCTTCCTCACATCCTTCTTGGAACATGAGGATGATGAAATACTTATAAGGATATTAGATTACAATATATGTATTTTTGTTCTATAAGCCTTAATATATTATAATAGTATTTGTTTATTTAGGTCTTTCAGTCATGTTCAGATCTTCATGATTCCATATGGTTTTTCTTTGCAATGACACTGGAATGGTTTCTTTTTTTCTTCTCCAACTCATTTTACAGATGAAAATCTGAGGCAAGTAGGGTTAAATAACTTCCTCAGGTCAATATGGCTAACAAGTGCCTGAGGCCAGGTTTGAACTCACAAAGATGAGTCTCCTGATTCTAGGCCCAAAAATGTATATGCTGTACAGACTAGCTGATCCTATGACAATATTACCTGTCTTTATTATCTTTTATTATTGTTGTTGTTTTTTTGAGGGAGGAAGCACATTAAAAAAAATCTCAAGGAATAAAGTTTGCTAGTCACAAACCAAATAGGTATTAGAAGACCTTCCAAATACCAAATCAAATAAAGCTTTGGGGCATAGAACTGTTTAAGATAATCAAGGGGAAAAACAATAAGGATGACAAAAACAGAAAATGACTTTAATTGCTACTTTAGTAGAGCTTATTGGATGTTCTGTGTTTTAGAAAGCTTGATCTTTAAAATCAAACTTCTCCTATTGAAAAGGAAACTAAGACTCTAAGAAATGATAAACTGTTCAAATGAGGAAAAATGTTTTGCTTATTTTTATACTGAAGATAGTTGGAGACTTTTGCTCAAGAGAGTTAAAGCTTAAAGCTCTGACATTCTTATCTTCCTCTTACACACACACACACACACACACACACACACACAAACACACACACACACAGAGAGAGAGAGAGAGAGAGAGAGAGAGAGAGAGAGAGAGAGAGAGAGAGAGAGAGAGAAACCTGAGAGAGATCACATTACATGGAAGAAAGACAATGAATTATTATAGTGACATACCATTATTCCAATAGTGTCACTTCATCATCAGAAAATACCAGCGACCCTAAAGCTTTGGATAACTTTTGCCTCTTTTTATTTGCCTTGATCATACACATTCCCTAACTGTATGTACCCTGTATATTTCCATTCTCTTCATTCTGCAGATTTGTTAGAGAGTATAATTCTAGGTTTATGGACAAAATGTTTTATTGTGAATTTTTGGTACTCTGCCCTGGCATTAAATTTCTTTGCTTTAAGTAAATTGTATTCTCTAAATATTAAAATCAGTTAAGCAGTTGACATTGATGATTTATGGTTTATTTGGATTACTTTGGGAAAGGAGACTAGGTTGATATAAACCCACAGTATATTTGGAAGCAGTGTTAGCTTGTCTGGTGTTGGGGATGTTTCATATGTGATAAAGAAAGTTTCTAAGGAGATACATTTTGAAATCTAGCTAGCGAGTTAGCTACCCTCTCTCTATCCTGCATTTCCCCTATCTTACTAGCCAGATGTGACATCCACTTCCTATGAACTTTCAGTAAATATGGTTTGTACCTTTTTTAATTCACTTAAAATATTCTATTCCATTGTACAATTATTTTATAAATGTCTTGTCTTCTCTATTAGACTCTTGAGGGTGAGGATTCATTTATCCATATCACCTTCTGCATACAGAAGAAAAAGAAATAATCCAGGAGGAGAATGATGAGCTAAAATAAAAGGGAAAAAAAACACAACATATGGAAAGAAGTGGTAATTATTTATTGGATTTTAAAAAGAGGTGAGAATGGTAAAGATATTATTATGTTGTTGGGGGAAGAATAGGAGATTATCTGAAAAGGCAGAAATGAATCCTCAGCCTCTCAAGATACTGAAAGATTCTTACAATGGTCCTGAGGGCAGAAAAGGAAGAAAAAACACTAACTGATTGAACTTAAGTAATTGATATTAAATTCTTCAGAAAGTTATGTATCCTCTCAATAGAGAATTAATTGTCCTCCAAAGAATAATCTTATCAGTATATAAAGTCTGTAGATTAGAAGATTATTCAATAGGGATAAAGGGAAAAAATCTCCAGAATAGTGGTTGCTTACTCTTTGCTGAGAGATGCTGATCACAAATAAAGGAAAAGTCCAAAGATTTCCTGGGATATTTCTAAGATATGATAATAGCCACTATTCACTTCTGATGACAGACATAGTCACAAATAAACTTGCTAGAAGCAATCGGAAGGGGTTGTCAAAAATGGATCAAAAATTGTGGGCAAAAAATGAAAAACTCATAAGTAGAGTTCATGTTGTTTGATGATTGCTGCTGATGAAAAGCAAACGGCTTCAGAAGAAACTGTTAGGAAATGAACAGCTACTTAAGAAACTCATACATGAAAAGTGTTTTTTTTTTGTAAAAATATTTTTTATTTTTAGATGTTAGCTTAAAATATAAAAAAAATTACAAGTTCCTGGTTATGAATAAACCACATTTAATAAAAAATAATAAAAAAGTTGTGAAAAATCTAATTTTGATACTTCTAAGTGTTAGCATCCTCCCTCCTAAAACCACTTTGCATTTTATATATATATATATATATATATATATATATATATATATATATGTAAATATATATATATATATATATATATATATATACACACACACACATATACATATATACATGCTATCTTCCTGATAGAATGTAAGTTCCTTGAGGTAAAGAATAGTTTAATTTTTGTTGTTAAAGTCCCAGAAAATAAAATAATTTCTATTATATAGATGAAACTATATTACTAAATGTTTGTTTTCTCTGTTTGGCAAATTACTGAGGGAAATGGAAAGCAATCTGGCAGAAAGAAAATATGGAACAGAATCTGATATCTTATACTAGGGTGGACTCAAAATGGATACAAGACAGATTTAAAATGTAACACAATAAGCAAATTAATGGAAGGAGGAAGAAATTGCTGTTCAGTTCTATCAATAGAGAGTTAATGACCAAACAAAGGACAGAGGGAATCATGGAAGATGAAATGGATAATTTTGATTAGATAATATTAAAAAGGTTTTTGGATAAAAACAAATCCAGCTGAAATTAGAAAGAAAATGTTTATCAGAGAACTTTTGCAGTAAATACCTTTCATAAAGGACCCATCTCAAAGATATATGTTACAAGTTCAAATTTATAATAAAAATCATTTCTCTTTAAGTAAATGTTCAACAGGCAGTTTTCAAAGGAAGAAAGACAAGATATATCATATGAAATGTTGTTCCAAATCAGTGGTAATTGGAATCATGCAATTTATAGTAACTTTAAGGTTCCAATTCAAATATATCAAATTTGCAAAGATAGCCTGAAAAGAAAAACATCAAATGTTGTAGGGAATATGAACAAGAAATTGAAGATCAAAAGGTATAGGTAATTTTTATTGTTTTTCTCAGTGTTGGCCTTAAGGAAATCCATACTCTGAAGGAAAAAAGAATTTAATAGTCCACTATTTTGGATTTCTGAAATATATATATACACATATACACGTAAGCACATATATGATTACATTAACATTATATCAACAAACAAGTATTGATGTTTATTCTTTTTATTCAAAGAAGATCTATGATATCACAAAGTCTTGATCTACACATTACTTGGATTTAAGTGAGGCAGACCTGTACAATTTTTCAGTCTCACTTATGCTTTTTGAGTTATTAAAATCCAGCGACAAGACAAAAATCATGACTACTGGTACTGACCTAGGTTGCAGCAGATGCTACTGATTTCTTTGATACCTTTCCAAGTTCTAAGTGTTACACATAATATGCTCTAGCCACCTTCTTGGTCATTGGAACAAATTGTTCTCATCTGCCTATTCCACCAAGGAAGTTATTCATATTCATATGCTTGGGGCAAACAGTCCCCTGACTCATTAACAGATTTGAGGCCTTTGGCTTTCTTCAACCTGCTTTAGTCTATCTGCCAAAAAGGTTTACTAGAACAACAATATTTTATGAAGATATGCTATGAATATGACTTAGCTATTCTCAGCAATATAATGATCGAAGATAATTCTGCAGAACTTATGATGAAAAATACTGTTCATCACCAGAGAAAGAATTAATATAGCTTGGATGTGTATCAAAGATAATTTTTTTTCTATTTTCTTTGCTTTTTTCTTTCCTTTTTTTTTAAAAGAAATATTTTTATTTCTATGTTTCTTTTACAGAATGGCTTACATGGAAATGTGTTTTGCATGAATGTATATGAATTGCCTTCTTAGTGGGTTAAGGGAAGGTAGGAAGGGAAAGAATTTGGGATTCAAAACAAAAAAAATGTAAAATTATTTTACATAATATTGGGAAAAGTTAAATATTAAATGATTTAAAAATCAAAATGGTTTACTGGATATTCCTTCTCCTCTTGCTATAACTTCTTATAGTCTTCTGAGAAGGTTGGGTGAATCAGGTAGACATCAAAGGTAAATGAGACCTGAAAAGTGCTTGGCAGGTATTCAAAACCATCCATACCAGAGGTTCTAGTCTTCACGAACACTTCATATTAACATATAATGTATGTGTATATTTGTGTGTGTATGTATGTATGTATGTATGTAGAGGGCCATAACTCTGGAAAAGTATATTTGAGGCAAAGATACTTACAGAAGGGTGTTAACTCAGTGTAACTGATGAGATGATGGATGTCTAATTCACATATACTTGGTACTTAGGATGGTGATGTAATGGTTCTAAAGTTGGCACATGCTCAATGTTCTGTAGTGATATAATGGTACTAAGGTATATAAGGGCTGAGAAGACTTGAGGAAGAGCAGACTTGAGACTCAAGACTCAAGACTCCAGTGAGTGTGTGCTTGATCTTGAGCTAGATCTCAGACTCACAGACTCCAGAAAGCTATCCTGGACATTAAATATATACTAGTGTATCTTATCTTTTAAAATACACATAATATATATCTTACTTTTAAATAAAAATCAAAATTTTTAAGCTACAAGGTATGGAAATGGAAAATAACTACCTCTTTATTTCATCCAAATTAGTTACTATGGAGAATATTCACAATCAATAGGAATAGCTGGATCACCAAAAAATTCATGAGATAAAAATTTTAAAAAAGAATGTTAGAACCTAGTCTTAAAAATCTTTAGAAAGAGTCTGAAAGCTTAAGCAACAAACAAAAAGAATTAGACATCCTTATATAGGGAAGAAATTTTGATATCATAGGTATCATTGAAAATTGGTGGCATGAGAAATGACTGAGTTACACCTCTGAATTGGTAGAGCTTAATTGAAAGAACCAGGATAGATAAAGATCTATGGCTTAGTATTATATAGTAAGAAGTTCTAATCTCACCAAGAAACCTAGAAACCAAGGAGGGGGATTATTGAAGGTTTGAGTGAAATTATTAGGAGAAGGAAATAGAAGTGATTTTATAATTGGAGTATACTTTACTACAGAACTTCTGGTAGGAAAAAGAAAATAGATGGATTTGGAAAATAGAACACAAGCCTGACAGAGGAATTGAGAAGAAACACTCTGAACATATTAGCCATGCCGTTGAGTTTTCCCACTACTTGTTCTTTATTTCTTGGCTTATTATCACATTTGCTAGTGAAGGAAAAGTATATGAAAAAAGAGCAATTTCTCCCAGTCTATTTTTACCGTTGTAAAGCTAGTAATTTAATTGAAAATAGTTGGATTTGATATGATTTAATTTTTCTTTCCTGTAATTGGTCCATATTATTGCAAGTAATTGAAATTGTTGGGCTTAGTTTACCTGATTTGATTGTTAGTGAAGAAACAGAGTAATTTGCCACATATGATGAATGAAATAATAATAAAAGAGTTTGAAGAACTGGGACATACAAGTTATGGACTTATTCCCTAAGAATGTGTTCAATTACTTAAGAAATAAACTCTGAGTCATCTAGACTTACCAAACATAGAAAATATAATTCATTCAGTTCCATTGGTGCTGCTAGACTATAATGCTATGAATATCTGTGAATTCTTATGAATAAGAAATGTTCTATTTGCTATTTTAACATGATCAGGTTCTACTTTTCTATTATTCATCTTCTATTGCTTCAGGTATTTATTTTCCTTGCTTTTAAAGAGACTACTTTATTTTTAATTATTCTTGAAATATATCACTCCTTCAAGTAAATATATTTGAAGCAGAATTGATTCAATTTGAAGCATATTCTTCATGTGACTTGATAACATCTTTTATTTGCATTTTTCCCTAAACATTTAACAGATGGGTAGGTTTTTTTAACTGCCTCCCCCCAACCACACTGATCCTGAGTTATTTTGAGATGACCAGATTCCCTTTGCCAACATTTGAATATAAAGGAACTAGAGAAGGATCAAACTCTTCTCAGAACTTCCAATTAAAATTTATTCAGTAAACACTATGATCACAATGCACAGGACACCCTGCTAAGTTCCAGGAATAGAAAGACAAAGACTAAATAGACCCATCCCTTATGACACTTATATTTGATTTGTATTCTATAGACAAGATGTGTGGGGGTCACACACACATTTGTCTATAGAATACAAATGATTTCAGTTATTTGTACTCTCACTCTTGAAACTATTTTGTTTCCAAAATACATACTTACACAAAATACATACATATACTCTCTCAAGAGTGAGAGAGTACAAATAACTGAAATCAGTAAAGTATACGTGATGACATTTAAGATATGCTTTGAAGCAAGCTAAGAATTCTAAGAGGAAGAAGAAAAGGAATAGATTAAAGATATACAGGACTATACATAGTTTTAATTATTAATAAATAATTATTTTACTGAGCCAAAAGTTTTATGAATTAAGTAGAAATTAAGTACTATTACAAGTAATAGTCAACTTCCAAGAAAATGAGCCTATGGAAACCAAGGTTTAGTTTCCTTTGGGACTCTTATTCAACTTGGAATAGGTGGTGAAAGAGTCCCTTTTTCCCTTTAAACTCCTTAGAAGTTTCTTGAACTATAATCTATTATAATTGACAAGGATTTCTCTAATTCCCTGGCTCAGTACATTTTTAGGGGCATGCTTGTAGAGATTAGGCCCAGTTAATATGGGCCTAATTTAACATTAGTATTATTATTGTTATTTTGGTGAGGCAATTGGGGTTAAGTCAGTTAACCAGGGTCACACAGCTAGGAAGTGTTAAGTGTCTGAGGCCAGATTTGAACTCAGGTCCTCCTGAGTTCAGGGATGATGCTCTACCTACTATGCTACCTATCTACCCCTGTAACATTTTTTATTGGACCAGTTTTCACAATTTAGTGATTTTCTTGACCTTTGTTAAAGAGTACATAACAGAAGATAGTAGAGTTAAACAAGGATGAGGCTAGTCAAAATGTGATTGGTAGTATTATTATGGAATATAGAACTCAAGAAATGAGGACAATAGAAAGCTGAACTTTTTAAAAAAGGTAGTAAAAATAAAGTAAAGAGGAAAGTATAGCTAGGAAACTACTCTTAGAGAATACTGAAGGGTAAAAAGATTAAAGTACATGTGGGCAAAGAAAGGCATAAATATGGAATGTTAATACATTTTGATTAAATAAGGGAATCTTACACTTCATATACTTTAGAATGATGCATATGTGGTTCTCTTACAGATGTAGAAATTGAGACCCAAAAAGGGTAATTAATTAGTCAAAGCAAAAATCAAAATTAATACACAATTTGAAGAACAAAAATATTCAATACTTTGATCATGTGTAGCTCTTCATGACCTCATCGACCAAACTGTATATAATTTGTGCGTACATATGTACACACACACTTACTTAGAGAGAGATAGAGGCAGAGACAGAGAGACAGAGAGAGACAGAGACAAAAAGAATGGTGTGCCATTAACACAATTCCAAACTGACTTATTTTGACAAGTTAATTATGATAAAAAGAATGAGATATAATGTAAGAAATAGTATAGCTACTAGTTGCAATAATTTTATTTCATTGTCACAATGAAGAAAAAAAAAAGACTCTTAAAACCATCTTATTTACTAAATAATTGTCTTATGAGCTAAATGGAAAATTATGGGAAGCAAGGGCAACTTAATTTCATAATATAAATCACTCTAAAATCTTATGGCAAAAGAAGATGGATGATTAGGTGATAATTAAAATATCAGTAAATTATAAAACTACTTTTTGCTATTGTTGTTTTGTTTTAATGATGACCAGTAAATTTATTTACAAGATTGTCTTTAAAATTAATGCTTTTCATTATCATAAAACAATAATTTCTAAATATATCTCTTTCATTTCTGTCAGCCAGTGAATCATTCCTAGGAACAAATTTTTAAGTGAAAGAAAAATATAAATTCACCAAAACTAAGCATATCAAGCATATCTGAATTTATAAGTGAAATTCCATAAGCATAGTTCCACTAGAAAGGAATGGAAACAACATGAACAAAAAAATTATAGCAAAATTTTCTCAGCATCTGGGAACATGGAAATGCTATACATGGACTCCAATATTACAGTCCTGGAATAGCAATAAAGAAAATAAATATGTGGAAAGCAGCTGGTTTATGTAAGTATACATAGACAAACATATTGTTGGTGACACATTTTGAAGGTTTTTTTAAACACTGTCTGAAGAAAGAAAGTACATGGAAAAATAAAAGTATTATTGTATATTATGAAAAACAATGGATATGACTGAGAGAATATGAACAACTCACAATCAATATGCCTTACTATCCTATATATATAAAATTTTGATGAAACTGACACATACAGCCATTGTTAAGGCATATTTGAGGAGACCATTAGTAAAAAGGTTTTTGACAGTATTCCATATTAGAGCTTATCTTTACTATTATAAAATTCCTGAATATTATGGAATAGAAAAGTCTTATGATTATTGGTTGCAAATTATTTAAAAAAGAAAAAAAGTTTTTACTTAGAGCAACAATGTGCTACCTAACTTTTCCAACAAAGTGTTTCCTTTTGTCAGAGTCTCTGAAGTATTTTGATGCATCCAATACAATCTAATCTGCATTTAGATCTATTCAGTGGATCTCATCATCTATAAAGAATTTTTAGTGATTTTTCTGATTGACAATGGTAAAGATCTTTGACAAGAATTATTCTCCCTATTTTTATGACTTGATAGATTTTAATGATTACAAGGTCATAAAATGATTATCTTCATCATATTTTCCAATGAGTCATCTAATTGTAATGTATAGATAGGAAATTCCTTGATGGTAGAATATCTAAATGTCTATCAAGAAATGAAAATAAATATGTATGTAATAAACAATAGTAATCCCAGTAGGATCTTGCATTCTCTACATATTTCAATGAATTGTGTGAGGATAACCATATGCTCTACTGTGAAAGGTTAATTGTGAAAGTCTCCCTGACTTCTATTTAAAACCCCCTCAAGGGTGTATGTACCTGTTTTTCCCAGAAAGATATGGCCTTTTATTATTATATCATTTTAAAGTTTGCTGTAAGATAGATACTATTATTACTTCCATTTCCAGATGAGAAAATTGAATTGAAGTGATTTAACTAGGATCACATGGAGATGTGATCTAAGGGAGAATCTGAACTCAGGTCATCCTGACTTCAAGTCTTGCATTCTATATATTGAGCCACCTTAGTATCCAGGACATTCATTACAATATATGAAGGAGTTCAAATATAAATATAGTTGAATACAATGTATAGTATTAAATGATAAGTAAATTAGGTAAGTGAAAAGCTCAATTGTGTGAGAAAGAAGCTGCTTTCAAACTGAATTTTTGCCAAAGTATCATCATACTTCATTTAAGCCATAATTCAATTTAGAAATACCATTTATATTTAGATTTTCAAATATAAATTCATTTTTATGCCACAGATGAGGCAGGCATATGAATTTGTCGATATATTCTTGTTCCAATAATTATCTGTTATATAGTGTTGTAAATGATTTTCAACATGAACATTTTATTTGAGCCTCCTTTTTTGACCATTTAGTTTCTCTGTAACAAAATAGGAGAAGCAGAAACCCATCAAAAGGGAGAACTACTGATTCATTTTCTCATTATTTATAATGTGTGCTTTCTGTTTACAGAGAAATGATGATTACTAATAAGACTGCAAGCAAATTTAAAAATAATTTTTATTAGAATGAGAGCTGTTGTTTAATTTCAATGTACCATAGATTTATAATTTAAAAGGTGAAATCCTGTTGTGAGAGTCAGAGTAAATCAAGAAGCAAATAAATGTTGGTTTGCATTTCAGTTCAGTGAATGAGACCATATTTTATCCCCACTATTGTTGAATTTCTACATAAATTTATAGGCATTCCTTTGGGCTACCTAATTCAGATTTCAAATGCATTCAAAGATGTATTAGCCTGTCCTATTACAAGCTACCTCATTGAGTTGATGAGCTTTTTGAAGATTCCTATAGGGATGCATCAGGCTATACATTATTCGCTCTCAAAAATTTTGCCCAACTACAAGAACAAAAAGAAACGTGAACCTTTTTTTCATCAAATTCTATTTCTCTTCACATTCTCATTAAATATAAGAATAACAACTATTTTTGGATTATTATATTTTTATTTCATTTATCCATCTACATATCTAAAAAATGCTTGCATTTGAGTTAGGATTGTGTCTAGTGTTATGAATAATGTTTAATGCATAGACACTTCAATACTTTTGCAGATATTTTCTTCTTTTCACAAGTGAAACCCATGTTAGTCATAAGTTGTTATGATTCATTAGAAATTATTAACATAAGATATATAGTTTTTATTTATTATATTAAATTTATTTTATTTTATATAAAATTTATATTTAAGGCATTCTGGACAATTTAGTCATACTAACATAGTTTGATCAGAAAAAATAGAAAGAGCTTAGATTGAGAAGTCAACTTTAGCGTATTATGTATTATCTAAGCAGTTTGCAGTTGGAAAAGTAAATGAGAAGGAAAAATGAGTAAAATAATGAAAAAAGTAAAAAGTGAGAAATTGAGGCTAACAAAGCTCAGGTATCTTTCACAAATACCCCAAGGAATTATCATTTTGCCCACACGTGGAATCTTGATGTGAGAAGAAAAAAAAACATTATGATTCAGTCAACAAGCTTTAAGAATGCATAGAAAGATCAAGGAATTTGTGTAGCATCAAACAATTAATATTATAAGGAATATTTTATTCCATCTGTTTCCTGATTTCATGTTCAGAACTCTGCTACAATGCAATTTTTTGCCTTATATAAAAATAAAGAGAATTATATTTAGAATTTAGAAGACATAGGCAAGAAAAGCTGGACACATAACCCCAGTCCCATATTTGGAAGGTCTCTCCATAGCTATCTAGCCCAACATGTATCTGACCAAAAATACTCTCTGGAACATCCTGTGAAGCCCTTAAATAAATCAAGGCCATAAGTTGAAGGATAAAGCTTCTTTAAGTCAGATAACAGGGTAGCAAATCTATCATATTGGGAATGTCCAATGTATTTCCCAACTCAAAACTTCATGAAAAGCTTCTTATACTTTAGGAGGGGACGGGGAGGAGACAGTAGCAAGGTAGCAAGGCCTGATCATGAGACCCCAGAAAACCACTTCATGCTATGAATCCTAATGGAAGGGAGCAAGAACCCTAGTGAGATACAGCTTAAGCTAGGCTACCCTACAAGGTGAAATACCAGGGTGTTGGGATATGGAGTGTGGTTCATTTCAAACAAATGGAAATGTCTTAAGAGTAGGAATGTAAGAATGTTATTGAAATTTTGATATTACAAGAATCATCTAATTAAATATGGTATTAACAATTTCTGTCCTTATACTAACAAATATATTAAAATTTTCCTGTCAGTATTTAATAGGTTGTTTAGATTAGGTTGTTAAACATTAGTTGCTTGAAAACCTGGGCGCGGGGTTCATACCTCTTGAAGGTACCCATTTCTTTAGGATCCTTCTAAATATTAGAATAAGTTGGGATATGCTTCTTTGAAACTTTGAAACTAATAAAAATAAGATTAGTTTAGATAAAGCATTTTTCAAGCTCTTACTATATATTAGGCACTTGACTAAATATTGGCATGCAATATTCATCACATTGAGGAAAGGACTCATCAATCACAGACAACAGAATGGAGGTGTTCGTAGTTTGAGACAACATTTGGCAATAGAAAATTACCAGATGCAAACAATATATATTGTGTCTTGAACATGATAGTTATCATTGGGATGAGATAAGATGAAAATGTCCCATATTGAATAGGGTTTTTTAAAGTGTTTTAAACTGTCCTCAAGATTTAACTACCTCAAAGGAATGTCAACCTATTGATGTAGCTTTCTAGTTATCTGGATACAAAAAGCCATTAGTAACTTTACTGGGAACTTAATGTATTACTTGAAGAGCTTCATGATCATTGCAAAGGAATAAAAACTACTTCTTAACTCAAGATTAACAACAAAGTTCCTTCTGAAAATCATTGCTTAATAATCTACTATATCTTGGCAAAATTTTTTTTTTGTTAACTGTCACATCTTTTATAAGTGCCTTATTTCATTTTAATATTGTACCTAAGATATCAGATAATTCTGGTGAGCACTGACTTGATGCATATGTTCTGATCTCCATTCCAATATGAGACGGCCACACTAATCACTTTACTGGATATTTTAAATTTGCACACTAGGAGAACCTGAAAAAAAGGAAATATATGAAGCAACCTTATCACCTCTTGTATTTATCTGAAAAGACTATGACTGAGAAAAGTCCACAATAATTTATCCACTACTTGCATGACTCTATCATCAATCTGTTGTCTGCAGTGCTTGAGAGGGAAAATGATACATGAGCTTATATTGTGGGACTTTGAGCTATCTAAGGAGTCAGTGCCAGCTAGGACAGTACTATTCTAAAATGCATATCACTTTGTTGTGATCACTTGTTGAGTGAGGCAAACCATTAGAAACACAGTTTTTCAAAGTTAGAGTGAGGCCATTTAATCCAACCCATATCTAAAAAATATTCCTTTTATCATATAACTGATAAATCAACTTAAAACTTTGCTTAAAATCATAAGTTATGGGGGGCTCTCCATTACTGCTTAATGTAGCGCATTTGAATTCTAAATCTAATGGTTAGGAAGATTTTCCTTTGATCATGCCTATATCTATATTTTTACAGTTTCATACCATTGAGCCTATTTTTACCTTTTAGACCCTAAAATTATAGTTCCTCCTTATCCTTTCTCTTTTGCTTTACTGAAATTTCTTTTGCTTTGAACTTACTGCTTCTAAATTCAAAATATATTTTCTTAACCTAACTTCCTGAGTTGTTTCCTTAGTAGTAACTGAGTCATGATTAGATGTATGAGATGTGATCCATCAACAGGAAACATTTTCTACTTAAATCCAATTTTACCAGATTTTTTTGTTTCTTTTTAAATTTAACATTCTTTTCTGGTTGCTTACTTGGATCTCTGGCGTAAAGAAAAAAAAAATTAAGCTTTGTTGTTCTGATCCCAAACTGACTCATTTCCTGCCTGATAATTATTAGATGATGTCATAGATCAGAAGTTATTAATATTAGGACTGTGACCTTTTTTAGGCTAATTGTATTTGGTCACAATTGGTTTCCTTGTGCCTTACATACTCACACCCACACCCACATGCATGCAGGCAGGTGCACATGCGCACACACACACACACACACACACACACACACATACACTTACTGAATTTAAAACACTATTCTGAGAAGGGATCCATAACCCTTAGCAGACTTCCAAAGTGATCCCTGTCTCCCAAAATTTGAAGACCACCTCCTTTGTAAAAGTTTTGTTCTTCTTTCAGTAATTCTCACTATTGCTGTTATCACTGTCATAGCCATAGTTATTGGTAATTGATTTAAAATGGAAGTAGTTATTTTTTTTAATCTCAGTCCTCAGAATCTCTTTTTTTTCTATTTATAGTAACACTACAATTGATGGTAACAGTATTCTTGTTTCTGTCAAGTTTAAAAACTAATTATCATTCTTAGCTTCCCAATCTCACTCACTCCAAACATCTAACCCCTTGACAAATCTTGTCCATTCCACCACCTCAGTACATCTCACATTTATTCATTTTTGTGATTCATACAGCCATCACCCTCATTCAGATCTCCATTACTTTTTGACTTGTCTGTGTTCTTCCTTCTAGTACTACCTTGTATACACTTTCTAAATATGTTTATAAACAAATCACATCTTGAAGGCATACCAACTTTAAGTCAGGGACTATTTTACTTTTGACTTTGTATTCAGAAACCAAGTTCATATATAAAAGTTGAGTATATAAAAGACATGTCATTGTCCTTGTTGATTGACTATTTATCCCCTTAGTAATCCCTGAAATTCTTAGAAATTTTATTAAGAATTATACCAATCTTCACAAATATTCTTTTTAATATAATATATGCTTTTAAAAAAATCAACACAATTTATTTGTACCAAAGATAGAGACAGAGTGGGGATGGAAAGTGCCTTTTTAAAAATTGTTTATGCCCAAAGAATAATCAAAAAACCCAGGAAATGTAAATAGTAATAATATGAAGATTGAGAAGGCCACATAGAACTAGAATATTTCTAGGAAAATCTTTGTTATGCCCCTATTCTCCCTAACTTTTTTTTTTCCATGAGATTGGGGTTAAGTGACTTGCCCAGGGTCTCACAGCTAGGAAGTCTTAAGTGTCTGAGACCAGATTTGAACTCGGGTCCTCCTGAATTCAAGGCTGGTGCTCTATCCACTGCACCACCTAGCTGCCCCTCTCCCTAACTTTAAGGGAAAAAATCCTTCCCTACATATCAATCAATAAAATGTTTATAAAGCATACACTATGAACAAATTCTAAAAACTGTATATGTATATATATATATATATATATATATATATATATGTATATATATATATATGTACACATATACATGCATAGGCATACTTATATAAACATATATTATTTGTCTATGCTTTACTCTTATGTGTGTGTATAGATAGATAGATAGATATACAATTTATTTAAACATACTGAAGAGGGGGACCCCAAACTCTAAAAATCCTTGGAGGAGAAAATCTATTTCAACTCTGGCTCAATGAGGGCCTCCACCCAAAGGACAAAGTTTCTTTCTTGTTATCTAGGTGGGGTCGATTCAGTCCTGAAACTCATTGAATTCTATTCAAATCCCAGCCCAAGCTGATGAGCCAACTTGGGCTGTCCCAGTCCCCACTAAGACCCTCAATATAAAAGAGCCAAACTAAAATCTTCTCTTTGTAGAGGTTCCAAACATGCCAGCTATGCCATGCTTGATATGCAAGGAGCCTCTGTCCACTGGAATATTCTTTTCCAGTGCCACCCTCTCTTTACCCTCACCTATTTTCCGAGCCAGACTCTATGCCTCTCTGTCAGGATTTCTAATTTTACTTCCAAATTCATATAATAAAACTATTTTATCAATCTAGGTTTTGGGGTCTGTATATTCCTTTACAGAGAACCTCTGCATTGCCAGAAGGGAGTCCCCAAAACTCCCTACTCTTGTGCGGAATCCCAAGGATTCAGGGGGCCAAACCTCTCCATTTGGTTCCCTGAACTCCGAACCTCCCACTAGACCTTATTATTTAACTCCCTGACCACCAGAAACCCTAATCTCATTTTGGCTCCCTAAATCTAGATCTTATCATTTGGTTCCCTGACCGAACAGAACCTTGGAAAACTAGACATTATTTGGTGACTGAATGGAACCTCAAAACTTGCAACACTCAAAACCAAGTTGGGTTTTGAGCTGTTGGAGCAGTATTCTCCCAGAGAGAATACCTGCATTGCTCTTAGCATAAAAATTCCCTAACTGGAAAGCTTAAGATGCTTAGGTTTTGCTGGAAGGGACTCAAACTCCTTCTGCCCAGCCCCTCCAGAGACAAAGGATCTTCCTTTGCAACTCAAGGCACTCCTAAACTCCTTTTTTCTCTCACTAGAAAGCCCTGCTCTCAAGCAGGAACATGTCTCTTTAAGAAAGCTGAACATCCCACCCCATCCCAGACCAAGGAGACACATGGCCCTTCTGGGGACCCACTCAGGGGTCTAAGGCCAGCACTCTCTCTGATCTGTCCTGGGGAGATGAACAGAGAAACTTAAGAAAAGCCATACTTGAGTCCTTCTCCTATTCCACTGTTACATACAGCTCCTGAGGTCTCTAATGATCAGGCTGTAGCCACGATGAGAAAGGTCACAAGGAAGCTTGGAGACATGTCTCTATCCTTGGCTGCTACTCTGGGGAACAACAATGGTTGAGCCATATCTCCAATGTCCTGCCCTGCAGCAAGAAGGCTTGGACAAGCTCCCCTAGCCTCACATTCCAATGTGGAATCAACAGAGGAGCCTAGCTATTCAGGAAATGGCCAGGTAAGAATATTGCTTTTCTTTCTCCCTCACTCTTGCTCAGCATCTCTGATCTTTCCTCCCCTAACTCGGAAGGCATGTTTCAGACCTCTCCCATATGGCTTGGTAACCTGTCATGTAAAGGCTTATCTGGTCCCCTTATTGGGGTACTATGTAGTGGGGAGATTGGGAGTTCATTCTTATCTTCTCAAATCTATGGAAAAGTTTTCCACCAACTTTTAAACTAACAGAAGTTTACCAGCAATCTGGATAAGTTGGCCACATCCCTCTCAGAAACTTTGCCTGGCCCTTAAAGAAAGGAGCCACAGCTTCCAGCCCTCTCAGGAAGCATGCTTGTCCCATACGTTTTAAAACCAGACTTGGTTTCCCTGATTTGGTCATCCTGCCTTACAGCAGTGTATCCCTTCACAGTCTTTTATGCTTTTGCATACTCACTGGGCTGTCTACAAAGACAGGGGATTGCAAACTGCTCTCTTTTTTCCTAGACTCAGGGCACTTGCTAAAGTGTCACTTCCTCAGCTCCTTGTGGAGAGATCAGGCTCCTAACTTCCTCACCCGTAAGAACTTTTGCTCTTAGCATATTCTGTTCTATTTTTCTGGATTGGCATTCTATGCTCCTGCCAGCAATTAAAGATTTCTTTTCTAAGCTTCAACCCTGGCCAGGCTGCAGTTTTAAGAAAGACCTTTGGAATGATGGTTGGAGAATAAAATTCCAAACAATTTAATTAAATTGTTAAGAGAATGAAGATAGCTTACATTTTTCATTTCTCTTCTCTTTCCCTGACTGTAGTGGGGAAATAAGTTAGATGGAGAGAATGAAACTATTTGAAAATTCCTTAATTACTTGCAATTTAGAAAACACCTTTAGACTGCCTCTTAAAAAGGGAAAAAAAAGGCCTTTCCTGTTACCTTTTCCCTGGCTTGCAGAATTCCCTTGTGGGGATTCCTGTGGTGCTCTCTCTAGACTTGTTCTCTATTCTATAACAAGTCTCTGACAAATTCTCCCTTGCACTATCATGCTGCAGTTCAGATTCTCTGGCATTACAGCTCAAGGAACATTTTGTTGCTCTCCTTCCTTAGAGAAGGACAAGGGGCTATAGAATCTGTAGAAGAACTATTGAATGGAGAACACTAAAGCTCTTTTTTCCCCCTAGAAGTCAAAGATTTCAGTCTTTCTAGAGAGAGCTGATTTCTCATTTGGTGACTGTTCATTAGGTTTTTTTTCAGTAAGCCACCACCCCCGAGCTTTCCATAGCAGGGAAGGACAGCTTGACACCCTGGGGCATGCTCTACACTGTCTGGAGCTTCTATGCTCAGCAGAATTTTTCCATAAGAACCCTTATGGCCTAAAGCTCCTGCGCAAATTTTTTTTTGTTTGTTTTTTTAACTTTCTCACATCTGAACTAAAACCTGAGACTCCCAGCTCTTTTCTTCTCAGGGCAACTGATGCCTCCTGGGAAAGACACTCAAGAGCAGAGGTGCCTTTTCACTTTGCACTCCCTTTGGCCCCTTCCACCCCTCCCCCTTTGCCAGCTCAAAGAAGTTACATGAAGAAGAGATCTTTGCCCCTTTATTCCAAATGCATTTGGAGGTATATGCTTGAGGGGAGGAATGAAGCTGGGAGCCTGAAACTCTAAAAATCCTTGAAGGAGAAAATCTCCTTCAAATCTGCCTCAATGAGTAACCCCTCGCCCAAAGAACAAACAGTTTCTTTGTTGTTATCTAGGTGGGGTCCTTCAGTCCTGAAACATTGAATTCTATTCAAATCCCAGCCCAAGCTGATGAGCCAACTCAGGCTGTCCTAGCCCCCACTAAGACCCTCAATATAAAAGAGCCAAACTAAAATCCTTTCTTTGCAGAGGTTCCAAACATGCCAGTTATGTCATGCTTGCTATGCCAAGGAGCCTCTGTCCACTGGAATATTCTTTTCCAGTGCCACTCTCTCTTTACCCTCACCTGTTTCCCTAACCAGACTCTATGCCTCTCTGTCAGGATTTCTAATCTTACTTCCAAATTCCTATGATAACCCTCTTTTATAAGTCTAGGTTTTTGGGTCTGTAAATTCCTTTATAGAAAATTTCTGCACCACCAGGAGGGAGTCCCCAAAACTCCCTACCCTTGCATTGAATCCCAAGGGGGTGCAGGAGGCCAAAACTCTGCATTTGATTACCTGAACCCTGAACCTACCACTAGACCTTCTCTTTTAATTCCCTGACCACCAAATCCATAATCTTGTTTTGGTTCCCTAAATCTAGACCTTATCAATATATGGACTCATTTTTTATGTCTCAGTAATTACTTTCTTTGATTGCTTTAAGATCTTCTCTAATGATTCATATTCATATATCCAAAGTTTTTAACTGTTTTCTTCTCACTGAGATCTTTTTAAATAACTTTTATCCAACCCTACTCTTTGCTTCTGGTATCTTGTTACAGAATAGAAATAACAAAAATTTAAGATATTTCATGGTTCATCAAAGATTCAAAACAGTAGCTCATAGGTCCCAAATAATGTTAATTTTTCCTAAATCAAAGGAGAAATCAATTTAAATGAGAACATATTCAAACAGCTCAGTAAATTAAATGAACAAATGAAAAAAAGATTCCAATCACCTTTTATCCTAAATCCATATGCTTCCCCAGGAGTTATCACATCAACAGTTGAATAAATATTTGCATAGAAAGAACACATTGCCAAGGAATATACATAGGGGAAACACAGAGAAAAATCTGTATAACACAAATATTTGAGATAATTTGTTCCATCAATGCTACAGACGTACTTATATAATGATATAATTACACTAAGTGTATATGATACTTTCTGAACAATGTGCCTTCTCTTCTGAGTGTCAGCTTATATTATGGTCACATAGTTAGTTGCCTTCTCCTTCTCTTGGGTTTTATCTATTCAACCTCTTCAAGACCAGTTTGCTTTAACCTACTATGATCTATTTGGTATTAAGCAGTGGTATGTGCTAGACCAGGATCATACTAGTTTACAAGAGCCTATAGTTAAATTTTCAATATGAGAAAGTACATCTCAGAAATTACAATTACAAGAAATTAGGGATTGTCTAATTGTCTTATTGATTATCTACTTGAAGAAAGTGTTGGAGAAAATATTAAGAATATAGGTAATGTTAGAAATGTGTCATAAGTATAGGTTTCTTTTTTTAAAGAAGACTTGGTTGTTAATATTTACCAGCACACACCTGCTATTGAGCTTCTCAGGTAGAAGTTGCTTGATATTGTACAGTTTATTGCTATGAATAATCATTCTCATCCAGGTAATGAGAAAAAGCCAGGAAGTGGGTGCTTCAGGCTATTTAAATCTTTTCTGTTATTAGCCCTTCTAAACAGTTTAATGCAGAGTCATACATTTCAGGAAACTATCTAATTTAGAAAATTCTATTTAACACCTATAAATCTGTGATTTTTAATTAATATGAGTAAAGTCTATTTTAAGTTCCCAGTAAAATTACATAATTTAGATAGTATTCCTTAAGTAGCATTAAACTAGAAGCAAAAAAAAAAAAGTCAGGTTTGGGAGACTCTGCTATTATTCCACATTTTGACTGGGAAATAAAACTATCACTGCTTTTTTGAAATGCCAGATGCCCCCTAAATACTGTTCATATCATAAAGTTATTATAAACCAGGAAAGCAAATGCACATTTTTATATATGGTTACGGAGTCATCTAGTCAATAATTTCAGAATTTATTTAACCCTTTATTTATTTTGCCCCTGCTCTGACTCAGGCACTGAGCTGAGTCCCAGGAATACAAAGGTAAAAGGCAGACCCCAGCTTTGAAGAACTTATTTAACATGCAAAAAACTACATGGAAGTGAAGTTTCTGTGGAAATATGGTTTATTTGCATTTTTGATTGTTAGATTATTTTGTATTTTGCAGTTGGTATTTTGTACAGTGTATACAGACTTTTAACAAGAGACTATTGCTGCTTTCCAGCATAGAACTTTGTTTTATAATTGGGATCTTTGCCTATTAATAAGTCTTAGATGGCATCTTTCATTTGGATATAGTAGAAAATAGTATCAGAGGCAACTGCTTGTTGGAACTGAATAAATCACTAGGTTTGATTCATGCAAAATATTAATTGAGGTCTATTTAATTAAGACACTGATGGATTTATAGAACTCACAAACATATTTACACAGAGTCTGGTTTACACCTTAAATTGAAATCTTTCTTCTATGAATTTTAAATTGGCCCTATCACTTTTATTATTCTAAGTTTATTAATGCATTCTAATACTATATTAGAACATTTACATTTCATGTCTAAGACAAACATTGAAAGAATGAGAATGCATTTTGTTTGAGAAAAAATGATGTTCAATAGTTTTTTGCAGTTATAAATTGAGCAAATATTTAAATTTAAGAGGAAAAAATGTCTATGCTTCTTTCAAACTCTATTGGCCTGAGAATGAGATATGACTTCACAGAAAATAATTGATGACAAATTCAGTAATTTTCTTACTTGCAATATACATGATTACATTCACTAAGTACCATTTTTTCTCCACACTACTTTTTCTGAATATTTGGCAATAGGGATGGGGCACAAAATTTGGATATTCCCCAAAGACAAACCTAGCTTTTCTGTCTCTGCCAGAACTATTCCCTGAAGGAAGAACACTTCCAAATTCAAATTATATTAAATTTCCAAAATGTCACTTATTTTGTTTGAGATGTACATTAGGATAATCATCTCATCAGTTGATCATTTGCAATCTGAGGTTAAATCAGTTTGTTAGATCAAGTAGCTCTTTCAGGTGGAAGAATAGTGGAAAATGAAAAGATTATTCCCTGAAATGGGAATCTGGTATGCAGTTTTACTTCCTCTTTCCTTTTTGGATTTTTAACACTTTAACTGCTACCCCCATACACTCTGGCAGCACAATATCAGAAACAAAATACAGTTACTCTATAGAATTTTTAATACAAAAGTGTTAGATTATAACAACTTGAGTTTTTTCACCTATAAATCTTTTATAAGGAAATCTGAATTAATTAATTTTTAAAGTGCTTTCATTTATGATTGCAAGTCCAAATTCCAAAAGACTTAACATTAGATAGATTTCACAGGCCATCTAGGCTAAGGCTTTCATTGACATCATTTTAAATTTAAAATTAGATCAGTTCATTTAAATTTTTTTTAGATAAAAGTGACATATTCTTGAGACTGCTGGATAAATATCACACATAGTGTGATAACTGTAAGGAGATCTATGTTCCCTTGAATATTGGCACATAGACTACAAAGGATAAAGGAGCTTAATTTACTTGACTCTCCTCTGTATAAACTTAGTATATAGTTTTGTTTAATGTCCTTCTTCTGCCATAGTGAAATAAATCTCCTTTTGTTAGCTATTAAATGACATATGAGTATCATTCCATTCATACAGGAAATATAAACTACCAGGGGATTTAAATGAGACAAACTTAGCTTAGAACATTAATCATATGTCAAAATCACGGCAAACATGTATCTTCAAAGACCACATAAAAAGAGGAACTTGAAAACTTGGCATAATAATTATGTGAATTATAAAGCATTTTTTAAAGATTACTCTCCTCTTCAAATATCATTCTTGAACTGCCCTTCAAATTTCAAGGTGCTATATCGGTCCATATTTCTAAATTCCTTAGGAACCCCAGGTGCTAAATTGATATTCAATTGTCATTCAGAAAATATAATCAAGAAAAAGCAAATTCACTTATAGAAATGGCATATTAGGTATGAAATACTAGGTATGATCTCACTCATGTCCTCATCTTTCTGGGATACAATATCCACCAAATATATGCAGGATCAATTGAGATTGTGAAAACATATGTAAAGTGTGTTAGTAGAAAGGCATACACACAAAAAAAATTCTTCTGACATTGCAAGGCCCTGATATCTTTTCTCTTTACTTCATATTATCATTCTGTTTCTCCTGGGCATAGATAATTTAGGTAGGTTACTTCACAGGGCTTGCTGGACTTAGTCTTCTCTCATACTAAACTCAAGCTGAAACTAAAGTCACTTAGTATGTTCTCCATTTTAAAACAGACAGAAAGACAGAGACAGAGAGAGAAACAGAGAAACAGAGACAGACACAGAGAGAAACACAGACACACAGAGATACAGAAAGAGATGCACAGAGACAGAGGGGAAGAGAGATTTTTCTCTGCTCCCTTCAGAGTTATAAAGGAAAAGGTGACTAGATTACCTCTCATAGTCATTTAAATTCAGTCAATATTTAAATATTTATTAACTATTATGAACCAGCAACTGTCCTAACAGAGATGACTGTCTGACTACCAAACCCCTACAGTTTTCTCAAATTGAGTAATGGACTTCTTCTCAGCTCCTAAAAGAGGAAAGACGTGTAAAAATTTTTTGATACTTTTTTAGAGAGGGAAAATGGGCTACTTACAGCTTTTTGTCATTTACAGTCTTGGAATGTTGTCCATAGAAAGGGAGCAACTCAAGGACTCCACTTATTAGAAGCCATTGATACATTTACTGTAAGTTTGAAAAAGGAAAAACCTTACTATGTAATTTTCTCTGTTACCTGACCCTTACATCCTCTAATTTCATCAGTTGGATAACCACTGAAATTTTTCATTGGACAAAAAACTTAAATGCTGCCAGATCCCTGGAGGTATTTGTTTCATTGCATCTGTTCATATTCTTTTATCCATATTGTGGAAGCAAGATAATAAGCCTACCAGACTAAATAGAGACATCATTATTTTTTCAAAATGGAATCCATATGCTTTAAAACTACACTTTCTTTTTTTATTAATTTATTAATTTTATAATTATGCATTTAACAGTATATATGCATGAGTAATTTTTTATAACATTTTCCCTTGTATTCATTTTTCCAGATTTTCCCCTCCCTCCCTCTACTCCCTCCCCTAGATGACAGGCAATCTCATGCATTTTACATGTGTTACAGTATAACCTAGATACAATATATGTGTGTAAATCCAATTTTCTTGTTGCACGTTAAGTATTGGATTCCAAAAGTATAAGTAACCTGGGTAGATAGACAGTAGTGCTAATATGTTACATTCAATTCCCAGTGTTCCTTCTCTGGGTGTAGTTATTTCTGTCCATCATTGATCAGCTGGAAGTGAGTTGGATCTTCTTTATATTGAAGATATCCACCTCCATCAGAATACATCTTCATACAGTATTGTTGTTGAAGTATATAGTGATCTTCTGGTTCTGCTCATTTCACTCAGCATCAGTTCATGCAAGTCTCTCCAAGCCTTTCTGAATTCATCCTGCTGGTCATTTCTTAAGAGCAATAATATTTCATAGCCTTCATATACCATAATTTACCCAACCATTCTCCAATTGATGGATATCCATTCATCTTCCAGTTTCTTGCCACTATGAAAAGAGCTGCTACAAACATTTTGGCACACACAGGTCCCTTTCCCCTCTTTAGTATTTCTTTGGGATATAAACCCAATAGTAGCACTGATGGATCAAATGGTAGGCACAGTTTGATAACTTTTTGGGCATAGTTCCAGATTCCTCTCGAAAATGATCGGATTCTTTCACAGCTCCACCAACAATGTATTAGTGTCCCAGTTTTCCCAGATCCTCTCCAACATTCATCATTATTTGTTCCTGTCATCTTAGCCAATCTGACAGGTGTGTAGTGGTATCTCAGAGTTGTCTTAATTTGCATTTTTCTGATCAGTAGTGATTTGGAACACTTTCATATGAGTGGACATGCTTTCAATTTCATTATCTGAGAATTGTCTATTCATATCCTTTGACCATTTATCAACTGGAGAATGGTTTGAAAAGTGAAAGAGGAAGGAAGGAAGGAAGGAAGGAAGGAAGGAAGGAAGGAAGGAAGGAAGGAAGGAAGGAAGGAAGGAAGGAAGGAAGGAAGGAAGGAAGGAAGGAAAGAAAGAAAGAAAGAAAGAAAGAAAGAAAGAAAGAAAGAAAGAAAGAAAGAAAGAAAGAAAGAAAGAAAGAAAGAAAGAAAGAAAGAAAGAAAGAAAGAAAGAAAGAAAGAAAGAAAGAAAGAAAGAAAGAAAGAAAGAAAGAAAGAAAGAAAAAAAGAAATGGCTGAGTTAGATGTCATCACTTAATTTGTCTGGGGAGATATGCTTTCCCAGGAGGGCCTGAGACTCCAATCTCCCTTCTTTATAGATCAAAAGGGAACACAGTTTCAGAGTGTGAATTTCAAAGGAAACATAGTTTCACTCCTCCACAACCATATATCATTATTGTTCTGTATCAAATTTTTTTGAGATGCCTTAACCATTTGATAGCAATTTTTTCAGATAGCACAGGGATTTTAAACATTTTAAATAATTTAATTTCTTAATTGCACACACCAATGAATTTAGTGACTTAAAAGTTGTGGTAAATTAACTTGTTCTTGATGAAAGTGTCTTGCTTTTGACTAGATAACTTTTGCTATTTTTCCCTTCTAAGTATTTGTGACATGTAGCATTCCTTGCTTTTTCTTCTTTTCAAAGAAAGGTTTAGTCCAATGAAGAGCACATTTGGACTTTCTCATCTACCATGTAAGATGGAAAGTTCACAAAAGCATTGGATTTTGGAATTTCTCTGTGGTCTCTGAGCATAAGTAAACATACTCAGAATAGGATTTAAGGGTTGTTTATTATCACTCTCCAGATTCCCTGTGAATACTTGTTAGGAGAAAATGTTGCTGCATTTATTTTCTAAGAGAAAAATATACTTTTCTCAAAGTGGTAGCTTATAGGTTTAATATTGTGCTTGAACAACAGGTATAAAAATAGCAAACTTCAGTGGTATGCTCACAGGGAGGACTGAATTGCTTTTTTGTGTGTGTGTTGTGAGGGTTATTATCCCAACATGTAGCTGGTGTTATATGACTTAAAAGGATATAGAAAAGATATTACTAATCTTTCTCCCATCACACTTATTTTAGGGAGACTTTAAGGCTAGATGCTTGGCTACTCTTTCTCTCTCTGATTCTCATGGGTGTATCTTTATTTCTGTCTCTGTCTCTCTCTTTCTCTATCTCTCTCTCTTCATCCTTCCCCTCTCCCTGTCTTATGAACTAGCTCTAGCAGCACATCACTGAACCATCAGTGTACAATCTAAGATCACATTACCTATTTAAACATCACATCCTCAACTACACATATAGTCTACTAGAAAGCTTCAAATTTGCCTCCTCATTATCCCAGAACTATTACTTAGTTAGGCTTGATCCTTAAATACCTATCTCCACATACTGTAAAGGGCAATTGCTTTTATTTTAATCCAAGTATGATACTTTGTATTGTTAAGAACTATGCCTAAAGGAAGTGACAGGTCAATACTCTAAGAACCTCCACAGCTGTGTATCATAACATCTGAAGTAGTTGCTTCACTGACACAGGTGTTGCTTATGGACTGGGAATTAAATAAATTGGAGTCAGAAGAAAGAGGAGAGAAGTCAGACAACACAACTGCCTCTCAATGGAGAGTTCAGAGACTGCTTCTCAGTCTCCTTATATCATCATCACCATCCTCTCACGTGAACAGATGCATTCTACAGGTCTAAGTTAGAACTCCACCAGCCACTGGCAAGTAGCTCCTATATCACAACATTGTATCATATCCTATTAACTTTTTTTTAAATTTTTAATTAGACTCCAATCAGGAGTCATTCAGGTCTTCAGTGTGAAATAATATTTTACATCAGAATGTGACCCATCAATTTTTCTGCTATTATACCATATTTCTCGCTTACATAAAACCTAAATTTGCCTCTATAAGTTCCCTCTAATTTTTTGAATTTTGGTTGCTCACTAAAAAAGACCAAGTATAATCCTTCTTCGCATATGATTAAGCAAAATAGATGAAAATAATTTATTGTGAAATACTCATTTTTCCTTTTTAAGTATGATTCTTTGATTTCACTCTTAAGGGAAGGATAAAAATAACTGCTTTTTTGTTTTCCTTTTTTTTCCCTGAAGAAATATTCCTACTTTATTGTTCAATTAAAATTTTACTTCAATTTTTAATCTCATTTTTATTATCAGAATTTCATCTTTGTTAATTTTTCTTTTATTATTGATTTCTTTTCAATATTTTGTTTAAAGTTTCATGTATTGATCTGCTATTTCTCTCCTTTATTGCTGAAAGTGTGTTTCAGATAAAATTTTCCCTTAAGGAAGCTCAAAAAGTTTGGTATATTGTCAGACTGTTGTCATTATTTTAATTTTTATTTTTTTCTTTCTTGCAAAATGCTCTTGTTTTTTAAATTATGTTTTTAATTTTCAAAATATATACAAGAATATGTTTTGACATTTACTCCTACAAAGTCTTATGTTCTATTTTTTTCCCTTCATTTCTCACCTCTCTCAGTTGGCAAGTGATCCAATATATGCTAAAAATGTGTAATCTCTCTATATGTATTTCCATAAGTATCATGCTGCACAAGAAAAATTAGATCTGAAAGGAAAAGATTAAAAATACAATGTTATGGTTCACATTCAGTTCCCACTGTCCACTCTGTGAGTCCTCTCTTCATCACAAGACTATTGGAACTGGTCTGAATTATCTCAGTGTTGGTAAGAGACATGTCCTTCACAATTGATCATTAGTATAATCTTGCTGTTGTCATAAATAATAATCTCTTGATTCTGCTCATTTCACTCATTAGCATCAGTTCCTCTTAGTCTTTCTAGGCCTCTCTGAAACTATCCTGCTAGTCATTTCTTATGCAACAATAATATTCCATAATATTCATATACCATAACTTATTCAGCCATGCTTCAATTGATGGGTGTACACTCAGTTTCCAGTTTTTTACCACTACAAAAAGGGCTGCCAAAAACATTTTTGTATATGTGGGTCCCTTTCCCTCTTCTATGATTTCTTTAGGATACAAGCCCCAGTAGAAACACTGCTGAATCAAAGGATATGCACAGTTTCATAGCCCTTTGGGCATAATTCCAAATGGCTCTCCAGAATGGCTGAATCAGTTCACAAGTCAAACAAAAGTGTATCAGTGTCCTAGTTTTCCCACTTCTCCTCCCAATCATCATCATTATCTTTTCCTGTCTTTTTAACCAATCTGAGAGGTATTTAGTGGTACCTCAGAGTTGTCTTAATTTTCATTTCTCTGATCAATAATGATTTAGAGCACCTTTTTATAAGACTAGAGATGGATTTAATTTCTTCATCTAAAATTTATCTATTATATATTTCAACCATTTATCAATTGGAAAATGGCTTGAATTGTTATAAATTTTAGACAATTCTCTATATTTTAGAAATGAGGCCTTGATCAGAACCTTTGACTGTAGAAAAATTCTCCCCCACTTTATTGTTTCCTTTCTAAATTTGTCTGCATTGATTTTGTACAAAAACTTTTAAACTCAATCTAATCAAAATTATCCATTTTGTTTTCAATAAGGAATTCCATCTCTTCTTTGGCCACAAATCCCTTTCTTCTCCACAAATCTGTGATGTAAACTATACTTTGTTCTTCTAATTTGCTTTTAATATCACTCTTTATGTCTAAATCATGAACACATTTTGACCTAATCATGGTATATAGTGTTAGATATGGATCACTGTCTAGTTTCTGCCATACTAGTTTCCATTTTTCCCAGCAGATTTTGTCAAATAGTGAGTTTTTAATCACCAAAGCTAGGGTCTTTGATTTGTTAAATATTAGATTTCTGTAGTCATTGACTATTTTGTCCTGTGAATCTAACCTATTCCACTGACTGCTCTATTTCTCAGCCAGTACTAAATGGTTTTGATGACTGTTTGGATTCTTATAAGATGCTAAGTCACTCAAATGGATATAATTATCTAATTTAAAATGGTACTTAACAGTTTTCTAGTTCAATAATATATTTACTAAAATTCAATGAAATTCACACCTTTAAGAGAGCTTACTTTCAAGAAGGCTCCCACAGGCCCAGGGAGTACCCACAAGCCCACTCTCAGAGGCAGAGTCTTATTCCCACACTCTAAGAGATTCAGAGTCAAGAGTCATTCAAGATTCCACTATGGTGTTGGCTGGAAACACTTGGACAAGAGCACTTGGGGACCAAAGAGAGAGAGAGGCCTCTAAGAAAGCTAGCCGAGCCCCAAGTGAAAGAGATAAAATTGAAGGAGATAGATAAGATTTGGAAAGAGACAGTAAAGCACTTTAACTCCTGAACTGAAGTCAAGGTTGCCTCCAGAAGCTCCCCAAGAAACCTGCTTCCAGAGAATGTTTACAATCTAGAGAAACAGAACATCACAAATGACTGCTGCTTTATAATAAAATCTTAGGTCTGGTACAATTAGGCCACCTTCATTTGAATTTTGTTTCATTAATTCCCCTAAAATTTTTGACTTTTTGTTCTTCCAGATGACTTTTGTTGTTATTTTTCTATTTCCATGAAATAATTTCTCGGGAACTTGATTGATAAGACATTGAAGAAGTAGATTAATCTAGGTAATATTGTTTGTTTGTTTGTTTTTATTAACTTGGCCTAGCCATGGGCCCTTGATATTTTTCCAATTGATTATCAAATTGATATGATTCCGATTGATTGACTTTATTTGTGTGGAAAGTCTTTTGCAGTGGTGTTTATATAGTTCTTGATGTTCCCTTGGCAGGTAGACTCCAAAATATTTTATATTACCTATATTATTTATTATCTATCTATTATTTTAAATGGTCTCTTTTTATCTTTTGCTGCTGGACTTTTTTGGAAATATATAAAAATGCTCATAATTTCTGTGGATATATTTTGTATCCTTCAACTTTGCTAAAGTTGTGCATTATTTCTAGTATTTTTTTTACTTGATTCTCTAAGATTCTCTAAGTTACCATCATATAATCTGCAAAGAGTGAGAATTTGCTTTTCTCCTTACCTATTCTAATTCCTGGAATCTCTTTTTCTTCTCTTATTATGAAAGCAAACATTTCTAATACAACACTGAATAGTAATGGTGATAGTGGGCAACCTTGTTTCACTGCTGACCTTATTGGGAATGGTTCTAGTTTATCCCCATTACATCTGATGCTTGCTGATGGTTTTAAATAGATACTATTGATTGCAATGTTCTGTTGTCTCTCAGTTATAATCCATCTCTGGGAGGAGGTTTCTTTTCTGTAATCTTTTTCTCTTACAGCGGGTTTCTTGGGAGGCTTCTGGAGCCTCCAGCCAGAGCTGTGGGAATGAATCAACCTCTGCCTCCAAGCTTGTGGGATTGTGGGTTTCCTGGAAGTCAATCGTTGTGAATCTCCATGAGCAGGCTTTTCCTTTAGTTCTTGTGAATCTGCTCTTGTCCAAGTGTCCCCAGTCAGCACCACAGTAGAATCTTGAATCCTCTTCTTCCTGAATCCTGGCTCCTTAAATCCTCCCAGAGAATGGGCTTGTGGGTAATCCATGGGTTTGTGGGAACTTTTTATAGATCAATGAGCAAGCTCCTTTTAAAGGCGTAAACTCCTTTAAAGATGTAAACTCCTTTCACAAGTCTAAAGGTGTAAACTCCTTTAAAGGTTTGAACTAAAGGTGTGAACTCTGAGCTAAAGAATTGTTAAGTACTGACTTAGTACCTAGTAAGGGCCCTAACAATTGATCATTTTAAGGAAAACCCCATTTGCCCATTATCACCATTGCTATTCAATATTGTATTAGAAATGCTAGTCTTGGCAATAAGAGAAGAAAAAAGAGATTAAAGGAACTAGAGTAGGTAATGACGAAACCAAATTACCACACTTTGCAGATGATATGATGATATACTTAGAGAATCCCAGAGAACTCCCTGAACTAATCTATTTATTTAGTGCTATACCAATCAAACTCCCAAGAAACTATTTTACTGGACTATAAAAAATAACAATAAAATTCATCTGGAAGAAAAAAAGGGTCAAGAATTTCAAAGGAATTAATGAAGAGAAAAGCAAATGAAGATGGCCTAGCTATACCAGATTTAAAACTATATAATAAAGCAGTGGTCATCAAAAACCATTTGGTACTGGCTAAGAAATAGAGAAGTTGATCAGTGGAATAGGTTAGGTTCACAGAACAAAAAAGCCAATGACTATAACAATCTAGTTTTTGACAAAACCAAAGGCCCCACCTTTTGGGATAAGAATTCACTATTTTAACAAAAACTGCTGAAAAAATTGGAAACTAGTATGGCAGAAAATAGGCATAGACCCACACCTAAGGCCGTGTACCAAGATAAGATCAAAATGAATTCATGATCTAGACAAAAAGAATGACATTATAAATAAATTAGAAGAACATAGGGTAGTTTACCTCTCAGATTTGTGGAGGAGGAAGGAATTTGTGATCAAAGAAGAACTAGAGATCATTAATGATCATAAAATAGATAATTTTTACTATATTAAGTTGAAAAGGTTTTATATAAATAAAACTAATGCAGACAAGGTTAGGAAGGTAGCAATAAACTGGGAAAACATTCTTATATCCAAATGATCTGATAAAGGCCTCATTTCTAAAATATATAATTGACTCAAATTTATAATAGTCCAAGGCATTCTTCAATTGATAAATGGTCAAAAGATATGAACAGACAATTTTCAAATGAAGAAATTGAAACTATTTGTAGCCACATGAAATGATACTCTGTACAGCAGAGAAAAAGATATAATTGCAGTTCAATTCATTAAATGAAATTGTATTAAATTTTCTCCAAAGGCCTGTTATCCTTAACTTTTCTAGGATTCTATTTACTTCCTAAACATCTTTCTTATTTATTTTGTGGCTGATTTATCTAGTTATGAGAGAATAAGTCTGAGATCCCCCACTAGTATACTTTTGCTGTCTAATATTTCTTGCAGTTCTCCTAATTTCTCTAAAAATTTGGATGCTATAACATTTGGTGCATATATGTTTCTCATTGATATTACTTCATTATCTATGTTCTTTTTGTTTGTTTTTTGCTGAGGCATTTGAGCTTAAATGATTTGCCCAGGGTCATACATAGTATTATGTATTTGAAGCCAGATTTGTTTTGGTTTTTTTTTTATACTAATTTTTTTATTAATTTTTATAATTATAACATTTTCTTTGACAGTACATATGCATAGGTAATTTTTTTTACAACATTATCCCTTGTACTCCCTTCTGTTCCGAATTTTTCCCCTCCTTCCATCCACCCCCTCCCCTAAATGGCAGGCATTCCCATACATATTAAATATCTTATAGTATATCCTAGGTATAATATATATGTGAAGAACCAAATGTTGTTGTTGTTGTTGTTGCAAAGGAAGGATTGTATTCGCAAGGTAAAAATAATCTGGGAAGAGAAACAAAACAAAATGAAAAAAAACAAACAAACAAAAAAAAAAAAACAATGCTCTCAGTTAACACTCATTTCCCAGTGTTCCTTTTCTGGGTGTAGATGATTCTGTCCATCATTGATCAATTGGAATTGGATTAGCTCTTCTCTATGTTGAAGATATCCACTTCCATCAGAATACCTCTTCATACAGTATCATTGTTGAAGTGTATAATTATCCCCTAGTTCTACTCGTTTCACTCAGCATCAGTTGATATAAGTCTCTCCAAGCCTCTCTGTATTCCTCCAGTTGGTCATTTCTTACAGAACAATAATATTCCATAACATTCATATACCATAATGGACATCCATTCATTTTCCAGTTTCTAGCCACTACAAAAAGGGCTGCTACAAACATTTTGGCACATACAGGTCCCTTTCCCTTCTTTAGTATTTCCTTGGGATATAAGCCCAGTAGTAGCACTGCTGGGTCAAAGGGTATGCACATTTTGATAACTTTTTGGGCATAATTCCAGATTGCTCTCCAGAATGGTTGGATTCTTTCACAACTCCACCAACAATGCATCAGTGTCCCAGTTTTCCCACAGCCCCTCCAACATTCATCATTATTTGTTCCTGTCATCTTAGCCAATCTGACAGGTGTGTAATGATATCTCAGAATTGTCTTAATTTGCATTTCTCTGATCAATAGTGATTTGGAACACTCTTTCATGTAAGTGGAAATAGTTTTAATTTCATCATCTGAAAATTGTCTGTTCATATCCTTTGACCATTTATCAATTGGAGAATGTGAAGCCAGAATTGAACTTAAGTCCTCCTAACCTCAGGGCTGGCACTCTATCCACTGCTCTAACTAGCTGTTCTATCTATGGTATCTTTAAGTAAGATGAAGTTTCCTTCCTTATCACTTTTAGTTAGATCTATTTTGCTTTTGCTTGATCTGAGATCAGGATTGTTACCCCAGCTTTCATTACCTCAGCTGAATGATAAGAGATTCAGCTTGAGCCTTTTATCTTAATTCTAAATCAGAGATTCTCAAATCATGGCCCGAGGGCTAGATGTGGCCTACTGAGGACATTTGTGTGGCCTGTCAGGTTATGGCAAATGGGCTAAAGGGCAGAGACAGAGTGTGAGTTTTTGTTTTTACTATAGTCAGGCCTTCCAACAGTATGAAAGACAATGAACTGGCCCCCTATTTAAAAAAGTTTGAGGACCACTGCTCTAAATGTTTCACTCTGCTTTAAATGAGTAAACAACTTATTGTAGGATTCTGGTTTTTAATCCTGTCTGCTATCCACTTTTGGTTTATTGGAGAGTTCATACCATTCACATTCATAGATAAAATTGCTAATTATGTATTTCCTGACAAGTTGTTTACCTTATACTTTTCTCTTCCCTTTCTCCTTTTTCCTCCTCTTCCATATTTTTTCACTGATAACCCCCTCGAGCAAACAGCTCTCTCCTTATGCAGCCCCTCCCCCTTTATTATACCTTTATACCTTTCCTCCTATTAGCCTCCCTCTTTCTTTTCCCCCTTCCCCTCCTACTTCCCTATAGGGTGAAACAAGCTTCTCTGTGCACCTAAATGTGTCTAATATTCTCGCCTTGAGCCAAATCTGATGAGAATTGTGGTGACTGCATTAGGACCCTGAATGCTGTAGAATCAACTGGAGTCAGGATAAGCAGGATAAGGCAGGATTCTAGGTCTTTAGTGATAGAAATGAAGAGAGTGGACCCTGGCTAGTTTCATTGCACCTCCTAATCCCTCCCACAATTCTCTGTATACACCAAATTGGGCCAGGATAATGGGAAGGGCCATTTTCCAAGCATATTCTTATAGAGAATTGTCCAATCAGTAATTAGCCTCAAGTGCTTCATTGTCCAACCCCAGTGCATTGACTCAAGAGTTTCAGCCCTTACGCTATGCTTATCTCTCTCCCCTCTTTTCCTCAATTGCATTGGGTCTTTTTTGTCTCTTCATTTCGTGTAATTTAACCTCATTTAAATCCATTTTTCTCTTCTTCCAGTAGAATTACCTTTGCTCTTCTAGTTTCCTTTTTAAATCATCACAATAAAATCAAATTATATCTGCACCAAGTATACCCATAACATAGATACAGATCTCAAGAGTTAAACATATCATCTTCCTATATAGAGATGCAACTTTTTTAATTTTTAAAATAAAGTTATTTTTCTTTTCCTTTTTTATATTTTTATGCTTCTTTTGAGTTCCGTATTTGAAGATGAAATTTTCTATTCAACTCTGGTCTTTTTCATCAGAAACAGATGGAATTTACCTGTTTCATTGAATGTCCATCTTTTTTTCCCTGAAAGATGATGCTCAGTTTTGCTGGATAATTGATTTTTGGCTGCAAGCCATGTTCCTTTGCATTTCTGAATATCAGATTCCAGGTCCTTCAAGTTTTTTCAAGTGGAAGTTGTTAGATCCTTGGTAATCCTGATTGTGGCTCCTCAATATTGGCTGCTTGCAATATTTTCTCCTGGATTTCATAATTCTGAAATTTAGGGATGATGTTTCTTGGAATTTTCATTTTAGGGTCTCTATCAGGAGGTGATTGGTGAATTTTTTCAATAGTTATTTTACCCTCTGATTCTAGGACATCTGAGCAGTTTTCCTTTATAATTTTATATTTCCGTCTTCCTGCAATTTGGTGAGGTTTTTATGCTCTAATACAGGGTCAATTTTTGTGTAGGTGCCTTGTACTGCCAAGAAAAGGGTATATTGCTTTATGTCCTAATTCTATTTTCTCCAGAGGTATATTATATCTAGATTTTTTAGGATTCTTTTAACTTCTCTAGTTTTTCTTGTTTATTGTGTGGTTACATTTTTCTAATTCTGAGAGGGGAATGTTGTGGACCCTTATTACTATAGTTTTACTGTCTATTTCTTCCTGTAAATGTTTTAAAATCTTCTATAAGAATTTGGTTATTCTAACACTTGGTATATATACATTTAATATCCTTACTACTTCATTGTATATGGTACCATTTATCAAGATGTACAGTCCTTCCTTATCTCTTTTAATAAGTTTTATTTTTACTTTTGGTTTATCTGAGGTCAGAATTGTTACCCCTCTATTTTTCCTTCAATTGAAACATAATACATTCTATTCTAGTCTTTTTACCTTTATTCTATATGGGCCTCTCTGTGTCACATGTGTTTTTTTGTAAACAACATATTAAAGATTCTGTTTTTTAATCCACTCTGCTATTTATTCATTTCCATTTTATGGGAGAGTCCATCCCATTCAAATTCAAAGTTAGTATTATTAGATTTATATTTCCCTCCATCTTTTTTTTTTCTCCTCTGTATATACTTTTGTTCTTTCCACCCTGCTATTAGTAATGTTTCAGCAGTTTTCCTTAATGATCTCTTGACAAATGTCATCCAGGCTCTTTGTTTTGGTCATGGGCTTCAGGTAGGCCACTAGTTTTTAAATTGTGTCTTCTGAATCTATTTTCCAAATCAGATGTTTTTCCAATGAGATATTTCCCATTTTCTTCCATTTTCTTCTTTCTTTTTATTTTGTTTGATTGATTCTTGCTTTCTCACAGAGTCATTAGCTTCTATTTTCACCATTCCAGTTAGCTTTTGAATTTTTTTTTCTATTTGGTTACTTCTACTTTTTAAGGAGTTCTTTTCTTCAGTCATTTTTTTTCTTTATTTTTCCAAGCTGTTGACTCTATTATGCATGCTTTTTCTCTTTTTTTCTGCTTATTTGCCTTTTAAAGTCTTTAATGAGTACCAAGAAGCCTTTTTTGGCCTTAAGATTAATTCATATCACTCTGTGAAATTTCTTCTGATGGTGGACATTTTCCCCTCATCTGAGTTGGTGTTTTAGTCTTTCCCATCACCATAACAGCTTTCTATGGTCAAGATTCTTTTCTGTTTCTTGTTCCCCTTCTTTTCATTTCTTTTGCAATTTCTCTCTTTTTATATCTTTATGATTGAGCTCTGCTCCTGGAGTAAAGAGGGTGCTTTCCCAAGGTTTGAGCACAAGAGCCCCTCATATTTGCAGAAGGTATCTTTACCTGCTTTCTTTTTTTCAGAAAACAGCTTGATTTCCCAGAGTTTGCCTTCTTAGATGGGACTGGAAACTGCCCTAGTGATTTATTCCTTTACTGAGCCAGGACTGAGGGTTTTAGTTGCTGATTTCCTATGATTAAGACTCTCTCAGTGTCTTCTCCAGAGTATTCTCAAACACTGAGCTGAGTTGAACATCCTTTTCATCCCAGTAAGACTAACCTTTCTTGAAGTTTTTCCAGTCTATCTTGAGCTGGAAAGTGGTTTTCTTCCATTAGACTCTGTTAAAAAGATTTGGTTTTCTTGGCTCCACCCCAGAACTCCTAAAAATAGATGTTGTTCTGATTTAAGATTTTTCTTTTCTTTATTTTATATTTTAAAGATTTAAATACAAATCATGAAATGAAAAAAAATGTCAGGTATACAGCAGATCATAAGGAAAGATTTAATAAAAAACAATAAATTTCCATTTCAAGAAAAAAAAAAACTATGTAATAAATATACTTTTTTTTTCAAGCTACCCAGCTTTTCTTTGAGTCTTTGCAAGCTTTCTCCTATTCTCTACTTTGTATGTTTAAGCCTTATTTTTTTCTCTTCCCTTTCTGGTCATCCCAATCTCCCAGTCTTTCCAATACAGAAAGGGTTACTTAAGCAAGATATATTCTTCTGTATGTATGTGTTTATTTATATATCAATATGTGTTTGTATGTATACATATATTTGTATCTACACAGTATATCTGTGAACACACAAATATATACATCTATGCAAATATACATACATACACATATCTATTTACATACATATATGTAAAGTCATACTCTACATATTTCAACTTGATAGCTGTCTCTCTGAAAGTAGATGGGTACCCAAGGTATGCTCTCTACATCTTATTTTTTATACATTTCCCTTGATTTCTTTGAAGTTCCTGACTTTTTGTGCTTTCTTATGATCTTTATTGTTATTTTTTAACTCAGGCAGAAAATTTTCTTTAGTAATTTTGCTGAGATAGCATTGAAAAATATATCCATTAGGTAAATTGTCATTTTTTTAAAAATTACAGTGGCTTTGCCTACCCATTAACAATAAGACAATATGAATTATCTTATGGTGCTGTGCTGTACTTAGAACTTTATAAAGGAGCAAGACAATGTGGAAGTGCATGAAGAACTGGATTTATTTGAAGGGAGAATTAGACTTCAATCCAGTTTATCTTGGGCTAATGAACTTTGCAGCTATGAGCAAGTTACTTGACTTTACTAACCTTATTTTGTTCTTTTCTGAAATAATGGGAATGGTACCTGCAAAAATTAATGCACATTGCTATTGAGAATGTAAAATGAGATATCTAATTCAATTTGCCAATTTTAAAGTTCCATATAGTTCTTGATTTTTTTGCTGCCTTTGACACTGTTGATCACTCTCTGCTCTTTGATACTCTTGTTCCTAGGTTTTAGGGACACCACTATCTTCTAGTTCTGCCTGTACCCAATCTCCTTCTTTGTCTCCTTCACTGGATCCTTCTACAGAAATGATCTCTAGGCATAGATAAGCATAGAATGTAAGGATTCTGTTCTGGACTCTCTTTTCTTCTTCCTTTGTATTTCTTTATTTGTTGATTTCCTCAGCTTCCATGGATTTAATTACCATTTCTTTTCTGATGTTTCATAGATCTTATTTTCCTGCCCAAATCTCTCTGCTCACCTTCAACAGTATTTCAGACATCTTGACCTGAATGTCCAAAAGATATCTTAAATTAAATATGAAGGATTACCATTTGCAAAGAATGCATTGCCTAGCATTCAAATTGCTTGAAGATAAATCTCTCAAGAATTAAGCAGAGCTGGTCTAAAGGTAGCTCGTATAATAGAACATTAACAACAACTTAATTATAATATAAAACACTATTCTTACATGTAGTGTTATTTTAATTCCAGATAAAGCCCCTAGGTCCTCATGATTTACTTAATGTAAGAATACAAGATATAATGGGAAAAGCATAGGATGTAGGCCCTATCATATGCTAACATGCCCATTTTGGGAAGCCACTTAATGTTTGAGTGTGTACTTTGAACTATAAAAGATCATGATGTCACACATTTTGAACTAAAAGGGACTTTGTCAACCATCAAATACAATTCTCTCTTTTTACAGATGAGAAAATTGAGGCTATAGATAAAGTGACTTGCCCAGTTTCACAAAACTAACAGTGTCTGGGAAGAATTTGAAGTCAAGTCTACCATATTATATGCCCAGCATTGCATCCACAGCTGTTATTGCTACCAGGATGCAATTAAGTGGCATAGTGGATGGAGCTGAGGCCTGGTTTCAGGAAAACTTATCTTTCTGAGTTCAAATCTAGCCTCACAACACTTACTAGCTGCATGATTCTGAACATGTCACCTAATTCTGCTTACCTAAGTTTTCACATCAATAAAATAAGCTTGAGAAGGAAATGGCAAACCACGCCAGTGTGTTTGCTAAGAAAACACCAGAGGGTCACAGTCAGAAATAGCTGAAGATGATTAAACAATGATAACAAAAAATACTAATATCAAAAACTGTTTAAGTGATCTTAGACTCAATGATATACAGCTGAAAGACTTTAGAGAGGATTTAGGTCAGCCCACTTAAACACCTAGCATATAGGATTGAGATCTTATGCTTTTCCAACATATGAAAAGTGCTATATATGTACGTTATAATTATGTCTCCTTTCTCCAAAGATCAGATAGGTAAATTATTCCTTGCTCTCCTAATTTGTATATGATATCATCCTTTATGCTCAAGTCATGTACCTTATTTTGACATGGAGTGTGAGATATAGGTCTATGCCAAGTTTTTGATATTATTTTTTAGTTTTTCCAGCAATGTCTGTCAAATACTGATTTCTTATCCCAGATGCTGGAGTTTGGGGTTTATCAAAAATTAATATATGCCTTGATTATTGTGTCATATGTATCTAATCTATTTCACTGATCCACCACTCTGCCTGTACCAGATGGTTTTAATGACTTCTGTATATAATATAGTTATGCATCTAACAAAATGAAAAAAAATTTTTATTGTTATTTTTATAACAAATTACTATATCATAAAGAAAGATGAAGACACAAACCCAGAAGACAACAAGGTCAAAATAATTTTAAGCAAAGATACAAAGGCAAATATAAACTGGTTACAGGTCCAAAAATTCTTCCTGGAAGAGTTCAAAAATATTTTTAAAAAATAAAATTAAATGGTAGAGGAAAATTGGAAAAATAAATTATAATTGTGCAAAAATTTATGAAGAAAAAGTGACCAAATTATAAAAGAGGCATAAAAAATCCACAAAAAGTAAAAGCTCTTTAAAGTGCACAACTGTCCAAATGGAAAAAGTTTATCCCAAAAAAAAGTTCACTGAAGAAAATAATTCATTAAAAATTAGAAGCAGGTAAGTGTGAATTAATCACTCTATTAGATACCAAATGAACTTACTGAAAAAAAAAATGACCTGGAAGAGATATCAATGAGAGATAATATAACAATATAAAATAACTTGAAAGCTATAGTCTAAAAAAGATCATAGGCATCATATTTAAGAAATTATCCATGGAAATTATCCCAATACCCTAAGAACCAGGAAATAAAATAGAAACTTAAAGAATACACTGATCATCTTCTGAAAGAGATCCCAAATGAAAAATCCTAGGAATACTAAAACAAAATTCCAGAGTTCCCAGTTCAAAAAAAAAAAAAAAAAAAGGAAAAGGCAGAAAAAAAGAATTTAAACATCATGGAGCCATAGTCAGGATCACATGAGATTTATCAACTTTAACAGTAGAGGATCAGAGAGCTTGAAATGTGATATTCTGGAGAGCAAATGAGCTAGGATTATGACAAAGAATCACCTATCCAGTAAAATCAAGTAAAATTCTTTGGGGAGAAATGGATATTGGAAAATATAAAGGATTTTCAAACATTCCTGATGAAAAGACCAGAACTGAATAGAAAGTTTGATATCAAATACAAGATTCAAAAGGTCAACAGGAAAATGAAATTGTAAGAGAACCAATAATTTTAACATGTTTATATTCTGATATGGGAAGATAATTCCTAAGAATTTATCACTTTTGGAGCAGAGAGGAGTATACATAGGAAATGGCATGGATGTGAGCTATTTCTTTTGAAATGAGCTTCCAAAAATAGGGGTGGGGGAAGGCAGAAATAAAATTTTGGAAACTGTCTCAAATAAAATAGGTGCACAAGGAAGAACTTTCATAGTGCAAATGATGAAATTGGGGGTGTATGACAATTCTTGTTGGAATTAGTTAAAAGAGGGAATGAGGGAAATAAGGACACAAATGAACTCTTTTTTTTAAATTTAATTTTATTTTATTTAGAATTTTTTTCCACAGTATATATGCATGAGTAATTTTTTTATAATATTATCCCTTGTATTCATTTTTCCAAATTATTCCCCCCTCCCTCCACTCCCTCCCCCGATGACAGGCAATCCCATACATTTTACATATGTTACAATATAACCCAGATACAATATATGTGTGTAAATACCATTTTCTTGTTGCACATTAAGTATTAGATTCCGAAGGTATAAGTAACCTGGGTAGATAGACAGTAGTGCTAACAATTTACATTCACTTCCCAGTGTTCCTTCTCTGGGTATAGTTATTTCTGTCCATCATTGATCAACTGGAAGTGAGTTGGATCTTCTTTATGTTGAAGATATCCACTTCCATTAGAATACATCTTCATACAACATTGAAGTGTACAGAGATCTTCTGGTTCTATTCATTTCACTCAGCATCAGTTGATGTAAGTCTCTCCAGGCCTCTCTGTATTCCTCCTGCTGGTCATTTCTTACAGAGCAATAATATTCCATAACTGTCATATACCACAATTTATCCAACCATTGTCCAATTGATGGACATCTGTAGCGTGCTGTTGTCTCCAGATGCTGCCGATCGCTCTCTGGGAAGAGATCTGCTGTGTCAACTCAAATCTCTTGGACAGTTTCTTCTTCCTGTACAGAACCATTGTCTCCAGGCAGTTGCCCTTAACTCTTGTCCAGAGAAGTGACTTCCCTTCCTGCAGAGAGCCCCGTCAAGCCTGATGTAGTGCAGAGACTTCTCTTATTTCTGGAGTGCTGTCCTCTTTTATCCTCTCAGAGAATGGGCGTGGGATAATGCAAGGGCTTCTGGGAAGAACCACTTCAACCAATGAGCTTGCTCCTCCCAAGCACAAGTCAAACTACCAGGAAAGGCCGGAACTAGAGAATTGTTAAGTACCGACTTAGCACTTAGTAAGAACCTAACAGACATCCATTCATCTTCCAGTTTCTAGCTACTACAAAAAAGAGCTGCCACAAACATTTTGGCACATTCAGGTCCCTTTTTGCTCTTTAGTATTTCTTTGGGTTATAAGCCCAATAACAGCAATGCTGGGTCAAAGGGTATGCACAGTTTGATAACTTTTTGGGCATAGTTACAAATTGCTCTCCAGAATGGCTGGATTCTTTCACAACTCCACCAACAATGTATCAGTGTCCAGTTTTCCCACATCCTCTCCAACATTCATCATTACACAAATGAACTCTTGATAAATTTGTGAATTGGTCTGATCATCTTGGAAAACAATTTGAAACTATGCCTAAAGAGTTATAAAACTTTGCATACTCTTTGATCCAGAAAAACTACTACTATATGTTACCCAAAGAGATCATAAAAAGGGAAAGGGACCTATATGTGTAAAAATATGTATAGCAGCTCTTTTTGTGTTGGCAAATAATTGGAAATTAAAGGTATTCTCATAAATTGGGGAATGTCTAAATAACTTGTGGCAATTGATTGTGAAATAGTACTCCTGTGCATTTATCAATGAGAATGATGATTTCAGAAAATTATGGGAAAATTGATATGAATTGATGTAAAATGAAATGAACAGTACCAGGAAATCATTAAACATAGTGACAGCAATGACTTAGTGATAATCAGCTATGAAACACTTGCATAATCTGATCAATACAATGGTCCCAGAAAATTCCAAAACTCATAATGAAAAAATTATCAACTGATGAACTCTGAGCTCAAATTAAAATATAATTTTCATATTTTCTTTATTTTTCTCACTTTTTATGATATAGTTCACATGAAAATATATTTTGCATGACTTCACATGATCATAGTACTTCACAAAAAGTGGCAGAGGAGAGAGAGAATTTGAACTCAAAAATAAATATCACATTTAAAATCTATTGTGACAACTGTTCAACATAATTAATTTTACTTTGTGAATATTTTATTTATTTAATATCAGTATCTGAGAAGGGGATCATAGAATTCATCAGAATGTTAAAGGGATACATGGAGTAAAGAAGTTAAGAACTCCTAAATAGGAATGGTGGTCAAATACCTATTAGATGGTCTTACTAATAACTCTAGAAGGAGCCCTAAAAACACCATCACATTTGGCATTTAAGAAATCATAACCCTTATAAAGAGAAAGACAAAGAACGAAACAGAAAAAGAGCAAAAAATAGAAAAAGAAAAAGACAGACACAGAGAGATAGAAGAGAAAACATTATTCTGGCTGTGTTAAATTCAGAGCCAGATTGCAAGGGTAAAGAGAATAATAAGATGAGAAAATGGTAGCAAAAAGCTTAAAAAGCTTTATTCTAGAAGTCTGCTTGTGAAAGGGAGAGGAGATATAAGATAACCGCTTAAAACTATAGCAAAAGCAGGTTGAGATTTTTTAAGGATTTATGATATCTAAGTATGTGTTTATGAGAAAATAGCCAGGAAGGAACATTTCAGGAAAAATGCAGATAGACATATCCTAACATCACACTGACCCAGCCCTAAAAACCTAGCTGACAAGTAGAGAGAGAAATACTCGTTTGGGTTGTCAACAAAGTTATATTTTCTTATTTATTAATAGAATGTGCTATTCTGTAGAGACTAGAAAAAGGCAAACTCAAGATTTTTTCATAAACTCCTATTGGCATCTTTACTTCCCAAAGGTGATAATTATGAATGGTATGGATATGTTCACATCAGCTCACAGTACTATTCTAGAAATCAATAATGGTTTGTTTCTCTGCACTAAAGCATCAATTTTTGGGGAATTCAATAAATACTGCATGACAAATCAACATTTCAATCTTATGGCTAAGCCATTTGTTTCCAAAGAAGTTCATCTAATCATATGCTTGTTTTTCTGTTCATTTAGTAAACTCTTAAGAGTTATCCTCTTCTTTGTGAAAACATACTTTATTATAATTAATAGATAACAATATTATTAAATGATGATAGTTAAAAGATAGTCTTTCTCTAAGAATTGGATTTTTAAAATAAGCTTGTATAAAGATAAACTAACAATATGATAGTACAATTAACAGTAGCCATATTCAGTGCAATTTCTGCTACCATGGTATATGTGTTTTATATCATTGATTTACAAATTCATTTCTATAAAACAAGGAAGAATTGAAAACTATTTATTCTTTCCTTTCTGTAAGTTCAAGAAAATGTGTTACAGAGGATTGATTTTAATTTATGATGCAAATCAAGCTATCTTAAATGATAACAAAAATCATGTCTTTCTAACAATTTACCTGCTGTATTGTTGCAAAAAAAACCCAGCATCATTAAAAGTTTTGTTTTTGCTTTTTTATATTTTTCAGTAAAGCATAAATTGTTTATTAAAATGCATGAGATTTCAAAAAATGGGAAACTTCTTAGAAATCATTTAATATAATTGCCTAATTTGGCAGTTATGCACACAGTCCCAGAGATACTGAAAATCTTGTTCAAACCTACTACCAGTAAATATTAGAGCAGTTCTCTTTTTTTCTGAGCCCAGTGCCATGAATTTCACTACACTTCTAGTAATCCTTAGTCCTTCTTTTTCTACTTCTTTGCAAATGGTTTATCTCATATATGTTGTCTTCAGTTTTGTTCTTCTTATTATTCCATTTACTTCTAGAGGGTCTGATCCCTTTCTTCCATCTAATCAACATCAATATTTCTCACTCATGGTAATAAAAATGGAGAGCACCCTCTGATATTAAGGATTCATGATAAAGTGACATAGATTTTATATTGGGAAAAGTGACAATCCTGGATCCTATAACTCTTGACCCTATTAAGCTATGCTAAATCATAGATATTGCAATATGAGGTTGAGACAGCACTTGAGAGTCATCACAATAAGCTGGGAAATGAAATAACTTCATGGAGGCTTCCATAAAAATAACTGATTTAAGGTCACAGACTAACAGGAAAGATCCTAAAAAAAAATCTAAGAAGACTTTGAAGCCAGATAAGTATAAACTAACATGATTTTGTAAAAGACTAGAAATTGAGGGGAAAAAAAAAAACTATGTTTAATGATCTCCTGGTACTACTCACTTCATTTTTTACAAATTTTATTGATCGTGAAATCTTCAAAACTGACAGTCACACACTCTTTGCTGTGAAGTACAACTTATCCCATAACCAGATTATAAAAAGTATTTGGAACAAGATAACAAAATGTTTTCTTTCCTTCCCCCATTAATAAAGGATTCAGAAGGTCCAAATAAATTATCCAGAAAAATTATATATATATATATATATATATATATATATATATATATATATATATATACACATATATATATGTTGTGAAGTGTGTGAATATGTGAGGGACATATATATTTGTATAAATACACATATTCCATCCAATTATTTTCTTACATTCTTTAAGGAGGTAATTCTTCAGGGAAAATTGCACTTCGTTAATAAGATACAGTAGTATAATTTCATTAGAATGAATCTTCTATCCCTTGTTTATCCTGCCAAAGCATTCAGCAGACAATTCTAATTATTAAAAATTCACCAACAAATAATAAATGTTTGCATTATCATAAGACAACTCAATGTATGAGTACCCTGCTTACATATCACAGTTGAATATCATTTTTAAAATTTCAAAATGTGATAATAAAATATAATACTATAATTTGTATTAATTTAAATATTATAAAACCAGTGACTTTACAGTGTAGTATCAAAGAAATAGCAAAACAAAGCTCCTATCTAAATCTCTGAACACCCATAAAAGGAGGAAAATTTGTCATTACCTAAAACATGAAGCTCATTTCAATTATTTAAGTATTGGATTCCTGTTGCTAGAAAATCATGGTGAATTAGTATAGTACCTGAACATCATTCCAAAATATAGAAAGTATGTCAGTGATCTCTTAGTCCAATACTTACTGAAAAATAAATCTTCAATGCCTTTCATGACATGTGATCATCAAATCTTTTTTCAAAGATTTCAGGTAAAGGGAAACTATCATCTAGGAAAATCTTTCTATTTTTTTGATATTTCTAATTATTAGAAAGTTTTTGCTCTTCCTAATCTATCCCAATTTCATGCCTAAATTTGCTTCCTTGAAACAAATTATTTCAAATCATTTCTCCTTGTTCTGTCTTTGGTAGCCCAACAGAGGAAATTGAATGACTTCTCCAGATGACAGCTACTCAAATACCTAAAAATAACTGTTGTGCTATCCTTGACTCCTTCTCTTTCCAAGCTAAAAATACATTTCAACTAAATCTCATAGAGCATGAAAGGAAAGCCTTTCACTTTTCTGAGTTTCTCTCCCTTGAATGCTTTCAAGTTTATCAGTATCTAAGTATTATACCAAGGATTAACACAATGGAACAGAAATAATGTGACTAAGGCAAAGAACAGTGTGACTATCTTCTCTTTATTTTGTAAACTAAGCCTCTTAGCACAGTTTAAAGTCATAAAAACTCTTCAACAGGCATGCCACAAGATTAAGTCACTTTGAGTTTTCAATTATTCTAAAACATATCCCAGAAGTCAAAGTCAAAGGGGTTACCACCAAGAATTAACTACCTATCAAGATTCAGCATCATTATTCAGGGGAGGTGATAGAATGTAAATGAAATAAGAGACTTTCAGTTATTTCTATTGGAAAAAAAAACAGAACTAAGCAAAAAATTTAATTACAAACACAGGACTCAAGAGAACCATAGAGGGCCAAGATGGCGGCGTGGAGGCAGACAGCTGCTTGAGCTCCTCGTTTTCTCTCAGAACTTACTTCATGACAAGCCTCTGACTTAATGCTTGACCCAGAAAGAAATCCACAAATTATCACCAAGAGAAGACATCCTTGAAAGTCGCCAGAAAAGGTCTGTGTTTGTTCGGGGGAGGGTCAATCAGACTGGGCGCAGACTGAGGGCAGACAGCCAGAGCAAGACAGGCAGCTCACACAGCTCAGACCGGAGGGGGAGGGGTGTGATCTCTGTCGTTTTTGTGAAAGGGCTTTTGCCCCAGTGTGGATGCTCCGTCTTGGCAGCAAGCCAGGAGCGGTGGAGAGGGTGTAAACACTGGAGGTGAAGATTAAAACCCCAGAAAGCCAGCGTCTATCAGAGCCCGGCCACCCTCAACCCCCACCTGGACTGACTCGGTGCGTTCTCGGAGCCTCAGAGCGCAGACTCAGTACAGTCATTGCTGTTCTGTTAGTGGCTCTCTGCTGCCCTACCCCCAGTCTGTAGAGGAAGCCCATTAATACCATCCAGCCCTATCCCCCGCAAAACAGACCAATTGTTTCTCTTGTCAGTTTGTTTTCTTTGATTCCTACTCTGACAAAATGAACAAAAAATTCAAAAGGGCTCTAACCATTGACAGCTTCTGTGTGGAGAGGGAGCAGACTTCAAATGCTGAAGAGACTAGGAACAGAATGTCCCCAGATGTATCCCCTGGGAGGGATATAAGCTGCTCCTCAATACAAAAGAACCTCATAGAGGAAATCAAAAAGGCTCTCACAAGAGAGCTGGAAGAGAAATGGGAAAAGGAAAGGGAAGCTTGGCAAGAGAGCCTGGAGAAGTCATCCCATGCATTCAAAGACAGAATGGATAAAGAAATCAAATCATTGAGAAACAAGATTAGTGAGCTGGAAAAGGTAAACAACTCCAAGGAAAACAGGATTAGAGAGCTGGAAAAAGAAATCAGCTCTCTAAAAAATACAATGGAAAAAAATTCCATAGAAGATAAAAACTCAATTGGACAATTACAAAGAGATATAAAAAAAGTGAGTGAAGAAAATACATCATTGAAAATTAGACTGGAACAAGTAGAAATGAATGACTCAAGGAGAAACCAAGAGGGAGTCAAGCAAAACCAGAGAAATGAGACAATTGAAAAGACTGTCAAGTACCTTACCAGAAAGACAACAGACCTGGAAAACAGATCCAGGAGAGACAATTTGAGAATAATCGGACTCCCTGAAAAATGGGAGGAAAAAAAGAGCTTGGACACCATTTTCGAGGAAATTATCAAAGAGAACTGCCCAGACGTTTTGGAAACAGAGGGTAAAATAGACATTGAGAAAATTCATCGATCACCTACTGAAAGGGACCCTAAAATCAAAACGCCAAGAAATATAGTGGCCAAGTTCAAGAACCATCAGACAAAGGAAAAGATATTGGAAGCTGCTAGAAAAAAACAATTCAGATATGGAGGATCCACAATAAGGATAACACAGGATCTAGCAGCGTCCACATTAAAAGAACGCAGGGCCTGGAACATGATATTCCGAAAGGCTAAGGAACTTGGTATGCAGCCAAGAGTGACTTACCCAGCAAGAATGAGCATCATTTTCCAGGGAAGAAGATGGACATTTAACGAAATAAATGAATTCCATCTATTTTTGATGAAAAAACCAGACCTACATAAAAGGTTTGATCTTCAAATACAGAACTCAAGAGACTTCTAAAAAAGGTAAAAAGAAATCTTGAGAACTATACTTCTGTCAAAAAAATATGTAAAGAACATATGTACAATTTGTCTTAGAAACTAGAGGTGGAAAGGAGATTATATCATAAAAAAGTATAAAGTGGTGGTACTATATCTCATGAAGAGGCAAAGGTAACCTATTATATCTGAGAGAAAGAAAGGAGGGAGATGAACATAGCGTGTATCAATAGACATATTCGATTTATGGTGAAACTTCTTCCACTTCATTGAAAAGTGAAAGGGAAGGAGTAAGCTAAGGGGAAGGGAATACAGTAATTTCGAGGAAAAGGGATAAAATAAGGGGAGGATCTTTAAGGTGGGGGAGGGATCCTAAAAAGGGAGGGCTGTGAAAAGCAAGTGGTGTTTACCAGTTTAATACTGGATAGGAGGGTAAAAGGGAAGGAAAGGGGAAAAGCATAAGCAGGGGTTAATAGGATGGCAAGCAATATAGAATTAGTCCTTCTAACCATAAATGTGAATGGGGCAAACTGCCTCATAAAGAGGAAGCAGTTAGCAGACTGGATTAAAAGTCAGAATCCTACTATATGTTGTTTACAGGAAACACACCTGAAACAGGATGAGACATTCAAACTAAAAGTAAAAGGGTGGAGCAGAATCTATTATGCTTCAGGCAAAACCAAAAAAGCAGGAGTAGCCATCCTCATCTCAGATCAAGCAAAAACAAAAATTGATCTAATTAAAAGAGATAAGGAAGGGCATTATATCCTGCTAAAGGGAAGCATCAATAGTGAAGCCGTATCAATATTAAACATGTATGCACCAAGTGGTGCAGCATCTAAATTCTTAAAAGAGAAATTAAGAGAGCTGCAAGAGGAAATAGATAGCAAAACTATAATAGCGGGAGATCTCAACCTTGCACTATCAGAATTAGATAAATCAAACCACAAAATAAATAAGAAAGAAGTCAAAGAGGTAAATAGAATACTAGAAAAGTTTGATATGATAGATCTTTGGCGAAAGCTAAATGGAGACAGAAAGGAATATACTTTCTTCTCAGCAGTTCATGGAACCTATACAAAAATTGATCATATACTAGGGCATAAAAACCTCAAAATCAAATGCAGTAAGGCAGAAATAGTAAATGCATCCTTTTCAGACCATAATGCAATCAAAATAACATTTAATAAAAAGCCAGGGGAAAATAGACCAAAAAATAATTGGAAACTAAATAATCTTATACTAAAGAATGATTGGGTAAAACAGCAAATCATAGACATAATTAATAACTTCACCCAAGAAAATGACAATAATGAGACATCATACCAAAATGTGTGGGATACAGCCAAAGCAGTAATTAGGGGAAGTTTTATATCTCTACAGGCCTACTTGCATAAAATAGAGAAAGAGAGGGCCAACGAATTGGGTTTACAACTAAAATTGCTAGAAAAGGAACAAATTAAAAACCCCCAGACAAACACAAAACTTGAAATTCAAAAAATAAAAGGTGAGATTAATAAAATTGAAAGTAAAAAAACTATTGAATTAATTAATAAAACTAAGAGTTGGTTTTATGAAAAAACCAACAAAATAGACAAACCCTTAGTAAACCTGATTAAAAAAAGGAAAGAGAAAAAGCAAATTGATAGTCTTGAAAATGAAAAGGGTGAACTCACCACTAATGAAGAGGAAATTAGAACAATAGTTAGGAGCTACTTTGCTCAACTTTATGCCGATAAATTTGATAACTTAAATGAAATGGAAGAATACCTTCAAAAATATAGCTTGCCCAGATTAACAGAGGAAGAAGTAAGTAGTCTAAATAGTCCCATCTCAGAAAAAGAAATAGACCAAGCTATTAACCAACTTCCTAAGAAAAAGTCCCCAGGACCAGATGGATTTACAGGTGAATTCTACCAAACATTTAAAGAACAACTAACTCCAATGCTATGTAAACTATTTGAAAAAATAGGGATTGAAGGAGTCCTACCAAATTCCTTCTATGACACAGACATGGTACTGATACTTAAACCAGGTAGATCGAAAACTGAGAAAGAAAACTATAGACCAATTTCCTTAATGAATATTGATGCTAAAATCTTAAATAAGATATTAGCAAATAGACTTCAGAAAATCATCCCCAGAATAATACACTATGACCAAGTGGGATTTATACCAGGAATGCAGGGCTGGTTTAATATTAGGAAAACTATTAGTATAATTGACCATATTAATAATCAAATTAATAAAAACCATATGATCATCTCAATAGATGCAGAAAAGGCATTTGATAAAATCCAACATCCATTCCTACTAAAAACGCTTGAGAGTATAGGAATAAATGGACTATTCCTTAAAATAATAAGGAGCATATATTTAAAACCTTCAGTAAACATCATATGTAATGGTGATAAACTAGAACCTTTCCCTGTTAGATCAGGAGTGAAACAAGGTTGCCCACTATCACCATTACTATTCAATATAATACTAGAAACTCTAGCCTTGGCAATAAGAGCCGAGAAAGAGATCCAAGGAATTAGAGTAGGAAATGAAGAAATCAAATTGTCACTTTTCGCAGATGACATGATGGTATACTTAGAGAACCCCAAAGACTCTGCTAAAAAGCTATTAGAAATAATTCAGAATTTTAGCAAAGTCGCAGGATACAAAATAAATCCACATAAATCCTCAGGATTTTTATACATTACCAACACAATCCAACAGCAAGAGATACAAAGAGAAATTCCATTCAAAATAACAGTCGATAGTATCAAATATTTGGGAATATATCTACCAAAGGAGAGTCAGGAATTATATGAGCAAAATTACAAAACACTTGCCACAAAAATAAAGTCAGATTTAAATAATTGGAAAGACATTCAATGTTCTTGGATAGGCCGAGCGAATATAATAAAGATGACAATACTCCCCAAACTAATCTATTTATTTAGTGCTATACCAATCAGACTCCCAAGAAACTATTTTAATGACCTAGAAAAAATAACAACAAAATTCATATGGAAGAATAAAAGGTCGAGAATTGCAAGGGAACTAATGAAAAAAAAGTCAGAGGAAGGTGGTCTAAGTGTACCTGATTTAAAGCTATATTATAAAGCAACAGTCACCAAAACCATTTGGTATTGGCTAAGAAATAGACTAGTTGATCAGTGGCATAGGTTAGGTTCACAGGACAAGATAGTGAATAAAAATAGCAATCTAATCTTTGACAAACCCAAAGATCCCAAATTTTGGGATAAGAATTCATTATTTGACAAAAACTGCTGGGAAAACTGGAAATTAGTATGGCAGAAACTAGGCATGGACCCACATTTAACACCACATACTAAGATTAGATCAAAATGGGTCCAAGATTTAGGCATAAAGAACGAAATCATAAATAAATTGGAGGAACATGGGATGGTTTACCTCTCAGACTTGTGGAGGAGGAAGGAGTTTGTGTCCAAGGGAGAACTAGAGACCATTATTGATCACAAAATAGAACATTTTGATTACACCAAATTAAAAAGTTTCTGCACAAACAAAACTAATGCAAACAAGATTAGAAGGGAAGTAACAAATTGGGAAAAAATTTTTACAGTTAAAGGTTCTGATAAAGGCCTCATCTCCAAAATATACAGAGAATTGACTTTAATCTATAAGAAATCAAGCCATTCTCCAATTGATAAATGGTCAAAGGATATGAACAGACAATTTTCAGATGATGAAATTAAAACTATTTCCACTCATATGAAAGAGTGTTCCAAATCACTATTGATCAGAGAAATGCAAATTAAGACAACTCTGAGGTATCATTACACACCTGTCAGATTGGCTAAGATGACAGGAACAAATAACGATGAATGTTGGAGGGGCTGTGGGAAAACTGGGACACTGATGCATTGTTGGTGGAGTTGTGAAAGAATCCAACCATTCTGGAGAGCAATCTGGAATTATGCCCAAAAAGTTATCAAAATGTGCATACCCTTTGACCCAGCCATACTACTACTGGGCTTATACCCCAAGGAACTACTAGAGAAGGGAAAGGGTCCTGTATGTGCCAAAATGTTTGTGGCAGCCTTTTCATAGTGGCTAGAAGCTGGAAGATGAATGGATGTCCATCAATTGGAGAATGGTTGGGTAAACTATGGTATATGAATGTTATGGAATATTATTGTTCTATAAGAAATGACCAACAGGAGAAATATAGAGAGGCTTGGAGAGACTTACATCAACTGATGCTGAGTGAAACGAGCAGAACCAGAAGATCATTATACACTTCAACAATGATACTGTACGAGGATGTATGCTGATGGAAGTGGATTTCTTCAACATAGAGAAGAGCTAATCCAATTCCAATTGATTAATGATGGAAAGAACCAGCTACATCCAGAAAAGGAACAATGGGAAATGAATGTAAACTGTTATTTTTACCTTCTGAATCCAATTCTTCCTGTGCAACAAAAAAATTCGGTTCTACACACATATATTGTATCTAAATTATACTGTAATATATTTAACATATATAAGACTGCTTGCCATCTGGGGGAGGGGTTTGGGGGAGGAAGGGAAAAAATCTGAATAGAAGTAAGTGCAAGGGATAATGTTGTAAAAAATTACCCATGCATATGTACTGTCAAAAAATGTTATAATTATAAAATAAAATAAAAATAAATTTAAAAAAAAAAAAAAAAAAAAAAAAAAAGAGAACCATAGAAAGGTAAATGGGGAGGGGGGGATATTATATATATATATATACATATACATATATAATGTTTATATATTTAAAGTTTAAATTGTTTACATCTCCATATGGGAAAAAATAACTTACTCTTGAGAACTGTATCACAGGGGCATGTAAAGAGGGGCCATCACAAGGACTGAGAGTGCGGTTGTGAATGGATTCTGATATTATGACATCAAAGAAAAAGACAATAAGGGGTGGAAAGAAGTCTGTACTGGAAAAAGTGGAAAGACAGTTATAATGGAACGATTAGCTCACACCAAGAAGCTCAAAAGACATCTTAAAATGCAGGAGAAAAGGGGAGAATGATCATTGTAACATGCCCTCCTGGCAGTTACAATTACTAATTTGTCATAGGCCCAACAGAGTACCTTTGACCACTGACTTTTGCAGTGTCCACTTTACCCGGCTTGCCTCCTCTGAGGCCTTCAAAGGTCTCTGGCCCACAATTTGTTGGATCTATAGTTTAATAACCGGTAGCACACTCAAGAACAGCCACGTGTAATCTTAAAAGCCTTTATTATACCTACTCACATAATGCCCTGATTTACTGCCCTGACTTGTTAACTCCCTAGTGAACACCTGTTCTGAAGACCTAAGTGTTCACTACCAATCTCCTTACCTCTCAGCTATCCATCAGTTTGGCTCGGCTACCCCAGGCTAGGAAGCCAGGTTAAAGAGAGTGACTTGCTGTCTGCAGTGGGCTTATAAAGAGCCTGTTAGGTCACATGAACAGCCAACCAGCAAGAGAGCTGTCACCCATTACAAAGCTATCTCAATATGGCCAGGATCCCACCCACAGGGAAGTCCTATATCCACAGAGATTACTTCTGGACCACTCAATCTGCCATTGTCCTGTGGCGCCATCCATTTAAAGGACCCTTACAATTCCCTTCTCTTGTTTTGCGGGAACTGCATCCTTACAGATCATGGTGTGAAACTTGATCTCATCAGTTTTGTCTCTAAGAAGAAATAATGATCATTCACTTGGGGATAGAAATTTATTTATTTATTTATAAAGAAGTAGGAGGAGAAAGAGGAGTAGAAAAAGGAGGGACAGGATAGCAGCAATGGCAGAAATACTAGGAAAAGGGGTAAGAGAAGGAGAGAAGGGTAGAAAGAATATAAGGTAGTTTGTGGAGTAGGTAAAAGATACTACTAAGAGAAGGTGGAGGGATAATAGGAGATAAGGTAATGGGTGGGGTGGGTAAAATAAAAAACACACCACTAAAGACAGGGTGGAATGAGAGAATAAAAGTATATAAAGGGGAGAAAATAGGATAAAAGGAATTACAGAGCTGGTAATCATAGCAGTAAATTTGAATAGGATGACTCTCCCATAAAATGGAAATGAATAGCAGAGTGAATTAAAAAACAGAATCCTACAATATGTTGTTAACAAGAAACACATTTGACACAGAGAGACACTTATAGAGTAAAGGTAAAAGGCTAGAACAGATTTGTATTGGTTCAGCTGAAATTAAAAAAAAAACACACAGGGGTAGCAATTCTGATCTCAGATAAAGCAAAAGTATAAGTAGATCTTATTAAAAGAAATGAGGGAAAGTACATCTTGATAAATGGTATAATAAATAATGAAGTAGTGATGATATTAACCTTACCTCTAAGAATCAGACAAATATAACCACAAAATAAATAAGAAAGAAAATAGTGAAGTTAATAGGATCCTAAAATTAAGATATAATAGACCTCTGAAGAAAATTGAATAGGGACAGAAAGAAATACACTTTTTTTTTCTCAGCAGAACATTTCACCTACATAAAAATGACCATGTATTAGGGCATGAACATTTGACTATCAAATGCAAAAAGGTAGAAATAAATTTTTCATTTTCAGACCACAATGCAATAAAAATTATATTCAATAAAAGATCAGGAAAAGATAGACTAAAACCAATTGGAAATTAAATTATCTAATTCTAAGGAATGAGTAAATCAAAGAATAAATCACAAAAACAAATCATAATTTCATGCAAAAAATGGTGATAATGAGACAACATACCAAAACCTATGAGATGTACCCAAAACACTTCTTAGGGGAAATTTTGTATCTCTCAATAGTTACATAAATAAAATAGAGAAAAAGGAGATCAATAAGTTAAGTATGCAATTAAGCTAGAAACAAAAATTAAAAACCCCAAATTAAATACTAAATTAGAAATTTTGAAACTCAAAGGAGATATTAATAAAATAGAGATTAAGAAAACTATTGAACTAGTAAACAAAATCAATAGCTGACTTTATGAACAAGCTACCCAAAGAGATAAAACTTTAGTTAATTTGATGAAAAAATGGAAAGGAAAAAACCAAATCACTAGCATAAAAAAATGAAAGGAGTGAACTCCTCAGCAATGAAAAAGAAATTAAAGCAATAATTAGGAGCTATTTTGAATAACTCTATGGCAAGTCTGAATACTGATTGAATTGGATGAATAGTCACAAAAATACAAATTTTCCAGGTTAACTGAAGAGGAAAAATACTTAAATAATCCCATTTTAGAAAAAGAAATTGAATAAGTCATTAATGAAATTCCTGAGGAAAAAAAAAATCTCCAGGCCCAGATGTATTCCCAAGTGAATTCTACCAAACATTTAAAAAAACAATTAATTCCAATACTTGTAAAATATTTGGAAAAGTATGTAAAGAAGGAATACTGACAAATTCCTACTATGACACAAATATGATACTGATGGCTAAACCAGGAAGGGCCAAAACAGAGAAACAAAATTACAGACAAGTCTCTCCAATAAATATTGATGTAATTTTTTAAAATAAAATACTAGCAAAGAGATTACAGCAACTTATGTCCAGAAAAATGCACTATTACTAAGTAGAATTTATGCCAGGAATTCAGGGCTGGTTCAATATTAGAAAAACTATTACCATAATTGACCATATCAATGATAAAACTAATAGAATTCATATAATAATTTCAATAGATGCAAAAAAATATTTTGAAAAAATACAGAACCCATTCCTATTATAAACACTAGAGAACATAAGGATAAAGGGATCCTTCCTTAAAATAATAAGCAGTATCTTTGTAAAACCTGCAACAAACATTATTTGTAATGGAGAGAAGCTGGAAGCATCCCCAATAACATCAGAGATGAAACAAGGATGTCCATTATCACCACTATTATTTAACATTGTACTAGAAAAGTTGGCTTTACCAATAAAAAAGAAAAAAAAATGATGGAATTAGAATAGGCAATGAGGAAATTAAATATCACTTTTTGCAGATGATATGATAAAATTAGAGAATCTTAGAAAATTATCCAAAAACCTACTGGAAATACTTCACAGCTTTAGCAAAGTTGCAGGATATAAAATGAATGTACTCAAATCATCAGTCTTTTTATATATTACTGACAAACCCAATCAGCAAGAGATAGAAAGAGAAATTTTATTTAAAATTACCACTGACAAAATAAAATACTTGGACAGTCTACCTGCCAAAGTAAACACAAGAATTACATATTACATAACACAATTACAAAACACTTCTCACACAAATAAAATCAATTCTAAAAATTGAAAATGTCAATTTTTCATGGCTAGGCTGAACTAATATAATAAAAATGACAATTATGACTAAAATTGGTCTATTCGTTCAGTACTATACCAATCAAACTGACAAAACATTATTTTATAGAACTAGGAAAAATCATAACAACACTCATCTGGAAGAACAAAAGGTCAAGAATATCAAGAGTATTAATGAAAAAAAATACAAAGGATGGTGGCTTAGCAGTACAAAATCTAAAACTATAGTATAAAGCAGCAGTCATCAAAACCATTCGGTACTAGCTAATAAATAAAGTGGTAGATCAGTGGAATAGATTAGATACACATGACACAATAATCAAGGTCTATAGAAAGCTAATATTTGATAATCCCCATACTGCTGCTTCTGGAAAAAGAAATCACTATTTGACAAAAATTGCTGGGAAAATTGGAAACAATATGTCAGAAAATTGGCATAGATTTATATCTCACACCCTATATTTATATCTCACACCCTACAAGATCAAAATGGACACATGATTTGGGAATAAAAGATGATACCATAAACACATTAGGAGAACAAGAGATCATTTACCTATCAGATCATTGAAGGGATTTATGATCAAAGAAGAACTAGAGAAAATTATGAAAGGCAAAATGGACAATACTGATTACATTAAATTGAAAAGATTTTGCAAAGACAAAAACAATCAAAAGAAGATTAAAAGAGAATTACAAAGCTGAGAAAAAAATTTTACAGCTAGCCCATGTCTAATAAAAGTCCCATTTCTAAAATATATAAAGAACTGCGTTAAATTTATAAGAATACATGGCATTCCCTAATTGATAAGTGGTCAAAGGATATGAACAGACAATTTTCAGATGATGAAATTAAAGCCATTTATTGTTATATAAAAATGTTCTAAATCACTATTGATTTAAGAAATACAAACTTAAAAAAAAAAAAAAAAGCACTGAAGTACCATCTCACACCTCTCAGATTGGCTAATATTACAGGAAAAGATAATGATAAATGTTGGAGTGGATATGGGAAATCTGGTAGAACAATGCTTTGTTGGTGGAGTTATGAAATGATTCAACCATTCTGGAGAGGAAACTGAAACTATGCCCAAAGGATTATAAAATTGTGCATACCATTGACCCAGCAGTGTCATTACTAGGTCTGTATCCTAAGGAAATCATGAAAGAGGCAAAAGGACACACATGTACAAAAATGTTTGTAGCAGCTCTTTTTGTGGTAGAAAAGAACTGAAAAAGGAGTGGATGCCCATCAATCACAGAATGGCTAAACAAGTTTTGGTACATAAATCTAAGGGAACATTATTGTTCTATAAAACATGATGAACAATCTGATTATAGAAAGGCCTGGAAAGATTTAAATTAACTCATGGTAAGTGAAACAGGCAGAACTAAGAATACATTGTACAAAATAACAGCAAGAATATGTAATGATCAGTTACAAAGGACTTGGTTCTTCTCAGTGACTCAGTGATCCAAAGCTGTTGTGGGTTCGCTAGAAACTGAAAGTACCGTACTGCGCGCCGCTAGCTTCTTCCAGCCTTCGGACGTCTCCGGCTCCAATTCGGGACAGAAGTGGAGAATAAGCAGAGAGCCAAAGATGAGCAGAACTGTTCTTTATTGTCTGCCTGCCAAAATGTCCCCCGAGCTGTTGTTCATTACTTGTATACAGATTCTTCTTGGACCCTCCCCAATTCCACCCTTCATGGGCGCTGCCAGCTCCTTAGCAATGCCTAGTCTCTCTTTTTTTCTCCTTATATGGCCAGGCAACTCATAGCTCCATGCATCTACTGACATGTAGCTCTATTAGTCAACCTGGAACTGTATCCTGGAGATGACTGACATTAGGGCGGCTCCTTTCCGCACAGGGGGCTCAGGTCCAGGTCCATTACAATTCCCCCTTTTTGTTTAATAAAAAGGTAGCCTTCATTTCAATCAAAATTTTTTGAATTACAGCAAATACAGCTTGGAATAACAAAGGCAGAATACAGAGCATCAATAATAACAGTAAAAAGGCGACAGCGCCAATAATCAGCCAATGCATTATATCAGTTAGGTTAATATGTTTCCACCAATTGATGAAGTTGTGCTCTCTTTGTTCCCAATCACCTTCCAATGTTATAGTAGCATTCTGCATAGCTAACAATATCTCATCCAAAGTGGCAAGTTCAGCAGGAGCATTTGTCATAAAAGTAGCATTTTTCAGAATAATTTCAAGATCATTATACAGAGAAGAATTAAATGGAATAGGAGTTACACAAAAAGGATAATATTTATAGTGACATTGCATTCTCATATATCTCAACATCAATGCCTGTTGATATACAACAATTTCCATTACATCAGATAACTGTGAGATTCTATTTAACATTATCCGATCCAAACTTTCTTGATGCTGCCAAGCATTCATTTGGAATATAAGCAAATTTGGAGTTACTGCCCAATGAGTAGCCTTCTCTATCGGTGTTTGTAATTTGCTCCATTCTCTGTTCCGTACTCCACCCTTTACCCCCTCTACCAAGCAACTCAATCCTAACAAAATGCATACAATATGATTCAATTGCAGTTGAGTTTCTTGTCTTCTTTCTCTTCTTAGTGCTCGTTGTGTTCTGTTCTTTCTTTTCCTTCTTCCTCCTCCACTGCCACGGTGTGTCTTCCTCCTTCTTTCTCCCGCACCAGCCTGGTCTTTCTGATCGGGATCCATCTTTTTTTCTTTTCCCCTGTTGAAACACAAACAAATCCTTTGCCTCTCACAATAACTTTGTAAGGGCCTTTCCAGACATTATCCTCATCTTTATACATTACTTTTTCTAATTTCAATTCTTTTGGATTGTTTTCCAGTTGTTCTGTTATTGTTTTTCTTTCTGGTTTATTGCCCATTGTATTTTCAACTAAGGCCTTCATGGCCGGAGTTAATCCTTCATCGTCAAATTTCAAAAAATTGATAGTAAAAAGAGCTTTATCAATATCTTGTTGAGTTATTTTCTTGCATCCCACTGAATATAATATCTAGGTTTCTTGTTTATATAATCATGGTCAGTAAAAGGTAAAGGGAGGGCTTTGGCTATTTCTATATTAGCTGGGATAGTAACAGGCCAAGCGTGTGGATTAGTAACATATATTTTCTTTTCTCCCAGTCCTAAGAGCTGTGTGTATTATTACTTCTGGGAAGTTCTCAGACCCTATCACCAATCTATATTCATCCTGTGGAATTGTCTCTACTGAAGCTGTTTGTTGTGAACCCAATATTATTTTTTTCTTTCTGCTCATTTTCTATGATTGTGAAGATTTCTTTGGGGAGGCCCCTGAATTTCCAGGCTGCCGGGACCTCTCCTCTCGGCCTGGTTTGTCGTTTCCCGAACCTCTGCAAAATTTTGCAATATGACCTTCACGTCCGCATTTAAAACATTTTACTGTAGGTGGCCTTGCTTTTCCTGTTCTACATTCAGCTTTAAAATGTCCCTCTTTTCCACATTTAAAGCATTTGCCTCTCTTAGCCTGACTTGGCATTTCAGTAACCATGGCATTTATCTGTTCTGCTAACATGTTCATCGAATCTTTTTCTGGGATTTCCAGAAGCCTTTCCACCAAGCTGTCAATGGTTATTTCATCTCCCAAACTAGCTATTATGTTTTTCAATTCAGGGTTAATTCCTTCTTTGATAATTTGAATCATCAATGGACCAGAGGCTCCTTCTGACCCAAAAGTATGATTTACTGTATCTTGTTCCCTTGATACAAATTGCAACGGGGTTTCACCATTACGTTGTTTAAGCCCTGTAATTTTTGTTGAATGTCCTCTATTTCCCATCTTCTCGAGTGCTCTAGCATGAGACACTTGAACCGCTTTCAGAGTAATATCATTATATTGTATCTGTCTATCTACATCTGCCCAGTCTCCTTTTCCTAACACCATGTTCATTGCCTCATCCATATTTACTACTCCTATCTCATTTAGATATTTTTGTGCTGATTTTTTCACATATGCTTTATATATCATATATTCCGGGGGCCCTAAGACAATTTGCATTATTTCCGTATAATCTTGTGGGATCCACGGGGCAATGGATACCAAAGAAGCTATGCATCTCCTAACATACATAGATCCTGCCCCATAATTGTTTACAGCTTCTTTTAAATCTTTTAAAAACTTGTAAGGTACCGATCTCCTTGTATTAACTATTGTTCCATCTGGTTGTTGTTGTCTTATTACCGGAAATAATGAGGTAGAAACCTCCCACTCTCCCATATTTATATCATGTCCCTCTTTAAAAGCATCTTCTAAACTATTTTTCAAAATACTGTTGACCTCTTTTCTCTGCCCTAATTGTATTCCCAAATTCTGCTGACGACTGTGTGAACTTCTTATTTCCTCATAGGAATTTTTCTGCATACTTTCTTTGTTCTCATGATATTTCTTCAAACTTCCTGTTTTTTCATGAGAGCCTAGTCCCTGACTTCCTCTTTTCTCATGAGAACCTAGCCCTCAAGTTCCGTTTTTTTCACGGGAGCTTAGTTCTTCAGTCTGTTGGGTTTTTGTTTTTCTTGCTAATTGTAAATCATCCCAAGGATACATTGGGGGAAAATACCTGTCTGTAAAATCCACTAATTCATCTTCTGAACTACTTGAATCACAAAGAGACTCTCCAACTTGTGTTGATTGAGTGTCAGTTAATTTAGGTATTTCGGGCTCCAAGGCAGCCCCAACTATATGATACATGGCAAAGTCTCTCTTTGTCAGATACATGGGGTCTTCTTTAACATAAGAAGCCATCTGTTTACCCACTACACTCCAGCTATCAGGTTCTATTGTTGAATGAACTATCCATGGACTTACAGTCTCTATTTTTTCTATCCAGGCTCTGCATGCTTTTAAATTAAGATCCACTCCATTCTTTTTACAGAGTTTATATAGCTGTGAAGCATATACTCCTGAATCTGTTGGCTCGATTTGGGCTTTAACTGCTTTCTGCCCCATACCTCATCTAACTGCATCTAAGCAATTAGGCTGTTTGTTTCTTCTTGATTAAAAATCAAGGAGCACGTCTTTCTACTTACCTTTCCTCGTTCCCGTGAGTACACTGCTCGGGTCCCTGTTCAGGCGCCACTTGTTGTGGGTTCGCTAGAAACTGAAAGTACCGTACTGCGCGCCGCTAGCTTCTTCCAGCCTTCGGACGTCTCCGGCTCCACTTCGGGACAGAAGTGGAGAATAAGCAAACAGAAAGCCAAAGATGAGCAGAAGTGTTCTTTATTGTCTGCCTGCCAAAATGTCCCCCGAGCTGCTGTTGTTCATTACTTTTATACAGATTCTTCTTGGACCCTCCCCAATTCCACCCTTCATGGGTGCTGCCAGCTCCTTAGCAATGCCTAGTCTCTCTTTTTTTCTCCTTATATGGCCAGGCAACTCATAGCTCCATGCATCTACTGACATGTAGCTCTATTAGTCAACCTGGAACTGTATCCTGGAGATGACTAACATTAGGGCGGCTCCTTTCCGCACAGGGGGCTCAGGTCCAGGTCCATTACACAAAGCAATCCCAATATACTTTGGAGAGAAAATACCATCTTCCCATGCCATTATTCAATACATTGTGCCACCAAGCTGCCCTCTCTTTAATAATACATTCTAGGATAGGCCCAGGATTAATAGTAGGGCTGATTAGTCCTGCAGATTCTTCTTAATTTTCAGAAAATCAGATAAAAATTTATGAAAACCTTTTATGCTCCAATGTTTCTGCTCCCCAGAATCTTGAAAAATTAATGATGGGGTAGCAATCGTATCCACTAACTATTTAAGAACACAAGGATAAGTTTCATCTTATCCAATTGATCTCAGTTCATCAAAGAATGCTGAGTTTTCTTAGTTGTTACTTAGCTTGGACACAAAATTCCTATTCACTAATTTTGTTGTAGCTGTTGTTATTCCATGTCTTGTATAATAAACATTCTCTTTTGCAAAGAAAAATAGCAAAATTAAAATTTAATAGCTCTCCTATCATCCAATTGTCTGCTGTTGTCCTGATCATTTCTAGCTGATTTTTTTCTTCTTTGATTGCTTCTTTTCCTCATTATAACTTTAAATCACTTTTGTTTTCCTTAGCCTTTTGAATATCATGGTTAATCAGTTCTTTTTTGTCTCAAAGTTGAAGAATAGGACAGAGAAAGGAATAACAGCTATAAAAAACATAAGCAACAGGTAGTTTTTAGATATCTTTATTGAGCATAATAGAATACTTGGCATCTGGGAAAATACTCCAAAATGATACAAGATAATAACTATTTAAATTTAGTATTTTTATTCATTATCTCAATCAATCTTTAATTCAATTCAATAAGCACCTATTCATGATCTGCTGCTCTATGTGAGTCGAGGTGGACAGTTTAAAATATACATATCCCTGTCTTCTTGGAGCAATCTAGAAAAAATAGGAGATTATATAAATAGTTCAAATTAAAGGTTCATTTTCAATCAATGAGAAAATTGAGAATCAAAGAAATCAAATGATTTATAGAAGACCATATTTCCAAAAGGCATAGCCATATCTTGAATCAAAGAATACAGATATCCTAACTTTGTTCAGTGTTCTTGTCAATATGTTCTACAACTTCTCTGAGAAGGCACAGGTTTAGGGCATAAAGAGAACTTAAGGGTTTATCAGTTCAAGTAAGGAAACTGAGGCCCAGAAACATTATGATTTGTTTTTACATGTACAAAATTATTAATAGATATGTTTGGATAGTTATAAAAACAAATATATCTTGGAGAAATACACTCCAGTATCTGAAGAGAGGCATGTTGCAAAGTCCAAATCCAGCAGATAATTGCTTCTTATGGTAGCTAGATGGCATAGTGCATAGAGCACTAAAGCTAGAGTAAGGAAGACCTGAATTCAAATTTGTTCTCAGATATTTACTAGGCGCTGTGATCATGAGAAGGCAATTAGCTTTTGCTTGTCTCATTTCCTCAATTGTAAAACAAGTATAATAAATAGCACCTATTTTCAGAAGGTTGTTGTCAGGAATAAATGAGATATTTGTAAAATACTTAACATAGTCTGGTTTGTAGTAAATCCTTAATAAATGTTCTCTTTCTTCCTTTTTCCTTCTTAGCTTTGTAATAGGGATTAAATGGACTGAATAAGTCCATTATTTACATGGTTCCAATTAGTTTACCACATTGGTAGCACCAGGCTCCAGGAATATAAATTTGAAAGCAACCTGTATCAGTTTAAATAGTTATTATCTTGTCTCATTTTGGGGTATTTTCCCAGATGCCAAGTATTCTATTATGCTCAATAAAGATATCTAATAACTACCTGTTGCTTATGTTTTTTAAAGCTGTTATTCCTTTCTCTGTCCTATTCTTCAACTTTGAGACAAAAAAGAACTGATTAACCATGATATTCAAAAGGCTAAGGAAAACAAAAATAATTTAAAGTTATAATGAGGAAAAGAAGCAATCAAAGAAGAAAAAAATCAGTTAGAAATGATCAGGACAACAGCAAACAAAGACTCCCACAAATTCCTCAAAAGTCTAGTGACAAATAAACCATTCTAATTCTATGTCACACAGTAGTGCAAATCCAATTCAAACAAAATTAATCTTTCAACATTTCAAATCCTCAGAAGTTAAAATCTACAATGTCAATCCAGCAACTCTAGTTCAGTATCTCCTCTTTCTTACTTAAAAATATTTGAGTTAGGAAATAAATAAAATATTTCCAGCAAATGTCTTAACTCCATTTACTGAATGCCTGAATAAAGTCAACTTATAAAACAATACGTGAAATAATGAGTTTAGTATTGGTTGGATTTATTACTGATTTTTTTAAATTATAGCTTTTTGTTTTCAAAATCTATACATGAATAATTTTTGACATTCGCCCCTATAAAACCCTGAGTCCAAATTTTCCCTTCCTTGCCCCCACCAATTGACAAATAATCCAATATATGTTAAACATGTGAAATTACTCTATATGTATTTCCACAAATATCATGCTGCACAAGAAAAATCAGATTCAAAAGGGGAAAAAATGAGAAAGAAAACAAAATGCAAGCAAACAACAAAAACAGTGTAAATACTATGTTGTGGTCCACATTCAGTTTCCACTGTGCTCTCTCTGGGTGCAGATGACTTTCTTCATCACAAAACCATTAGAACTATTCTGAATCACCTCATTATTGACAAGAGCTATGTCCATCAGAATTGATCATTGTCTAATCTTATTGTTGCCATGTATATTGATCTCCTGATTTTGCTCATTTCACTTAGTATCAGTTCATGTAAGTCTCTTCAGGCCTCTCTGAAATCATTCTGCTAATCATTTCTTATAGAACAATAATATGCCATAACATTTATATATCATAACTTGTTCAGTCATTCTCCAATTGATGAGCACTCACTAAGTTTCCAGTTTCTTGTTATTACAAAACGAGCAGCCACAAACATTTTTGCACATGTAGGTTCCTTTCCCTCCTTTATGATCTCTTAAGGATACAAGCTCATATTACTGATTATTTTAGACTAACTTGATTGTTGATAAAATGAAAATTATAGAATGACAGAGACCCCTAAGATATCACTTATTCATTTTATGGCTTCTGCAATAAACAGATTCAAGATTTAAAATCCTCTCCTCCTCAATCTGACCTCTTCCACACATTTGCCAAAATCATCTTCCTAAAGTAGAAGAGTATGCCACTCTCTTCCTTAAAATTTTCAGTGGCTCTCTTTTGCCAGTAGAACAAAATCCAAAGTTCTTAACCTTGCATTTAGATCCCTTCATAATTTTCATACTGATTGCCCTTCCAGACATATTTCATTGTTTCTATTTATACACTTTATGTTTCAGTCAAACTGGACTGTGCTGTTCCCTAAGCTACTTTGTACCTTTGCACCTGTTATACCCCCATTACCTGTTCAACTCTTTCTCTTAGAATTCTTAACTTCTGGGAGGCAGAACCAAAATGGCAGAGTAAAGGCAAAAACTTGTTCAATCTCACCAAACTGCTTCAAATTCCTTTAAATAATGACCCCAAACAAATTTTAAAGCATCAGAAGACTAAAAAATATGGAGTAGAACATTTGCCAGCTGAAGGCAACTTTCTGGATCTAATTAATTAAGCATTCTGGAAAGTAATATGGAAATATGTCCAAAGGGCTATCAAACTCTGCATACCCTTTGATCTAGCAGTGTCTCTATTAGGACTATATCCTAGAGAGATCATAAAAGGGGAAAAGTACTCATATGTGCAAAAATGTTTGCAGCAGCCCTTTTTGTACTAGTAAGGAACTGGAAACTGATGCCCATCAGTTAGATAATTACTGAATTAGTTATGGTATGTGAGTGTTAGGGAATATTATTGTTCTATAAGAAATGATTGGAAGGATGATTTCAGGAAGGTCTGGAAAGACTTATATGAACTGATTCTAATTGAAGCAAGTAGAACCAAGAGAACCACAGAAACAACAAAATTATATGATGATCAATTCTGATGGATGTGGCTTTTTTTCAATCAGTGAGGTGATTCAAGCCAGTTCCAATGGTCTTGTGATAGAGAAAGCCATCTGCAACCAGAGAGAGGACTGTGTAGACTAAGTGTGGATCCCAATATAGTATTTCCATTTTTTGTTATTTTTTGCTTGTATTTTGTTTTATTTCTCATTTAAAAAAATGTTTTATCTGACTTTTCTTGGGCAGCATGATAAATGTAGAAATATGTATAGAACAATTGCACATGTTTAATATATATTGGATTACCTACCATCCGGGGGAGTGGATGAGGGGAAGGGAGAATGATTTGGAACATAAGATTTATCAAGATTGAATGCTGAAAACTATTCATGCATATGTTTTGAAAATAAAAAAAGCTATAAAAATAAATATTTCTACATATTTGGGGATTGGTTAATTCAGGTTTAAGAGCAATTATCAGCACTGAAGTGGCAATACGGTGTATTGGAAATAATGGTAGATAGTCTTATGATACCTAGATTCAAATTAAGTTTCTGGCATTTAATAACTATGGTCAAGTCATTTAAATATTCTAGTCTCAATAGCTTCAATTGTAAAATGGAAATGATCATACTTTTAATATCACCTACCATTTAACATACCATGAGGATCAAAAGAGATAATTCACGTGAAACAATTTGCAAACACTAATGATCTATAAATTTCAGTTATTATTGGACTATGTAACATATTTTAAAATTTTTCTCCCAATGTAGGAATAGCATTTTCCAGTCTGGCCACACTTTCTCAGCTGCCCTACCTTGTGACTAATAGATTGTCCTCCAAAGCCCTTTTCAAAGTTGAAGAGCTATAATCTGTATTTGTAGATAAGAATAACATCTTCTGGTCCATATAAAAATGATATCAGTATGAACAGAATGACCATTCAAAAATTATAAAGTAAGAAGTCAAATCTCCTTTAAGACATGAAACTTGCTACTACTAACATTATACTTGTAGTAGGAATATATATCATGAAACATTATGTGAATCATTAAAGTTCTTTCTCAAAAATTACCATCAATTCTGACTCAAAATTATTACTTACACCTGAGCATGTTCCTGTGGTCATATCACAAGCAAGGTCAAGTTTTCCAAATTAAAGTACAGAAATAAAACAGGGCCAAATTTGCTGCTTCTCCTCTCCCTTTATTCACACAAATAGTTCCATTGATTGTTGGGATTGTAGGGTCATAAAATTAAAGCTAAATGGAACTTTAGAAAGTCATGTAATATAAGCCTGTCATTGCATCCCAGAAAAGTGAAGTAAAATGTTAAACGTCACACAAATAATGAAGAGCAAAGCTAAGCTCCACTTTTGCTGAAAAGAAGAGCAGAACATGATTTTTCTGAGCAATGTGTCAGAGGTCATAGTGGATCAAAAATGTTGCTGCCACCATCTCTACTGATGAAATAAGAATTTAGCAGGTATCTACTATGAGCAAAACATTGTACTGTTCCCTGTAAGATATGGAAATGAAAAAGCTCCTACTTTTAAGGTTACTTTCTATTGAAATAACTCTGAATCTCCCTGGCTTCAATGAGACAGCAGATACTACACAAAAATCTGCTTTTCATCAACTTTCTGCTTTGAAACTCATATTTATTCATCTCTAGAATAAAAGTCCAATGTTAGTATGACCACACCCTGAAAATCATAAAAATTGAATACTTTGAACCTTGACAATACCACAACTTCAAATATATTCATCTGTGCCATACAGATGACCTTGAGTAATACAAATTTCCTTTTTAGACATACTTGACAGGTAAAAGAGTATATGTAAACCTACAATTTGGCCTATTTCTAAGAACTTCTAAATGTTATGATTGTTTATAAATACATTTAGCAGATATGCCTACCTCTGGTAAAAGACTTTAAAACTCAATATGTGCAAAGTCAAGAATTTTAAAGAAAATCCTTAACTATATTTTAAAATGTTAACAATCATATAAGATTTAACTTTGGGTTAAATGAGTTAAACTCTTGTTTAACTGTGCTTGAGACTAAGATAGAGATACTTGTGGAATATATGAGAATTTACAAATACAACAAAAAAAGCTTTACTTAGTCATAGTAAGAGGTAGATAATCAGAGAAGGAAAAGAATATTCAGCAAGAATAAATACTGATTGAAATTAGTGGAGCTTCACTGTTGTTGGTGTTCAGGGAGACCAGCAGCATAAAAATTAAGAGTCTGGATGAGTAGTCAGCTGCCTAGTTATACCCTGCCTTTTGTGCATAGGAACCCCAAGACACTATCTTAGCCTGACTGTTTAGCCCATTAAGCCATCTAAGCCTTTAAGGCCTTTTCAATACTTCTTAAGGAAAACCTAATCAAGGCTGAGTTGGGCAAGGCCTTAGATCATTGCTCCCTCTGCACCAGTGGTATGTAGCTGTCTAGACCTTCTAACTCTTCTGAAGACTCTTCCGCTAAGGAATTTCTGCCACCACTATTATCTTCTAGAGAAAAGCACTAGCTCATATTATCAGAAACAGTTTGATGTCCCTAACTTATAGAGTATACATTGTTATATCTTCTCAGACAGGGTAGATGTTGCCAGGATGCTCATCTTCTGTTTTACTATCAAACTCCATGAGACCAAAAGGTAAAGACTTTAAGTGAGATCTCTGGATATAAGACTAAAGCAATACTAGTGGCAGGTGAGATCTTCCAAGGGATTTTCATTTTTGTTTGCAGCAAACATTCTAGTTTTTGTACTGAAAGACTTTAACACACATGATCTCACAACATTTGAAAAATTACCCACAAAGGTATAAAAGTAATTCATTGCTTCATTATTTTGAGATATTTCTCAATGTTTTATGACTACTATAAAAAAGTCATATATATCAATATTTTTAATTAGAGAAAAATATTTTGAAACACATTAGTAAGTTTACAATTTGTGCTGTAGCATATGGCAAATGATAATCCATAAGGCAACAGAACTATACAATAATAACCAAAATAATCTGGATCTTTAAGTTTTAAAGTTATTTTTAAATTACAGTGATCTATTTTCCCAGTCTCTTGTCTCAGTTTCAATATCTTAAAAGCTTTTTAGTCATCTAAGACATCGAGATTTGATAGTTTCTGGCTGCCAAGGACTTTTGCACACATTTACTAAAAATAGATTAACTGTCAGCTTTACAGGGCACAATTCAAATATTTAGATGATCATTTTTTTAGAGAAGACTTTATGTTCCACATAAGTACTTACATAGTTTTTGATAAAATTATATTTTCAAAAGGCATTCAGAGTTTTTATGCTTTTCTTTTTCTCACATTCCAGTCTCTACTTTCCCTAACAGGTATACACAGACCTAGGAATTATTGTTTAAGAGATTGTTGTTTTTCAGTTTTGGAATTATGACCTAAGAATTTCAAGTGACAAAATTCAATTTTATCTAGGTTATATGTTTGCTTTACAGCCTGTGGATATACATGTTTAAAGTCTTGTTTTCTTTTCTTTTCTTTTCTTCTTCTTTTTTTTTTTTAGCTTGGCTAACATTCTCTTTTTTTTAAATCAATTTTATAATTATAATTTTTTGACAGTATATATAAATGAGCAATTCTTTTACAACATTATCCCTTGCACTCATTTTTTCTAAATTTTCCCCTCTCTCCCTCCACTCCCTCCCCTAGATGACAGGCAATCCCATACATTTTACATGTGTTACAGTATAGTCTAGATACAATATATGTGTGTAAATCCAATTTTCTTGTTGCACGTTAAGTATTGGATTCTGAAGATACAAATAACCTGGGTAGATAGACAGTAGTGCTAATATTTTACATTCAATTCCCAATGTTCCTTCTCTGGTGTAGTTGTTTCTGTCCATCATTAATCAGCTGGAAGTGAGTTGGATCTTCTTTATGTTGAAGATATACACCTCCATCAGAATACATCTTCATACAGTATTGTTGTAGAAATGTATAGTGATCTTCTGGTTCTGCTCATTCCACTCAGCATCAGCCCATGCAAGTCTCTCCAAACCCCACTGAACTCATCCTGCTGGCCATTTCCTACAGAGCAGCAATACTCCACAAACTTCATATACCATAACTTATCCAACCATTCTCCAATTGATGGACATCCATTCATCTTCCAGTTTCTAGCTACTAGGAAAAGAGCTGCTACAAACATTCTGGCACACACAGGTCCCTTTCCCCTCTTTAGTATTTCTTTGAGATATAAGCCCAGTAGTAGCACTGCTGGATCAAAGGGTATACACATTTTGATAACTTTTTGGGCATAGTTCCAAATTGCTCTCCAGAATGACCCGATTCATTCACAACTCCACCAATGATGTATTAGTGTCCCAGTTTTCCCACATCCCCTCCAACATTCATCATTATTTGTTCCTGTCATCCTGCCATACACATCTTAGACAGGTGTGTAGTGGTATCTCAGAGTTGTCTTAATTTGCATTTCTCTGATCAGTAGTGATTTGGAACACTCTTTCATATGAGTGGATATAGTTTCAATTTCATCTTCTAAGAATTGTCTATTCATATTCTTTGACCATTTATCAATTGGAGAATGGTTTGATTTCTTATAAATTTGAGTCAATTTTCTATATATTTTGGAAATGAGGCCTTTATCAGAACCTTTAATTGTAAAAATGTTTTCCCAATTTGTTACTTCCCTTCTAATCTTGTTTGCATTAGTATTGTTTGTACAGAAACTTTTTAGTTTGATGTAATCAAACTCTTCTATTTTGTGATCAATAATGATCTCTAGTTCTCCTCTACTCATAAATTCCTTCCTCCTCCACAGGTCTGAGAGGTAGACTATCCTCTGTTTCTCTAATCTATTTATGATCTCATTCTTTATGCCTAAATCTTGAACCCAATTTGATCTTATCTTGGTATATGGTGTTAAGTGTGGATCCATATCTAATTTCTGCCATACTAATTTCCAGTTTTCCAAACAGTTTTTTTCAAATAATGAATTTGTATCCCTAATGTTGATATTTTTGGGTTTCTCAAACACTAGATTGCTATAGTTGTAAACTTTTTTGTCCTTTGTACCTAATCTGTTCCACTGATCTACTGGTCTATTTCTTGGCCAATACCAAATGGTTTTGGTGACTGCTGCTATATAATATAGTTTTAGATCAGGTATACCTAGACCACCTACATCTGACTTTTTTTTTTCATTAATTCCCTTGAAATTCTCGACCTTTTCTTCTTCTATATAAACTTTGTTGTTATTTTTTTCTAGGTCATTAAAATAGTTTCTTGGGAGTCTGATTGGTATAGCACTAAATAAATAGATTAGTTTGGAGAGTATTGTCATCTTTATTATATTCACTCTGCCTATCCAAGAGCACTGAATGTCTTTCCAATTATTTAAATCTGACTTTATTTTTGTGGCATGTGCCTTGTCATTTTGCTCATATAATTCCTGACTTTTCTTTGGTAGATGGATTCCCAAATATTTTATGCTCTCAACATTTGTTTGGAATGGAATTTCTCTTTGTATCTCTTGCTGTTGCAACTTATTGGTGATGTATAAAAATGCTGAGGATTTATGTGGATTTATTTTGTACCCAGCAACTTTGCTAAAGTTGTGAATTATTTCTAATAACTTTTCATTAGAATCTCTGGGGTTTTCTAAATATACCATCATATCATCTTCAAAGAGTGACAGTTTGATTTCCTTATTACCTACTCTTATTCCTTTAATCTCTTTTTCGACTTTTATTGCCGAGGCTAGCAATTCTAATACAATATTGAATAGTAATGGTGATTTTTAGTAATGGTTTTACTCCTGATCTTACTGGGAAAGGTTCCAGTTTATTTCCATTACATATTATGCTTACAGACGGTCTTAAATATATGCTCCTGATTATTCTAAGGAATAGTCCATTTATTCCTATACTCTAGTATAGTAGGAATTAGTAGGAATGGATGTTGGATTTTGTCAAATGCTTTTTCTGCATCTATTGAGATTATCATATGGTTCTTATTAATTTGATTATTAATATGGTCAATTATATTAATAGTTTTCCTAATATTAAACCAGCCCTGCATTCCTGGTATAAATCCTATTTGATCATAGTTTATTATCGTGGGGATGATTTTCTGAAGTCTTTTCACTAATATCTTATTTAAGATTTTAGCATCAATATTCATTAAGGAAATTGGTCTATAGTTTTCTTTCACAGTTTTTGATCTACCTGGTTTAGGTATCAGTACCATGTCTGTGTCATAAAAGGAATTTGGTAGGATTCCTTCAATACCTATGTTTTCAAATAGTTTATATAACATTGGGGCTAGTTGTTCTTTAAATGTTTGGTAGAATTCACATGTAAATCCATCTGGTCCAGGGGATTTTTTTCTTAGGGAGTTGATTAATAGCTTGTTCTATTTCTTTTTCTGAAATGGGACTATTTAAGCAATTTATCTCCTCCTCTGTTAATCTAGGAAGCCTATATTTTTGGAGGTAGTCATCCATTTCAGTTAAGTTATTAAATTTATTGGCATAAAGTTGGGCAAAGTAACTCATTATTTCTCTAATTTCCTCTTCATTGGTGAAAAGATCCCCCTTTTCATTTGTAAGACTAACCATTTGATTTTCCTCTTTCATTTTTCTGATAAGATTTACCAAAGGTTTATCTATTTTATTGGCTTTTTCATAAAGCCAACTCTTGGTTTTATTTATTAATTCAATAGTTTTTTTTTTTTTTACTTTCAATATTATTTGATTTCTCCTTTTAATTTCAGTATTTCAAGTTTAATTTTTGGTTGGGGGTTTTTAATTTGGTCTTTTTCTAGCTTTTTAAGTTGCAGGCCCAATTCATTAATCTTCTCTTTCTCTATTTTGTTCAAATAAGCCTCTAAAGATATAAAATTCCCCCTCATTACCACTTTAGCTGCATCCCACAAATTTTGGTATGATGTCTCATCGTTGTCATTATCTTGGGTGAAATTATTAATTGTTTCTATAATATGCTGTTTCACCCAGTCATTCTTTTTTTTTTTTTTGTTTCTCAGTCATTTTATTTTTTTTACTTAATAATTTTTATTATATATATATTTTTTATAATATCCCTTGTATTCATTTTTCCAAATTATCCCCCCCTCCCTCTTTTCCCTTCCCCCGATGACAGACAATCCCATACATTTTACATGTGTTACAATATAGTCTAGGTACAATACATGTGTGTGAATATTATTTTCTTGTTGCACAATAAACATTAGATTCCGAAGGTACATGTAATCTGGGCAGACAGATATTAGTGCTAACAATTTACATTCACCAGTGTTTCTTCTCTGGGTGTAGCTACCTCTGTCCATCATTGATCAACTGGAAGTGAGTTGGTTTTTCTTTATGTTGAAGATTTCCACTTCCATCAGAATACATCCTCATACAGTATTGTTGTTGAAGTGTACAGTGATCTTCTGGTTCTGCTCATTTCACTCAGCATCAGTTGATTTAAGTCTCTCCAGGCCTCTCTGTATTCCTCCTGCTGGTCATTTCTTACAGAGCAATAATATTCCATAACCTTCATATACCATAATTTACCCAACCATTCCCCAACTGATGGACATCCATTCATCTTCCAGTTTCTAGCTACAACAAAAAGAGCTGCCACAAACATTTTGGCACATATATGTCTCTTTCCACTCTTTAGTATTTCTTTGAGATATAATCCCAGTAGTAGCGCTGCTGGGTCAAAGGGTATGCACAGTTTGATAACTTTTTGGGCATAATTCCAGATTGCTCTCCAGAATGGCTGGATTCTTTCGCAACTCCACCAGCAATGTATTAGTGTCCCAGTTTCCCCACATCCCCTCCAACATTCATCATTATTTGTTCCTGTCATCTTAGCCAATCTGACAGGTGTGTAGTGGTATCTCAGAGTTGTCTTAATTTGCATTTCTCTGATCAGTAGTGATTTGGAACACTCTTTCATGTGAGTGGATATAGTTTCAATTTCTTCCTCTGAGAATTGTCTGTTCATATCCTTTGACCATTTATCAATTGGAGAATGGTTCGGTTTCTTATAAATTAGGGTCAGTTCTCTATATATTTTGGAAATGAGACCTTTGTCAGAACCTTTGTTTTTAAAAATATTTTCCCAATTTGTTACTTCCCTTCTAATCTTGTTTGCATTAGTATTATTTGTACAGAAACTTTTTAGTTTGATGTAATCAAAATCTTCTATTTTGTGATCAATAATGATCTCTAGTTCTCCTCTGGTCATAAATTCCTTCCTCCTCCACAAGTCTGAAAGGTAGATTATCCTCTGTTCCTCTAATCTATTTATTATCTCCCTCTTTATGCCTAAATCATGGACCCATTTTGATCTTATCTTGGTATATGGTGTTAAGTGTGGATCCATATCTAATTTCTGCCATACTAATTTCCAGTTTTCCCAACAGTTTTTTCCGAATAATGAATTTTTATCCCTAATGTTGATATCTTTGGGTTTGTCAAAGATTAGGTTGCTATATATGTACCCTTTTTTGTCCTTTGTATCTAATCTGTTCCACTGATCTACCGGTCTATTTCTTAGCCAATACCAAATGGTTTTGGTGACTGCTGCTATATAATATAGCTTTAGATCAGGTACACTTAGACCACCTTCCTCTGAGTTTTTTTTCATTAGTTCCCTTGCAATTCTTGACCTGTTATTTTTCCATATGAATTTTGTTGTTATTTTTTCTAGGTCATTGAAATAGTTTCTTGGGAGTCTGATTGGTATAGCACTAAATAAATAGATTAGTTTGGGGAGTATTGTCATGTTTATTATATTCGCTCGGCCTATCCAAGAGTACTGAATGTCTTTCCAATTATTTAAATCTGATTTTATTTTTGTGGCAAGTGTTTTGTAGTTTTTCTCATATAATTCCTGACTTTTCTTTGGTAGATGGATTCCCAAATACTTTATACTCTCAACATTTGTTTGGAATGTAATTTCTCTTTGTATCTCTTGCTGTTGCATTTTGTTAGTGATATATAAAAATGCCGAGGATTTATGTGGATTTATTTTGTATCCTGCCACTTTGCTGAAATTTTGAATTATTTCTAGTAGCTTTTTAGCAGAGTCTTTGGGGTTCTCTAAGTATACCATCATGTCATCTGCAAAAACTGATAGTTTAATTTCCTCATTTCCTACTCTAATTCCTTGAATCTCTTTCTCGGCTCTTATTGCCGAGGCTAGCGTTTCTAGTAATATATTGAATAGTAATGGTGATAGTGGGCAACCTTTTTTCACTCCTGATCTTACTGGGAAAGGTTCCAGTTTATTTCCATTACATATTATGCTTACAGACGGTCTTAAATATATGCTCCTGATTATTCTAAGGAATAGTCCATTTATTCCTATACTCTCAAGAGTTTTTAGTAGGAATGGATGTTGGATTTTGTCAAATGCTTTTTCTGCATCTATTGAGATTATCATATGGTTCTTATTAATTTGATTATTAATATGGTCAATTATATTAATAGTTTTCCTAATATTAAACCAGCCCTGCATTCCTGGAATAAATCCTACTTGATCATAGTGTATTATCCTGGAGATGATTTTCTGAAGTCTTTTTGCTAATATCTTATTTAAGATTTTAGCATCAATATTCATTAAGGAGATTGGTCTATAATTTTCTTTCTCAGTTTTCGATCTACCTGGTTTAGGTATCAGTACCATGTCTGTGTCATAAAAGGAGTTTGGTAGGACTCCTTCATCCCCTATTTTTTCAAATAATTTATATAACATTGGGGCTAATTGTTCTTTAAATGTTTGGTAGAATTCACATGTGAATCCATCTGGCCCTGGGGATTTTTTCCTGGGGAGTTGATTAATAGCTTGTTCTATTTCTTTTTCTGAAATGGGACTATTTAAGCAATTTATCTCCTCCTCTGTTAATCTAGGGAGCCTATATTTTTGGAGGAAGTCATCCATTTCACTTAAGTTATCAAATTTATTGGCATAAAGTTGGGCAAAGTAACTCATTATTTCTCTAATTTCCTCTTCATTGGTGGAAAGATCCCCCTTTTCATTTGTAAGACTATCAATTTGATTTTCCTCTTTCTTTTTTTTGATCAAATTTACCAAGGGTTTATCTATTTTATTGGCTTTTTCATAAAACCAACTCTTGGTTTTATTTATTAATTCAATAGTTTTTTTACTTTCAATATTATTGATTTCTCCTTTTAATTTTTGTATTTCAAGTTTAATTTTTGGTTGGGGGTTTATAATTTGGTCTTTTACTAGCCTTTTAAGTTGTAAGCCCAATTTGTTAATCTTCTCTTTCTCTATTTTCTTCAAATAAGCCTCTAAAGATATAAAATTTCCCCTTATTACTGCTTTAGCTGCATCCCAAAGATTTTGATATGATGTCTCATCATTGTCATTATCTTGGGTGAAATTGTTAATTGTTTCTATAATTTGCTCTTTCACCCAGTCATTCTTTAAGATGAGATTATTCAGTTTCCAATTACTTTTTGGTCTATTTACCCCTAACTTTTTACTGAATGTAGCTTTTATTGCATTGTGGTCTGAGAAGAAGGCATTTATTATTTCTGCCTTCCTACATTTAATTTTGAGATCTTTATGTCCTAATATATGGTCTATTTTTGTATAGGATCCATGAACTGCTGAGAAGAAAGTATATTCCTTTCTATTGCCATTCAGTTTTCTCCAAAGGTCTATCATACCTAGTTTTTCTAATATTCTATTTACTTTTTTAATTTCTTTCTTGTTTGTTTTGTGGTTTGATTTGTCTAAATCTGAGAGTGCAAGGTTGAGATCTCCCACTATTATAGTTTTACTGTCTATTTCTTCTTGCAATTCTCTTAACTTTTCCTTTAGAAAATTAGATGCTATACCACTTGGTACATATATGTTTAGTATTGATATGGCTTCATTATTTATGCTACCTTTCAGCAGGATATAGTTTCCTTCCTTATCTTTTTTAATGAGATCTACTTCTGCTTTTGCTTGATCTGAGATAAGGATAGCTACCCCTGCTTTTTTGGCTTTACCTGAAGCATAATAGGCTCTGTTTCAACCTTTTACCTTTACTCTGTATGTATCTCCCTGCTCCAGTCATTCTTTAAGATGAGATTATTCAGTATTCCAATTACTTTTTGGTCTATTTACCCCTAACTTCTTATTGAATGTAGTTTTTATTGCATTGTGATCTGAGAAGAAGGCATTTACTATTTCTGCCTTTCTGCATTTAATTTTGAGTCCTTTATGTCCCAATATATGGTAAATTTTTGTATAGGTTTCATGAACTGCTGAGAAGAAAGTATACTCCTTTCTATCACTATTCAGTTTTCTCCAAAGGTCTATCATCCCTAGTTTTTCTAATGTTCTATTTACTTTTTTAATTTCTTTCTTATTAGTTTTGTGGTTTGATTTGTCTAAATCTGAGAGTGCAAGGTTGAGATCTCCCACTATTATAGTTTTACTGTCTATATCTTCTTGCAGCTCTCTTAACTTTTCCTTTAGGAAGTTAGATGCAATACCACTTGGTGCATATATGTTTAGTATTGATATGGCTTCATTATTTATGCTACCTTTTAGCAGAATATAGTTTCCTTCCTTATCTCTTTTAATTAGATCAATTTCTGCTTTTGCTTGATCTGAGATAAGGATGGCAACCCCTGATATTTTGGCTTTACCTGAAGCATAATAGATTCTGCTCCAACCTTTTACCTTTACTCTGTATGTATCTCTGGGCTTTAAGTGTGTTTCCTGTAAACAACATATTATAGGATTCTGATTTTTGATCCAGTCTGTTATCTGCCTCCGTTTAATGGGAGAGTTCATCCCATTCACATTTACAGTTAAAATTACTCATTCTGTATTTCCTGCCATCATATTATCCCCAGATTATGCATTTTTCCCCTGACCCCCCTGAACCTCTTCCCCAATATTTAATTTATAGACCCCACTTGTTATGCACAGCCCTCCATTTTTAGTATCCCTCCCCCTTCCTTTTAAGTCCCTTTCCCTTTCTTGTATCCTTCCCTTATTCCCCTTTTCCTTTTCCCTTTTTCTCTCCCCCCTTTTAATGAGGTGAGAGAGGATTCTCTGAAACACAAATATGTCAATTATTTACTCTTTGAGCCTACTCTGATGAGAATAAGATTCACACAATGTTTTTCCCCCTCGCTAAATTCCCTCAGATGTGGTAGATTTTCTATGCCTCTTCCTGGGATGTAGTTTCCCTCTTTTTATCTCTCCTTCCCCTTTTTCTGATACTATCTCCTTCCCTTTACTACTTACCTTTTTTCATATTATATCAGTAAAATCAAATTATCTATGTGGACTTTCTTTATATCCACAACAGAGATACAGTTCTCAAGAGTTCTTTTTACCTTTTTCTGCTTCTCTTCAGTCTTGTGCATGTAGATCAAATTTTTTTGTTTAAGTCTGGTTTTTTCTTAGAAACAAATGGAATTCCTCTGTTTCATTAAATGACCATCTTCTTCCATGGAAGAAAATGCTAAACTTAGTTGAGTAGTTTATTCTTGGTTTCAATCCTTGTTCTTTTGCCTTTTGGAATATCAGCTTCCAGGCCGTTAGATCCTTTAATGTGGAGGCAGCCAGATCTTGCATGACCCTTATTGTGGCCCCTTGATAATTTTTTTCTAGCTGCTTGCAATATTTTTTCCTTAGTATGGTAGTTCTGCAGCTTAGTCACAATGTTCCGTGGAGTTCTTTTTTTAGCGTCTTTTTCAAAAGGTGTTCGATGAATTCTTTCAATGCCTATTTTCCCTTCTGTTTCTATTATGTCTGGACAGTTCTCTTTGATGATTTCCTATAAAATAGAATCTAGGCTCTTTTTTTTGATCATAGTTTTTGGGAAGTCCAATGATCCTCAGATTATCTGTCCTAGATCTATTTTCCAGGTCTATAGATTTTCCCAGTAATTATTTGATGTTATTCTCCAGCTTTTCATTTATTTTTTTTTGTTTTGTTTGACTTATTCTTGGTTTCTCAATAAATCATTCATTTCTATTTGTTCAGTCCTTATGTTTAATGAGTTATTTTCTTCATTCACGTTTTTAGTAATTTTTGTATATGCCCAATTGAGTTTTTAAATGAATTATTTTGCTCTGTTGAATTTTTTCCATTTTACTATTTTTTTTAATGAGTTATTTTCTGTTTCCAATTCAGAAATCCTACTTTCTTAAGACTTTTTTATCTTTTCCAATTCAGAAATCCTACTTTCCTGTGATTTTTTTAACCTTTTCTAATTCACAAATTTTGTTTCCCTTCACCTCCTGTGAATTCTTTATTTTTTCCAACTCAAATTTCAGGACATTGTTATTCTCTATCATAGCTTCTCTTTCCTTTCCCCATTTTTCTTCAAACTCTCTTAACTTTTTAATAGTCTGTTCTAGGAGAGAGTTATGTAATGGGGCTCAGGTATCATTCCTCTTTAGAGTGTTATCTGCAGACTCTCTGCTGTTAGCTTCTTTGGGGTTGGATACCTGCTCTTTCTCTGTGTAGAAGGTGTCAATAGTTCTCTTCAGCTTTTTACTCATTTTTAAAAATCTATTGGGGTTTTCTCTTGGGGTAAGAAGTTTATTTATTTATTTACCAGGTTTCTCCCAGACTGGGGGAGGGAAGTAATAGGCAACAACCCTGTGCCTGAGGTAAGACAGAGCTCTGGGAGAGAGTTTCTCTCCCCCCTCCCCAGAAATGCCTCGGAGGTGTTTAGCACAGCTGCACTGTGAGGAGTGCCCAGTGAAGGACCCCGTTATGTGGCATAGTGACTGCCCTGAGGTTTAAGGCTGAACAGTGAAAGCATCACAAACCCCAGCCAATGCCTCCCTTGGGGCCGTGGATGTCAGCCTCTGATGTGAAAAGCCCCTGCGCTCAAACTGGTAGTGTCTGCCTGGAAATCACTGGCCCTACTACTTCTCTGAGAGTTCTGCTTCTCTGGGAGTTCTGCTGCTGCTAGAATTCCACTGCCTTAGCCTCAGCTCCGAATTATATGGATTTGAGGCTGCCTAGGGCTGTGTCCCTGCTGTTCAGGCTCTCAACTACCCCAAAGAATAGCCCCAGGCAGCAGAAGGCTTCTGCACGGTGGTGAGGAGATCTATTAAGTCACTTCAGGATTGGGGTGGATTTAGGATCTGGCTTTATATTTTAAAGTCACTTGATTTCTCTTCTGAACTTCTGTTTTATAAGCAGAGAAGAGCTTACAGCCTGTGTCAGATTCCTCTATCTCAGTGGCTTTTCTGATCCCAGAGTTTTCCCCAGCCTAGTGGCACAGTGTGTTAGCACCCAGTCTAACCCTGTCTGTGCTGGCCTCTTTTTTTTTTTTTCCTCCCCTTGGAACCGACCTTTTCTGTTGAAATTCCAGATCCTCTTCAGCTGTCAAGTTGTGCTTCTAATCCTTGTGGTTTTTATCAGTCCAGCATTATTTTTGAGTCTGATTTAACTAATTGGTAATGAGGGAAGAAGGGAACTTACAAATTTGCGTGTATCTTCTCCGCCATCTTGACTCTGCCTCTTTTCTTTTTCAAGAAAAAATATATATATTCTGTGATCTAGAGAAATGTTAGCTGAAAGGGAAATGTATAAACTCATTGTTCAACAAAATGGAATAACAAAATAATGAAAGACAATAGTTAAACAAAATAATACTCTAATTTGGGGTCCAGTTTTCATTCTTTCACTTGTAAATATTCTTATTATATTTTGCCAGTTCATGTTAAACAATAGTGTCTGATTCATTATAGAATTACATATTTAATATGTTATTATCTCCATTTTCAATGCCATAAAATCTTGGGTAAAAAGAAAGACTTTCATTGTTTATATTCTTTAGCATTTTTTTTGTAGTACTTAAATTCAGAATGAAAAGAGAATATTAAACAACTATTCAAATTCTGACTCAAATACCCAATATGCTGTAAACTTAAACTCTTACTACTGAAAGCTCTCATTCCTTTAAAACTGACTTCTCCTAAATAAGGGTCATATTCTTTATTCAATATGCAGATACAAAAAATAATAATATTTTGCTAACACCCCCACACACACATACACAATCACAACAATGAGAAGGTAACCAGACTTTGAAGTTAAATCTTCGCTTTTTGTATTCAGTCTTTTTCTAAAGCTTAGGAATGATTTTAACAACAACAAAAAAATGTTTTGGCACAGAGAGGCTGTGGAATAAAAGGGAGGGAAGGCAATATAGTTCAGAAGAAGAAATCAGTTTTTCTTTTCCTTGCCCAGTGTGATATTTATTAGTTTCTAGTTCATGTTTTGTTTTTTTGGTTTTTTTTGCAGCCAAGGATAGATACACACACACACACACACACACACACACACACACACACACGCATATGTATGTATGTGTGTGTATATATAAACTTTAAGGTTTCTTCCTGTTAATAAAAAGGGCATCCATTTAGCAAAATTATTAATTAGAAAAAAATATTTAAACCTGAGCAGTAGAGAACTTTTTGTAAATTTACAAGATTGTGCTGTGTTAAGTATTCCTAATCTATATAAAATTTAATTGGATTTTCAGTAGCACCAACTTTGATTTATTCACACAAATCATGAAAATGATAAATAGAAATAAAATGTGTTGCAGTTCCAAAAGAAGAAATTAAAATTCACTTTGATTTAATTGTCTGCATAATAATATATAGGGAAAGACTTATTCAGGAATTCTTTTTCTATTAACTTACAGCCAAAAAGCTAGATATTACCTATATGGCTCCAGTGAAGTGAGAGCCATAGAATTTTCAAAGACCACTCCCCCATCAAAATTATAGAATCTATGTAAAAATACTAATAATGATAAGGACAATACCATTTATAAACTGCCTACTAATTCACAGGTACTATGCTAAGTGCTTTGCATATATTATGTTATGTAATCTACAAAACAACTTTGGGAGGTTAGAATTATCTGCATTATACAAATGAAGAACCTGAGGTAAATTGAAATTTAATGACTTGTCCAAAGTCAAACGTAACTACTAAGTGTCTGAGGTGGAATTTGAACTCAGGTCTCATTAACTGTAGGCCCATGGTATTATAGATTTGTTAAAAACCAGTTAAAAAACCCAAGAAGCTCAGAGATAAGCCTCCTCAGAGAATATATATATAGCTTGTATATGACCAAGAATCCATGCAATAACATAATTAGAAGTGATTATTCAGCCTTTGTTAAAAATCTCTACAGCAGGAAATAATTTTCTCCATTTTAAAGATCTGTCAAATAATTTTAAAGACAGAAGAATTAATTTTATTGTTAGAAAATACATTGTCATGTATTTTTCTTAAATTATCATATGACATACATAGTATTTAGGCAAAGATATGAATAGTAAGTAGTATATAAAACTGAAATTTTCTGAAGTTTCAGATTTAGAGAACCAAAATTTAAGACATTGTAGTAAATTATATTACATTTTATTACTGGCAAAAGGACTGCCTACTCCTCCCATGAATCAAAAGGTATAGAAATAAAAGGAATTGAGGGGATTAGAATAATTGTAGAAATTAAGTGAACCACACTGACCCCTTCTTGTGCCTTAATTCTGAAGGTAACATAATTCCCATTTATTCAATAACAATCTACTCCAATTTTTGTTCTATGAGAAAAAAATTATTCAATTGTGGGAATTGGTAGAAAACCTTGTTTGAACCTATCAATAAATGGCTAGTAAGTTGTACAACCTCTCCCTTAGAGATCCTTAACCAGTGATCCAGGTTATGCTGACCAGAAAGTCAGTCAGATCCAAAGCTTGATGGAAAGAGTTTTCTTCCAATTATACATCTCAAACAACTCATATGACTTATTGGAAAATTGACCATGGATTGATCAGTTATTGTTTCCATGTTTCTTTTGACTGTTCACAGACATCTCTTTTTCTATTTTCAGGAAATTATATCTCTTCATTTCTCCTCCAACTTGAAAAGGCTAATCTTTTCTCCATTAAAAAATCAGTTTACTTAATGTTGTATCTTGGTTAATTTGTTCTCTTTAATTAACTGCATTTAATTCATTGTTTTTCATTTACAAAAATCTGTTTCTTCATATATTCCCTAAGCTGGGGAAGGGGCCTGCTTACAATTTGTTAGGCAATTGACATGCATTGCTTGATAAAATACTATCCTCAGAAGCTTGAATTCTTCAAACATTTTGTCATTTGTCTTTCACAGAACTCAATACCTTCTGAGGTACCATTCCATTTTCAAAAAAAAAAAAACCTTTAATTGTTTAGAAACAAGACCTTAATTAAACCTAATTTTCCTCTTTGCTACTTGTACCTATTTTTCCCTACTAAAAGCAAATGTCTTTTCCACAGGATAGCTTTTCAGAAATATGAAGTCAAATTACATGTTACTTTGAGCCTTCTTTTCACTTCACAGTTTCTTTATCAAGGTCTCATATGAAATTTCAACATGCTGATTGCCTTCTCAGTACACTACAATTTACCAACATCTCTTTTATAATGTGACATCCAGAGTAAAGAACACAAGCTCTATATTAATGTGACCAGGAAGTTAAAACTGGGGTAATTGGATTTTAGATTGAATCCTGATTCTGCCACTCACTGCTTGTTTAAAAATCTCTGGAACTCATTTTCCTCATTAGTAAAGTGATGGAGTTGCTTTAGATTACCGCTGAGATTTCATTCATAGGATCAATAATCCAGTGAAGTACAATCATTGTGATAGTATTTCCTATTTCCTGTATACTGCTCCTCTCTAAAATGGCAATTAATTGGGATAATAGAGAGAATGCAAGAACTGTAGTCAGAAAGACGTGTTCAAAATCATACTAAAAGGAGTTAGAACCAAGATGGTAGAGTAAAGGCAGGACAAAAATCCCTTCAAATACTTTTAAATAATGACTCTAAACAAATTTTAGAATATCAAAACACACAGAGAAATGGAGTGGAACAATTTTATAACTGAAGACTACATAGAAAGTTATCAGGAAAGGTTTGTTGAATCAGTTTGGGAATACACTGGCACCAGGCCTCAGCAAAGAAGCACTGGACCTTGGAGCCTCTAAATCCTCAGCAGCACTAGTTGTTTCCCAATCTCTCAAACCAAAGATCCCTTGGAAGGTTGGCAAGAAAGATTAGTCTCATAGAGTGAAAAAGCCTAGGAAAATCATCAGCAGTGATATTAGCAGCCAAAGCAGAGGTGTGACAGCAGTAGCAATGGCAGAGCTTCTGGAGGGCCCAATGCAGAGACAGTAATGTTTTTGAACAGCTGTTGAGAAAGAGGCCTCTTCACCAGCACATTATTACTTTAGTGCATTAGAACTTATAGCTATAGTGGAGCAGTGATGCTCTTCACAGTTCCAGGGCAGAAAAGAGTGGTTTTGGTTAGGTTCATAAAAGGATCTCTAAAAGCTTCACGATATCCCTGAAACTTTGGATTTTACACCTCCCCCTAGAAACAGAGGTCTATTTTAACAAGAGTTAAAAGCCAAGTAATAGGCTGGAAAAATCAGCAAATAATAGGAAAAAATTCTGTCTTAGAAAGTTACTATGATGATTAGGATGATCAAAATATACACTCTGAAGAAAATAACAAAGCTTTCACACTGAAATACACCCAATAAAAATAAGAATTGTTAGGCTATGGAAAAGTTCAAAGAGAATTTTGAAAACCAAGTAAGAGATAGAGGAAAAATTGAGAAGAGAAATGAGAGCAATGCGAAAGGAAAAACAAAAAAGCTAATGAAAATGCCTTTAAAAGCAAAACTGAGCAAATGGAAAGAAGGTACAAAAATTCACTTAGGAAAATAATTCCTTAAGAATTGGAATTGAACAAAGGAGAGTTAATGACTTTATGAGAAATGAAGCTATTAAAAAAATCAAAAAAATGAAAAATAGAAAACAATATGAAATATTTCATTGGAAAGCTAACTGATCTGGAAAATATGTCCAGGGGATATAATTTAAAATTATTAGTTTTCCTGAAAGCCATAATCAAAAAAAGAACATATACATCATCTTTCAAGAAATTATCAAGAAAAAAATTTCCTAGACTTCTGAACAACATGGCGGTGTAGAGGCAGACAGCTGCTTGAGCTCAGTGTTTTCTCTCAGGACTTACTTCATGACAAGCCTCAGAGTTAATGCTTGACCGGAAAAGAAACACACAAATAATCACCAACAGAAGACATCCTTGAAATTCACCAGAGAAGGTCTGTTTTTGCTCAGGGGAGGGTCAAACACACTGGGCACAGACTGAGGGCAGGCAACCAGAGAGACAGGCAGCTCACACTGAAGACCATAAGGGGAGGGGTGAGATCTCTTCCGTTTCTGCAAACAGACTTTTACCACAGAGTGGATAATCCGTCTTGGCAGCAAGTCAGGAGCAGCAGAGAAGGTATAATTACCGGAGGTGAAGAATAAAACCCTGGAAAGGTAGGGTCTCTCGGGACCCAGCCACCCCACCTGCACCCAGAGTGATTCAGTTCGTTCTTAGAGCCTCAGAGTGCAAACACAGCACAGCCATTGCTGTCCTGTTAGTGCCTTGCTGCTGCCACAGTCTGTAGAGAAAGCTCAGTAACACCATCCAGCCCCATCCCCAGACCAATTGTTTCTCTTGCCAATTTGTTTTCTTCAATTCCTGCTCTGATAAAAATTCAAAAGGGCTCAAACCATTGACAGCTTCTGTATGGAGACAGAGCAGACTTCAAATACTGAGGACACTAAAAGCAGATTGTCTCCAGAGGAATCCCCTAAGGGGAATATGAGCTGATCCTCAATACAAAAAAAATCTCATAGAGGAAAACAAAAAAGGCTCTTACAAGAGAGCTACAAGAGAAATGGGAAAAGGAAAGGGAATCTTGGCAAGAGAGTCTGGAGAAGTTATCCAGAGTGGATAAAGAGATCAAATCACTGAGAAATAAAATTAGTGAATTAGAAAAGGTAAACAACTCCAAGGAAAACAGGATTAGTGAGCTAGAAAAAGAAAAGAGCTCTCTAAAAAATAAAATGGATGAAATGGATGAAATGAAAAAAATTCTGTAGAAGAAAAAAAATCACTTAAAAACTCAATTGGACAATTACAAAAAGATATTTTAAAAGTGAGTGAAGAAAATACATCATTGAAAATTAGACTCGAACAAGTAGAAATGAATGACTAAAGGAGAAACCAAGAAGTAGTCAAGCAAAACCAGAAAAATGAAGCAATTGAAAAGAAGGTCAAGTACCTTATTGGGAAGACAACAGACTGGAAAACAGATCCAGGAAAGACAATTTTTTTAATTAATTTTTATAATTATAACATTTTCGTTGACAGTACATATGCATAGGTATTTTTTTTACAAGATTATCCCTTGTACTCCCTTCTGTTCCGAGTTTTTCCCCTCCTTCCCTCCATTCCCTCCCCTAGATGGCAGGCATTCCCATACATATTAAATATCTTATAGTACATCCTAGGTACAATGTGCAGAACTGAATTTTGTTGTTGTTATTGTTGCAAAGGAAGGATTGTATTCGCAAGGTAAAAATAATCTGGGAAGAGAAACAAAACAAAACAAAACAAACAAACAAAAAACAAACAAACAAACAAACAATGTTCTCAGTTAACACTCAGTTCCAGTATTCCTTTTCTGGATGTAGCTGATTCTGTCCATCACTGATCAATTGGAATTGGATTAGCTCTTCTCTATGTTGAAGATATCCACTTCCATCAGAATACCTCTTCATACAGTATCATTGTTGAAGTGTATAATGATTCCCTAGTTCTACTCATTTCACTCAGCATCAGTTGATATAAGTCTCTCCAAGCCTCTCTGTATCCCTCCAGTTGGTCATTTCTTACAGAACAATAATATTCCATAACATTCATATACCATAATTTACCCAACCATTCTCCAATTGATGGACATCCATTCATTTTCCAGTTTATAGCCACTATAAAAAGGGTTGCCACAAACATTTTGGCACATACAGGTCCCTTTCCTTTCTTTAGTATTTCCTTGGGATATAAGCCCAGTAGTAGCACTGCTGGGTCAAAGGGTATGCACATTTTAATAACTTTTTGGGCATAATTCCAGATTGCTCTCCAGAATGGTTGGATTCTTTCACAACTCCACCAATAATGCATCAGTGTCCCAATTTTCCCACACCCCTCCAACATTCATCATTATTCGTTCCTTTCATCTTAGCCAATCTGACAGGTGTGAAGTGGTATTTCAGAGTTGTCTTAATTTGCATTTCTCTGATCAATAGTGATTTGGAACACTCTTTCATATAAGTGGATATAGTTTTAATTTCATCATCTGAAAATTGTCTGTTCATATCCTTTGACCATTTATCAATTGGAGAATGGCCTGATTTCTTATAATTTACAGTCAATTCTTTGTAAATTTTGGAGATGAGGTCTTTATCAGAACCTTTAATTGTAAAAATGTTTTCCCAATTTGTTACTTCCCTTCTAATCTTGTTTGCATTAGTTTTGTTTGTATAAAAGCTTTTTAATTTGATGTAATCAAAATTTTCTATTTTGTGATCAATAATGATCTCTAGTTATCCTTTGGTGACAAATTCCTTCCTCCTCCACAAGTCTGAGAGGTAAACTATCCTATGTTCCTCTAATTTATTTATGATCTCATTCTTTATGCCTAAATCTTGGACCCATTTTGATCTTATTTTAGTATGTGGTGTTAAATGTGGGTCCATGCCTAGTTTCTGCCACACTAATTTCCAGTTTTCCCAGAAATTTTTGTCAAATAATGAATTCTTATCCCAAAATTTGGGATCTTTGGGTTTATCAAACACTAGATTGCTATTTTTGTTCACTATCTTGCCCTGTGAACCTAAGCTATTCCACTGATCAACCAGTCTATTTCTTAGCCAATACCAAATGGTTTTGGTGACTGTTGCTTTATAATATAGTTCTATATCAGGTACAGCTAGAACACGTTCATTTAATTTTTTTTTCTGCTGTTATTTTTTCTAGGTCATTAAAATAGTTTATTGGGAATCTGATTGGTATAGCACTAAATAAATAGATTAGTTTAGGAAGTATTGTCATCTTAATTATTTTTGCTCAGCCTATCCAAGAGCACTGAATGTATTTCCAATTATTTAATCTGACTTTATTTTTGTGCCAAGTGTTTCGTAATTTTGCTCATATAATTCCTAACTCTCCTTTTGGTAGATATATTCCCAAATATTTTATACTATCGATCGTTATTTTGAATGGAATTTCTCTTTGTATCTCTTGCTGTTGGATTGTGTTGGTATTGTATAAAAACGCTGAGGATTTATGTGGATTTATTTTGTATCCTGCAACTTTGCTAAAATTCTGAATTATTTCTAATAGCTTTTTATCAGAGTCTTTGGGGTTCTCTAAATATACCATCATGTCATCTGCAAAAAGTGATAGTTTGATTTCCTCATTTCCTAAGCTAATTCCTTGAAATCTCTTTCTCAGTTCTTATTGCTGAAGCTAGAGTTTCTAGTACTATATTGAATAGTAATGGTGATAGTGGGCAACCTTGTTTCACTCCTGATCTTACAGGGAAAGGTTCCAGTTTATCGCCATTACATATGATGTTTACTGACAGTTTTAAATTTATGCTCGTTATTATTTTAAGGAATAGTCCATTTATTCCTATACTCTCAAGCATTTTTAGTAGGAATGGATGTTGGATTTTATCAAATGCTTTTTCTGCATCTATTGAGATGATTATATGGTTTTTATTAATTTGATTATTAATATGGTCAATTATATTAATAGTTTTCCTAATATTAAACCAGCCCTGCATTCCTGGTATAAATCCTACTTGATCATACTGTATTATCCTGGGGATGATTTTCTGAAGTCTTTTTCCTAATATCTTATTTAAGATTTTAGCATCAATGTTCATTAAGGAAATTGGTCTATAGTTTTGTTTCTCAATTTTCGATCTACCTGGTTTAGGTACCAGTACCATGTCTGTGTCATAAAAAGAATTTGGTAGGACTCCTTCAATCCCTGTTTTTTTGAAATAGTTTATATAGCATTGGAGTTAGTTGTTCTTTTCAGACAACAATGCAATTAAAATACATTTAATAAAAAGCCAGGGGAAAATAGACCAAAAAATATTTGGAAACTAAATAATCTTATGTTAAAGAATGATTGGGTAAAACTGCAAATCATAGACATAATTAATAACTTCACCCAAGAAAATGACAATAATGAGACATCATACCAAAATGTGTGGGATATAGCCAAAACAATAATAAGGGGAAGTTTTAAATCTCTACAGGCCTACTTGCATAAAATAGAGAAAGAGAGGGTCAACGAATTGGGCTTACAACTAAAATTGCTACAAAAGGAACAAATTAAAAACCCAGAGACAAACACAAAATTTGAAATTCTAAAAATAAAAGGTGAGATTAATAAAATTGAAAGTAAAATAACTATTGAATTAATTAATAAAACTAAGAGTTGGTTCTATGAAAAAACCAACAAAATAGATAAACCTTTAGTAATTCTTATTTAAAAAAAGGAAAGAGAAAAAGCAAATTGTTAGTCTTGAAAATGAAAAGGGAGAACTCACCACTAATGAAGAGGAAATTAGAACAATAGTTAGGAGCTACTTTGCTCAACTTTATGCCAATAAATTTGATAACTTAAATGAAATGGAAGAATACCTTCAAAAAATAGCTTGCCCAGATTAACAGAGCAAGAAGTAAGTAGTCTAAATAGTACCATTTCAGAAAAAGAAATAGAATGAGCTATTAACCAAAATCCCTAAGAAAAATTCCCAGGACCATATGGATTTACATGTCCATTCTACCAAACATTTAAAGAACAACTCCAGTGTTATATAAACTATTTCAAAAAAAAATAGGGATTGAAGGAGTCCTACCAAATTCCTATTATGACACAGACATGGTACTGATATCTAAACCAGGTAGATTGAAAACTGAGAAAGAAAACTATAGACCAATCTCCTTAATGAATATTGAAGCAAAAATCTTAAATAAAATATTAGCAAAAAGACTACAGAAAATCATACCCAGGATAATACACTAGTACCAAGTGGGATTTATACCAGGAATGCAGGGCTGGTTCATTATTAGGAAAACTATTAGCATAATCGACTATATCAATAACCAAATTAAGAAAAACCATATGATCATATCAATAGATGCAGAAAAAGCATGTGATAAAATCCAACATTCATTCCTACTAAAAATGCTTGAGAGTATAGGAATAAGTGGACTGTTCCTTAAAATAATAAGGAGCATATATTTAAAACCGTCAGTTAACATCATATGTAATGGCAATAAACTAGAACCTTTCCCTGTAAGATCAGGAGTGAAACAAGGTTGCCCACTATCACCATTACTATTCAATATAGTACTATTAACACTAGCCTAGGTAATAAGAGCCGAGAAAGAGATTCAAGGAATTAGAGTAGGAAATGAGGAAATCAAACTATCACTCTTTGCAGATGACATGATGGTATACTTAGAGAACCCCCAAGACTCGCTAAAAAGTTATTAGAAATAATTCAGAATTTTAGCAAAGTTGCAGGATACAAAATAAATCCACATAAATCCTCAGCATTTTTATACATTACCAACACAATCCAAGAGCAAGAGATACAAAGAGATACAAAATTAATTTTGAGAGTATAAAATGTTTGGGAATATATCTACCAAAGGAAAGTCAGGAATTATATGAGCAAAATTAAAAAACACTTGCCATAAAAATAAAGTCAGATTTAAATAATTGGAAAGACATTGAATGCTCTTGGATAGGCTGAGCAAATATATTTAAGATGACAATACTCCATAAACTAATCTATTTATTTAATGCTATACCAATCAGACTCGCAAGAAACTATTTTAATGACCTAGAAAAAATAACAACAGAATTCATATGGAACAACAAAAGGTAGAGAATTTCAAGGGAAGTAATGGGAAAAAAATTAAATGAAGGTGGTCTAGCTGTACCTGTTCTAGAACTATATTATAAAGTAACAGTCACCAAAACCATTTGGTATTGGCTAAGAAATAGACTAGTTGATCAGTGGAATAGCTTAGGTTCACAGGGCAAGATAGTGAATAAAAATAGCAATCTAGTGTTTGACAAACCCAAAGATCCTAACTTTTGGGATAAGAATTCATTATTTGACAAAAATTTCTGGGAAAACTGGAAATTAGTGTGGCAGAAACTAGGCATGGACCCACATTTAACACCACATACTAAAATAAGATCAAAATGGGTCCAAGATTTAGGCATAAAGAATGAGATCATAAATAAATTAGAGGAACATAGGATAGTTTACCTCTCAGACTTGTGGAGGAGGAAGGAATTTGTCACCAAAGGATAACTAGAGATCATTATTGATCACAAAATAGAAAATTTTGATTACATCAAATTAAAAAGCTTTTATACAAACAAAACTAATGCAAACAAGATTAGAAGGGAAGTAACAAATTGGGAAAACATTTTTATAATTAAAGGTTCTGATAAAGACCTCATCTCCAAAATATACAAAGAATTGACTGTAAATTATAAGAAATCAGGCCATTCTCCAATTGATAAATGGTCAAAGGATATGAACAGACAATTTTCAGATGATGAAATTAAAACTATATCCACTCATATGAAAGAGTGTTCCAAATCACTATTGATCAGAGAAATGCAAATTAAGACAACTCTGAAATACCACTTCACACCTGTCAGATTGGCTAAGATGACAGGAACAAATAATGATGAATGTTGAAGGGCTTGTGGGAAAACTGGGAAACTGATTCATTGTTGGTGGAGTTGTGAAAAAATCCAACCATCCTGGAGAGCAATCTGGAATTATGCCCAAAAAGTTATCAAAATGTGCATACCCTTTGATCCAGCAGTGCTACTACTGGGCTTATATCCCAAGGAAATACTAAAGAAGGGAAAGGGACCTGTATGTGCCAAAATGTTTGTGGCAGCCCTTTTGTAGTGGCTAGAAACTGGAAAATGAATGGAAGTCCATCAATTGAACAATGGTTGGATAAATTATGGTATATGAATATTATGGAATTTTATTGTTCTGTAAGAAATGACCAACTGGAGGAATACAGAGAGGCTTGGAGAGACTTATATCAACTGATTCTGAGTGAAACAAGCAGAACTAGGAAATCATTATACACTTCAACAATGATACTGTATGAGGATGTATTCTGATGGAAGTGGATATCTTCAACATAGAGAAGAGCTAATCCAATTCCAATTGTTCAATGATGGACAGAATCAGCTACACCTAGAAAAGGAAAACTAGGAAATGAGTGTAAACTGTGAGCATTTTTTTTTTGTTTTTCTAACCAGATTATTTTTACCTTCCGAATACAATTCTTCCTTTGCAACAACAACAGCAACAAAATTCAGTTCTGCACATATATATTGTACCTAGGATATACTATAAGATATTTAATATGTATGGGAATGCCTGCCATCTAGGGGAGGGAATGGAGGGAAGGAGGGGAAAAACTCGGAACAGAAGGGAGTACAGGAGATAATTTTGTAAAAAAAAAAAATTACCTATGCATATGTACTGTCAAAAATATTATAATTATGAAATTAATAAAAAAATTTAAAAAAAAGAAAAAAAAAGTTCCTGATATTCTAGAAACAGGGTTAAATAAAAATTGAAAAAAGTCTACTGATTACATCTTTTTTTTTTTTTTTTTTTAAAGGCTGGGGTTAAGTGACTTGCCCAGGGTCACACAGCTAGGAAGTGTTAAGTGTCTGAGATGAGATTTGAACTCGGGTCCTCCAGAATTCAAGGCTGGTGCTCTATCCACTGCGCCACCTAGCTGCCCCTACTGATTACATCTTGAAAGAAATCCCACAGTGAAAATTCCCAGGAATTTTACAGTCAAATTATGGAATTTCCCAGATCAAGGGAAAATATTACAAACTTCCCCAAAGAAACAATTCAAATATAGTGGAGCCTGGGTCAAGATGAAACAAAATTTATTGGTTTCTATGGTAAAGGCCTTGAGGGCCTGAAATATAATATAACCAAAGAGCAATAAATCTAGGATTACAATTAATAATAACTTCCCAAAATTGCATATAATCTTTCAGAAAAAAGGTGGTCATTCAGTAAAATAGAAGACTTTCAGTCACTTTTTTTTTTTATTTACAAAACACATGCATGGGTAATTTTTCACTTGCAAAGTCTTCTTCCAAATTTTCCCCTCCTTCTCCCCATCTGTCCAACTGGCAGGTAGTCTAATACATGTTAAATATGATAAATATTTGTAAAATCCAATATATGTATTCAAATTTATACAGTTATCTTGCTGCACAAGAAAAATTACATCAAGAAGGGGTAAAAAAAACCTTACAAAGAAAATAAAATTCAAGCAAACAACAGAAAGAGTGAAAATGCTATATTGTGGTCCACACAGTTCCCACAGTCCTTACTCTGGATGTAGATGGTTCTCTTCATCACTGAACAATTGAAACTGCTTTGAATTATCCCATTTTTGAAGACAGCCACACCTATCAGAATTGATAATCAGATAAAATTGTTGTTGCCATGTATAATGATCTCCTGGTTCTGCTCATTTCACTTAGCATTAGTTCATGTAAGTCTCTCCAGGTCTCTCTGAAATCATCCTGTTGGTCATTTCTTACAGAACAATAACATTCCTTAGCATTCATATATCATAGTTTATTCTGCCATTCTTCAGCTGATGGGCATCCATTCAGTTTCCATTATCTAGCCACTACAAAAAGGGCTGCCACAAACATTTTTGTATATGTGGGGTCCTTTTCCTCCTTGAAGATCTTTTTGGGATATAAGCTCAATAGAAACACTGCTGAATCAAAGTAAATGCACAGTTTGGTATCTTTTTTGAGCATGGTTACAAATTGCTCTCCAGAATGATTGGCTCCATTAATAGAACCACCAACAATGTATCAGTGTCCCAGTTTTCCCTCCAACATCTATCATTGTATTTTCCTGTCATCTTAGACAGTCTGATAGATGTGTAGGAATATCTCAGAGTTGTCTTAACTTGCATTTCTCTGATCAATAGTAATTTGGAGCACCAGTTTCAATTTCTTCATCTGAAAATTGTCTGTTCACATCCTTTGACCATTTATCAATTGGAGAATAGCTTGATTTCTTATAAAGTTGAATCAATTCTCTATATATTTTTAAAATGAGGCCTTTATCAAAACTTTTGAATGTAAAAATGTTTCCCAGTTTATTGCTTCCTTTCTAATCTTGTCTGCATTAATTTTGTTTGTACAAAATATTTTTAGCTTAATGTAATCAAAATTATATTTTGTGATTAATAATGATCTCTAGTTCTTCTTTGGCCACAAATTCCTCCCTCCTCCACAGGTCTAAGATGTAAACTATTCTATGTTTTTCTAATTTATAATACCATTCTTTATGTCTAGATCATGAACCCATTTTGATCTTATCTTGGTAGATGATTGCTAGATATAGGTCAATGCCTATTTTTTTCCACAATATTTTCCAATTTTACCAAAAGTTTTTGTCAAATAGTGAATTCTTATCCCAAAGCTGGGGTCTTTCAGTTTGTCAAACACTACATTGCTATAGTTATTCACTATTTTGTCTTGTGAACCTAACCAATTCCACTGATCAACTAGTCTATTTCTTAGCCAGTACCAAATAGTTTTGATGACCACTGCTTTATAATATAGCTTTAGATTTGCTACAGCTACACCACCTTCTTTTTGCTTTTTAAAAATTAATTCCCTTGAAATTATCGACCTTTTTTTCTTCCAGATGAATTTTATTGTTTTTTTGTAGGTTAATAAAATAGTTTCTTGGGAGTTTCATTGGTATAGCACTAAATAAATAGATTAGCTTAAGTACTATTGTCAATTTTATTATATTTGACAGATCTATCCAAGAGCACTTGATATATTTCCAATTGTTTAGATCTGATTTTATTTGTGTGGAAAGGGTTTTGTACTTTTGCTCATATAGTTCCTGACTTTCCCTAATATATTACATTATTGATAGTCATTTTAAGTGGAATTTCTCTTTGTATCTCTTCCTATTTGATTTTGTTAGTGATGTATAAAAATGCTGATGATTTCTGTGGATTTATTTTGTATCCTGGAACTTAGCTAAAGTTGTAGATTATTTCTAATAGTTTTTTGCTTGATTCTATATGTTTCTCTAAATATACAACCATATTATCTGCAAATAGTGATAATTTGTTTTCCTCATTACCTACTAATTTCTTTAATCTCTTTTTCTTCTCTCATTGCCAAAGCTAGCATATCTAATACAATATGAAATAGTAATGGTGATAATGGACAATCTTGTTTCACCCCTAATCTTTTTGGGAATGGTTCCAGTGTATACCCATTACCTATGATACTTGCTAATGGTTTTAAATAGATGCTAGTGACTAATTTAAGGAAAAGTCCACTTATTCCTATAATCTTTAGAGTTTTTAATAGGAATGGATGTTGCATTTAATTAAATGCTTTTTCTGCATCTATTGAGATAACCATATGGTTTTTGTTAAGGTAGTTATTGATAGACTCAGTTATGCTAACCTGCATTCCTAATATAAATCCTACTTGGTCATGAGGCATTATCCAGAGCATGATTTTTTGTAATCTCTTTGCTAATATTTCTTTCTTTCTTTTTGCTGAGGCAATTGGGATTGTGACTTGTTCAAGGTCACACAGCTAGGAAGTGTTAAGTGTTTGAAGCCAGATTTGAACTCAGGTCCTCCTGAATTCAGGACTGATATTCTATCCACTGAGCCCCCTAGCTGCCCCTCTTTGCTGATATTTTATTTAAGATTTTTTGCATCAATATTCATTAGGCAGATTGGTCTATAATTTTCTCCATTTTCATCTTACCTACTTTAGATATCAGTACCATGTCTGTATCATAAAAGGAATTTGATGGGAGTCCTTTTTTCCCTCATTTTCCAAATAGTTTATATAGTATTGGAGTTAATTGTTCTTTAAATATTTGGTAGAATTCACAAGTAAATCCATTTGGTCCTTTGGATTTTTTTCTTAGGGAGTTGATTAATAGGTTGTTCTATTTCTTTTTCTATTTAAGTAATTTATTTCCTCTTCTGTTAATCTGGTAATCTCTATTTTTGTAAATATCCCTACATTTAACTTAGATTATCAAATTTATTGGCATAAAGTTGGGCAAAATAACTTCTAATTATTGCTCTCTAATTTCCTCTTCATTTGTCTAAAGTTCTCCTTTTTCATTTTTAAGCCTAACAATTTGATTTTTTTTCTTTCCTTTTTCTAATCAAATTAACTAAAGGTTTATCTATTTTGCTGGGGGGGGGGGTTTCATAAAACTAACCCTCAGTTTTATTTATTAATTCATTAGTTTTTCTTTTACTTTCAATTTTATTAGTCTTATTTTTAGAATTTCAAATTTGGTATTTGATTGGGGGGGTAATTTGCTGTTTTTCTAAGATTTTTAGTTGTCAGCCCAATTCATTGATCTTCTCTTTCTCTATTTTATGCATGTAAGCATCTAGAGATATAAAATATCCTCTTATTACCACTTTGGCTTGTCCCACAAATTTTGTTATGTTATCTCATTATTATCATTCTCTTGAATGAAATTAATAATTATGTCTGTGATTAGCTGTTTCACTCATTCATTCTCTAGGATAAGATTATTTAGTTTCCAATTACTTTTCTAGTATTCTATTTACCTTTTTAACTTCTTTCTTTTTTATTTTGTGATTTGATTTATCTAATTCTGAGAGAGCAAGGTTGAAGTCTCCCACTATTGTAGTTTTGCTATTTATTTATTTTTGCAGCTTTCTTAACTTCTCCTTTAGGAATTTCCATGCTTTCATGCTTTACCACTTGGTCCATATATGTTTAATATTGATACTGCTTCATTATCTATGGTACCCTTTAGCAAGATATAGTTTATTTCCTTATCTCTTTTAATTAGACTAATTTTTGCTTTTGTTTGATCTGATATCAGCTTGGCTACTCCTGGTTTTTTTGTTTTGTTTTGTTTTGTTTTGTTTTGTTTGTTTGTTTGTTTGTTTTTTATTTCACCTGAAGTGTAATAGATTCTGCTCCAGCTTTTTAACTTTGCTTTGTATGTATCACTCTGCTTTAAATGGGATTCTTTTTAACAACATATTATAGGATTCTGACTTTTAATCCTATCTGCTATCTGCTTATGGGAAAGATCACCCCATTCACATTTATGGCTAAAACTACTGATTCTGTATTTCCTGCCATCTTATTAACCCAAAATTATACTTTTCTCTTTTCTTTTCCCCTTTTCCTCCTCCCCAGTATTTTATTTATGAGTACCACTTGCCTCAAGAAGCTCTCCCTCTTTAAAGACCCTCCCCTTTCTTTCATTTACTATTTTTGTTTTCCTTTCAAATGAACCTACCCCTTTCCTTTTTGCCTTTCCCTTCCCACATTTCTATAAGATGAGAGAAGTTTCTCTGAGAAACCAAACATATCTAATGTATTCTCTTTGAGCCAAATCTGATGAGTGTTAGATTCACACAATGTTCATCCCCCTCCTTTCTTTCCCTCAATTATAGGTTTTCTTTGCCTCTTAATGAAATGTAATTTCCCTCATTTTATCTCCACTTTCCCCTTTTTCTGGCACTATCCCCTTTTTACCTTTAGTTTGTGTTTTATATTATTACAGTAAATTAAATTATTCATGCACTCTCTCTATGTATACCCATAACAGAAATACCGTTCTCAAAAAGTATTTTCCTTTTTACCTTTTTTTGCTTCTCTTGAGTTCTATATTTGGGGGGTCAAATGTGTTATTTCACTTTGTCTTTTCATCAGAAATGAATGGAATTCACCTGTTTCATTGTCCATGAAAGAAAATGCTCAGTTTAGCAGGGAAGTTTATATTGGCTGCATTCCAAGTTTCTTTACCTTTCTGAATATCAGTTTTCAGGTCATTCACTCCTTTAAGATGGAAGTTGCTAGGTCCTAGGTAAACTTTATTGTGGTTCTTGGTACCTGACATGTTGTTTTTTCCTCTGGTTGCTTATAATATTTTTCCTTGGTCCAATAGTTCTGAATTTTAGCCACACTATTGCTTGGAGTTTTAATTTTGGGGTCTCTTTCAGTAGGTGCTCAGTGAATTCTTTCCATGGCTATTTTACCTTCTGATTCTGATATCTGGACAGTTCTCTTTGATGATTTCCTAGAAAATAATGTCTAGGCTCTTTTTTTCATCATGGTTTTCCAGAAATCCAATAATCCCTAGATTGTTTCTCCTAGATGTATTTACCAGGTCAGTTGTTTTCCAAAGTAGGTATTTTTCTTTTTTCTGTTTTTTTTTTCTGTTTTTCTTTGGTTTTGATTGACTGATTATTGATGTCTCATCAAGTCATTCATTTCCATTTGTTCAGTTCTGATTTTTAGTGAATTGTTTTCTTCATTTACTTTTTTAAACTTTTTTTTGTATTTGTCCAATTGAATTTTGAAATTAGTTGTTTTGTTCTGTTTTTTTTTTTCCATTTCACAAATTCTCTTCATTAAGGAGTTATTTTCTTCTTTTTTTTTTTCCATTTCACATTTCCATTTAAGGAATTACGCTCCTTTTCTATTTCACAGATTCTGTTTTTTCAGGGGGTTGTTTTCTTTTTCCATTTTGTTAAATCCATTTTTAAGGAGTTATATGCTTTTTTTCATTTCACTATTTTGCATTGAATTTTCTTCAGATAATTTCTGTATTGCCTTTTCCAAATCCTCTTTTAAAGTTCTCATTTCCTTTCCCCATTTTTTTACATGTCTCTTTTAAGATTTTTTATAGATTCTTTTAGGAGAGCTTTGTGTAATGGGGACCAATTTATATCACCCTTTGGGGCTTCATCTGAAGACAATCTGCTCTTAATCTCCTCAGGGTTTGAAATCTGTTCTTCTCTTTCACCATGCAAACTATCTATGGTCATAATTCTTTTTGATTTTTTATTCATTTTTTTTAAGTTGAGATCTGTTTTTAGGGCAAGGGAGGTTGTCCAAGCTTTCTCTACAATAGCAGCAGCTGCACTGAGTTAATGCTAACTCACTCCTGGTGCTGGCTAAGTATGGCCAGGACCTGTGAGATTCTGGTGTTTTGGGGAGTAAATATACTCTTTTGTGTTTGTGTTGAATGTTTTATAACTTATTTGCTGTTCTACTGCCTTGCAGTCGAAGCAGAGTAGACAATACTCCTGTAGATTCCTCCCTATAGATTCTTTGGCATGCACAGCCCCCAGTCTGTGCTGCCAGCACTTGGCATCTGTGCTCAGCCTGCTAGCACCCTCCATGCCCTATTGAAACAGACATTTTCTGGTGATCTTTGAAAATTTCTTCTGTGTAATTTGTTATACTCCTAATATTTGTGGATTCTGACAGTCCAGAGCTAATTCAGAGTCTGGATATGGTAATTAGTGTGAGGGTTGTAGGAGATGGTTAGAAAGAAACATGTGTCCTCTCCACTATCTTGGCTCCACCCTACTTTCAGTCATTTTTGATGAAAATACCAGAAATGCATAGAAAATTTGATTTTCAAACAAGACTCAAGAGAAGCACAAAGAGGTAACCAGGAAAGGGAAATCATAAGGGATTTAATAAGATTTATCTGTTTACATTCCTACATGGGAGGATAATTCTTGTAAATCATAAAAATTTTCTCATTATTATGACAGAAGTTATTTGCATAGATAGCATGGATGTGGTTTGAATTTGAAGAGCTAATATCTTTAAAAATAAAATTAAGGAGAAAGGAATGTACTAGGAGAAAGGTTGTAGAGGGTTGTTTGGTTTTTGAAAAAGTGTTTTATGAACTTGAAAATGCTCTAGGGATCTTATTAAATATTTTATAGACCTATAAAATCAAGTTCTTCACATTCCCAACATTGTTCAGATCTGTAAGTTCCCTTCTTCTTTATCTTAGATACATATGTCAAGATCTTGACAAACAATATTAAAGTTTTATATTATCTTTGTAACGCTCACTCTACTCTTCTGCCCATGTTACCAATGATTTATATTATTTATAAATAAATAAAACTTATAATTTGGAACTGGAGAGGTCATATCCTTTGACCATTTATCGATTCAACCCTCTTATTTTACTTGACTCTAAATTAAATTAAATTGACTCTAATTTATAAGAAATCAAACAATTCTCCAATTGATAAATGGTCAAAGGATATGAACAGACAATTCTCAGATGAAGAAATTGAAACTATTTCTAGTCATATGAAAAGATGCTCCAAATTATTATTTATTAGAGAAATCAAATTAAGACAACTCTGAAATACCACTACACATCTGTCAGATTGGCTAGAATGACAAGGAAAGATAATGCAGAATGTTGGAGGGGATGTGGGAAAACAGGGACACTGATACATTGTTGGTGGAATTGTGAATACATCCAGCCATTCTGGAGAGCAATTTGGAACTATGCTCAAAAAGTTATCAAACTGTGCATATCCTTTGACCCAGCAGTGTAACTACTGGGCTTATATCCCAAAGATTTCTTAAAGAAGGGAAAGGGACCTGTGTGTGCAAGAATGTTTGTGGCAGCCCTCTTTGTGGTGGCCAGAAACTGGAAACTACATGGATACCCATCAATTGGAGATTGGCTGAATAAATTGTGGTATATTATGGAATATTATTGTTCTGTAAGAAATGACAAACAGGATGATTTTAGAAAGGTCTGGAGAGACTTAACATCAACTGATGCTAAGTGAAATGAGCAGGACCAGGAGATCATTGTATACTTCAACAACAACACTATATGATGATCAATTCTGATGGATGTGGCCATTTTCAACATTTAGATGAACCAAATCAGTTCCAATAGAGAAATAATGAACTGAACCAGCTATACTCAGCAAAAGAACTTTAGGAGATGACTATGAACCACTACATAGAATTCCCAATCCCTCTATTTTGTCTGCCTGCATTTTGGAATTCCTTCACAGGCTAATTGTACACTATTTCAAAGTCTGATTCTTTTGGTACAGCAAAACAACTGTTTAGACATGTATACATATATTGTATTTAATTTAAAGTTTAACATATTTAACATGTATTGGTGAACCTGCCATCTGGGGTGGGGGGAAAGGAGGGGAAAATTAGAACAAAAGGTTTGGCAATTGTCAATGTTGTAAAATTACCCATGCATATATCTGGTAAATAAAAACAATTATTATTAAAAATAAATAAATGAAACTTATTTATAACATAGGAAATAACTTTTTGAGTTGAATAGACAGTTTCCTAGAGTTCCTAATGCCCCATGAATTTGAAAGCATTAATATAGAAAAGAGCACTCACCTCAGTTTTTCCTCTTTCCTTTGTAAACTCGTTGCTTTTGTTCAAAACTTAGCAGATAAAGATATATTGTTAAACTAATAGGGGAAGATCAGAGTGGTTCACCTTTTATTATACATCACTTTTTGTTCTGTTAAGATGCATTATGTGGGAAATAGTTAAATACTGTGAGTATTACTTGATTGAAACAGAAAGTATGTAGGGTTTTATATTGTGTTCAAAAAGGACTAGGACCTCTGGTGTGAGGCCCTGCCATTTTCTTTTCATTCACTTTTGATATCCTCCTGTCACATAATTCTTACCTATGGTTCCAAGAAGCTGTAGCATGCCATAGTAAACCATCTTGGCACATGAGCTAAACAATTTGATTTTTTAAATCAAATAAGTAGGAGATGTCATCCCCAAGTATGTAAAGACTTCATCTAGTGGATGTGAGAATGATGGAGATATGGTACAGAGTGATGGATCGGACACAGACTTATACTTTCCATGCTAAACATTCACATTCAACAAAAGCAGTGGCCCCAAGGAGAGACATCTACCATAAGATTTATGTCAACAGATTATAGCATTTATCCATGCATGAACATCTGCTAACTTGGGAACAAAGCTGATTCAACATAATGACAGAAACAGTGATGTAGAAAAGAAGTGAGAAACTTTGGTGCATACTGTTGAATTTGTTCTTCTGAGCTAAAGCATTCATAAACATAAAGACTGGTTTGATGAAAATTATGGGAAAATTCAGAAGGTACTAACAAAAATTGAGAATTTTCTAGAGTTTATTAACAGGATGGGTAATCTGTCTTTTAAGAAAGCCTTTTTAAAATTCCCTCAAAGAAGTACAAGTGTAGTTTATAGAGACTGGGGATCTTTGACTCAATTAAAAAGCAAACAAAATTCAGTTTTATGCTGATAGTAACAATCCAAAAGCACTTATGATGCCCTGAAGGCTATTTATAGGTCAAATAACTACTTTACATCTCAACTACTTAATAATAATGGAACCACATTGATTAGTGATAAGAAGATGATCCTGGAGAGATGGGCTGAATATTTTCATAGTACTCTCAACAGACTATCATCAACCAATGCTGAAATAATTGACCATATACTCCAGGTTGAAGTCAATTATGCTCTAACTGAACTTCCTAGGAAGATATTTTAAAGCCATTTGGCTCCTCTCATGTAATAAAATGCCTGGTACTGATTTTAGCTTGGATTTGTAAGGCAAAGGGGATCCAATGCTCATAAAAAAACTGACAAGTCTTCTGGGATATGTGACAACAGTAGGTTATGATAGAGGACTTCCAGGATGTCTCCATTATCCATCTCTATAAAGGTAAGGAAATAAATTGTCCTGTGAAAATCACAGGGGGGGATCCATCTTTTTTAGTCCTTCCTGACAATATTTTGCTAGAGTCCTTCTTTATTAGCCGATCCTTTACCTAGAAGTCAGTGTGACTTCAGAAAGGACTAAGGAAGGGTAGGTATAACATTTGCTGCCTAACAATAGAATAAATCTTGACAGTTAACTCTCCTATCATCATTGCTTCACACTTCTTATTTCCCCAATCCTCACAAAAATCCTCACAGAAGCATGAAGGGATAGAGAAATCTATAAATTGAATTCTTTCATCATGTGACTCAAGAGAAAAAGTAACCTGAATTGTTCAATTTCTCCTTCATAAGCAGTTTATCATGATACACATATATATCAGATATTGTAATTCTTACCCCTTCTCATATAAAAACAATCAGTTTCACCTAGTGACAATACAGCCTGCAGTTCATTCAAAATAATAGGGATATTTGATTGGAAATGAAAGCATCCTTATTTATTTTGTTGAATATGGGGAGAGGGCAGTAAATGATGGATTAGTTTTAGGAATATAGCTTAAAACTCATTTAATGCTGAGAAATGACTTCTGTTGACTCAACTACATTATTAACTGATTACAAAAGTAGCCAGAGGAAAAATTTAAAGTCCTCCATTTTTTCAGTCTATTTTCTTGTTACAAATTACCTTTTAAATATGATTATTTAGAGATATGTTTGGGTTATCTAGATTAATGCATTATGAATAGAAGAGCTTTATTCTCCAGCATAAAACATCCCTCTCTGAACATGTCTGCAGCTTGCAGCAAGAATGAACAATTGCAGAAAGGAGTCTGCAAATTTACTTTTGAAGTTTATATTCAAAATTAAACTTGAATTAAACTATTCATTTCCATACATAATTCCTATCATATTTTCTTCTTATATAGAATTCTGTACATATTAGAAACATATATATTTAATTGAAAATAATTTTGATTAACCTCTCATTCTCTTTATCTACATTCAACTATATTTGAAATCAATTAATACTAAGTGTGAGGCAGGAAAGCTACCTCTTTTACCTCTTCTTTTTTGCTCATCTGCAATTAAAAAGATAATTAAACTCCGAATATCGCTAGGGAGAGTAAAATCTTGATTTTTTTCAACAACATAAATTTGAGCTTTCATTTTTCTTCATGTTTCCAGCTATCCAGCTATTCTGCTATTCACTAGTATCTCTACCTAAAAATATAATAAAGAGAAAAAAGACCAAATCAATCATTTTTGTACTGACTATATTATTGGCATTAGAGAGCAAATTTAAGGCAATTAAGGGAGAAGGAAATAAGAAAAAATACAAAGAAACCAAGGAGATAAGGAGGAAACTAGAAACGGAGGGAGGAAGAGAAGAAAAGTTTCCTATTCTTAAAAGCCTTACATAGGTTTTGGAATGGCAACAGTTAACTATGAATATTTGTTCCTTTTATTCACTAAATAATAGAATAGGAAAAGTAGTATAGTCAGGAGCAGCAGAACAGTCTTCATGGAAAAAGCAAAGCATGAGCTACTCTTTGAAAGTAGTTGGGAGGGTGGAATAGAAATTTCAGATCAATTTATTTTAGATACAACTATATTTTTTCCTTGTTGGTTAGAAACGTTAAACTATTGATACTTTGTAATAGGTGGATATTGAATCTGCTATAAGTCACTGAGCTATAGATTGTAGAACCTTCATTGTACTTAGTATATGTTGCTGAAAGTGTTGGAGTCAGAAAGATTTTGGCTTTAAGTCCTGCCTCTGATGATTGGTTATAGGGTCCTCATATACTTATTAACCTTTCAGTTTTGTAAAGAACTGTCTTTTCAAGCTTTCCATAACTTGGCCCATTCCTACATTTAAATTCTTCTTATAAATTTCAAATCACACAGAATAAAAATATGATCATTATCAGGCACTTCACTGCTAATATACCTATTTAAAGATTATCATTCATTATAGCAAATTATATTTTTTCTTCATGGTTTCAATTTTTTTTATCAAAATCCAGAAAATCGTAATTACTAGTGAGGAATTAAAACAGCATGAATAAAATATGTGAGCTTGCCTAACTGAATGAGGAAATAGAATTGGGGGTTCCACAGTCAATAAAATAAATAAAAGGGTAATTGAATCAAAAATTCAAATTGGTTTAAATAACCTCAGACTAAGTTCTCTTTTATAAAACTTTTCTCTATCTCATATCTTAGTTGTCTTTCTGATCATGTGTAAACTTCTATCATTTGATATCTTTTCCCCTGCCAGGAACTCAGCCCATTGGAGAATTTTGGTCCAGAGATACCTTCTTCTTAATTTACCTCAACTTCTTATGTTCAACTAGATCCAAATTTGGATCCTATATATTCTTTTAATCCAAGGAATGTGTTCAGTTTCTTCAGTTGCTAGAAGGACAGTCTCTGACGCATATGCAGGGTGCCTCGGAGAGCATCTTCCCAAATGGAGATGATTCTGTGAATTATCTGATTCTAGATGAATTACGGTGGTGTGAAATAAAAGTGGTCTTGAGAGTGTGTATACGACACAAGTATTCTGTAGATGATTTTGACTTGTGGAGTATATGATTAGTAAAAGAGTTTTCACTTGGGATTTTGTGTGATTTGAAGACAACTTCAAAAAAAAATGATATTATTCTGCCTTTCCCTATAATCTTGCTGAATTTTTTGTACTTTTTCAAGCATGATGTCAAGTGAGAGACAATATTGCAATATAATAGGCTGTAGAGCCTCTTCTCCTTTAAGAGCATGTGGTCCTGAAAAACAAGTCTCAGTCCTTGCCCTCAGCAACTGATTTTTTTCTATTCTGAGTGAGAGGATTGCTCCTCCTCTGGGAGACAGGAGAAATATAGACAGTTTTTTGCTAAGAGAATGATGATGCCTGAGTATGTATAATATGCAATACAATATAATGACCCCAGATGACTTTTCACCCCATGAATCACCTCTATTGATCTCAATTCTACAAGGTGTGCAAGATTAATATAACACATTTAATAGGAAGTGTTGCAGATAGAAGAGCTAGTGCTGCAAAATCTACCCATTAAGCTTATCACAGATGTCCTTATTGGATGATTGTCTAAAATACATATGATAACCAAACATAGCAGGTCAACAGGCCCCAAGCAATTGTATCTTCCTATCTACCATGCCTCTTGTAAGGTACACATACAGTAAAACTTGAAAATTGACTATATACATGTTACATAATGAATTGAATTTAAGGATGCTCAATTCTACTGCCAGTTCATTCAGAAAAGCCCATGCATATCTTGGAATAGGGAATTAAAGGGAAATATGACACAAAACTAGATTAGAATAATTTTAGACATCTTAATAAGAAAGAGAAAGAAATTATATAACTGGTTGGTAATTAGATTCTGCTTAGGACAATTTCATGGAAAGAAAATATAGTCTGTTTCTGGTTAAATAGGTACTTTTATTTTTTTTATTAAAACTTTTTATTTTTAAAAATGTATGCATGATTTTTGATTTCCTTCACAGGCTAATTGTATACTATTTCAAAATCTGATTCTTTTTGTACAGCAAAACAACTATTTGGACATGTATACATATATTGTATTTAATTTATAATTTAACATATTTAACATGTATTGGTCAACCTGCTATCTGGGAAGGTGGGAAGGAGGGGGAAAATTAGAACAAAAGGTTTGGCATATATCTGGTAAGTAAAAATTATTAAAAAAATATATGCATGGATTATTCTTCAACATTAATCCTTGCAAAAACGTGTGTTCCAATTTTCATCCTGACCCTCCCCCCTACCTGGCAAGTAGTCCAATATATATTAAACATGGTAGTATATGTAAAATCCAGTATATGCATATGAATAGTATATGCAATGAATAGAATTATCTTGCTCCACAAGAAAAAATTAAATCATGGAAAAAAATGAGAAAAAAATAAAATGCAAACAACAAAAAGAGTGAAAATGCTATGTTGTAAACCACATTTAGTTCCCACTGTCCTATCTCTGGGTGTTAATGACTCTCTTCATCACAAGATCATTGGAACTAGTCTGAATCATCTCATTGTTGAAGAGGCCAACATCCATCAGAACTGATCATCATATAATCTTCTTGTTGCTATGTACAATGATTTCCTGGTTTTGCTCATTACACTTAGCATCAGTTCATGTAAGTCTCTCCAGGCCTCTCTGAAATCAGCCTGCTGATCATTTCTTAAAGAACAATAATAGTCCATAACATTCATATACTGTAACTTATCTAGCCATTCTCCAACTAATGGACATCCACTAAGTCTCCAGGTTCTTGCCACTAAAGAAAGGGCTGCCACAAACATTTGTGCACATGTGGGTCCCTTTCCCTCCTTTCCAATCTCTTTGGGATCTAAGTCCAATAAAAAGACTTCTGAATTAAAGGGTATGCACAGTTTGATAACTCTGGGTATTGTTCCAAATTGCTCTCCAGAATGGTTGGATCAATTTGCAATTCCACCAACAATGCATTAGTGTTGCAGTTTTCCTATATCCTCTTCCACATTAATCATTAATTTTTCATGTCATCTTAGCCAATCTGAGAGGTGTGTAGTAGTTTCACGGAGTTGTCTTAATTTGCATTTCTCTGCACAATAGTGATTTGGAGCACCTTTTCTTATGACTAGAAGTAGTTTCAATTTCATCTGAAAATGGTGTGTTCAAATCCTTTGACCAATTATCAATTGGAGAATGATTTGAATTATTATAAATTTGGATCAATACTCTATATTTTAGAAATGAGGCCTTTATCAGGACCCTTGAAAGTAAAAAAAAAATATATTTTCCCAGTTGATTGATTGCCTACTAATACTGTTTGGATTAATTGTGTTTGTACAAAAACTTTTTAACTTGATATAATCAAAATTATCTACTTTGTGATCAATAATGATCTCCAGTTCTTCTTTGATCACAAATTCCTTCCTCTTCCACAGACCTGACAGGTTAACTATCCTATGTTCTTCTAATTTATCTATAATACCATTCTTATGTCTAGATAATGAACCCATTTGACATTACTTTAGTATATGGTGGTAAGTGTGGCTCAATGTTTACTTTCTACCATACAAGGTTTCCAATTTTCCCAGCAGTTTTTGTCAGTGATTTCTCAAAAGCTTATCCCAAAGCCTGGAATATGTGTGTTTCTCAAACACCCAATTGCTGTTGTTATTGACTATTTCATCCTGTGAATCTAACCTATTCTATTGATTGACTACTCTATTTCTCATCCACTAAAAATTATTTTGATGATCACTGCTTTATAATATAGTTTTAGATCTGGTACAGCTAGGCCATCTTCATAGGCATTTTTTTTCTTTAATCCCCTTGAAATTCTTGACATTTTGTTCTTCCAGATGAACTTTGTTAATATTTTTTCTACATCTCTAAAATAATTTCTTGAGAATTTGATTGGTATAGCATTAAATAAGTAGATTAATTTAGGTAATATTGTCATTTTTATTATATTCAATCAGCCTACCCATTGACCACTTGATATTTTCCCAATTGTTTAGATCTGACTTTGTTTGTGTGGAAAGTGTTCTGTAGATATGTTTATATATTTTCTGGTTTTCCCTTGGCAGATGGATTCCCCAATAGTTTATTATACTGACAGCTATTTTAAATGGAATTTATGTTTGTACCTCATGCTGCTGGACTTTGTTGGTAATTTCATATATATACACATATATACATATATAATGCAATATTGAATAGCAATTGAATAGTAATGGTGTTAGTGGGCAACCTTGTTTTGCCCCTGATCTTACTGGGAATGGTTCCAATTTGTCCCCATTACATATAATGCTTGATGATGGTTTTAAATAGATGCTGCTGTTCAATTTAAAGAAAAGTCATTTTATTCTCTTTCTAGTGTTTTTAATAGGAATGGATGTTGGATTTGGTCAAATGCTTTTTCTGCATCTATTGAGCTAATCACATTGTTTTTGTTGGTTTGGTTATTGATACAGTCAATTATGCTAATAGTTTTCCTAATATTGAACCAGCCCCACATTCCTGATATAAATCCTCCTTGATCATAGTGTGTTATTCTGGGGTTGACTTTCTGTAATCTCTTTGCTAATATTTTGTTTAAGATTTTTGTATCAGTTTTGCTTAGGAAAATTGGTCTATTACATGAACTGATGCTGAGTGAAATGAACAGAACCAGAAGATCACTATACACTTCAACAACAATACTGTATGAAGATATATTCTGATGGAAGTGGTATCTTCAACGTAAAGAAGATCCAATTCACTTCCAGTTGATCAATGATGGACAGAAACAGCTACACCCTGAGAAGGAACACTGGGAATTGAATGTAAACTATTAGCACTACTGTCTTTCTACCCAGGTTACTTATACTTTCGGAATCCAATACTTAATGTAAAACAAGAAAATTGGATTTACACACCTATATTGTACCTAGGTTTTACTGTAACACATTTAATATATATAGGATTGCCTTTTATCTAGGGGAGGGAGCAGAAGGAGGGAGGGGAAAATTTGGAAAAATGAATACAAGGGATAATGTTATAAAAAATTACTCATGCATATGCACTGTCAAAATTTTATAATTATAAAATTAATTTTAAAAAAAGGAAAAAAATTGGTCTATAATTTTCATTCTCTGTTTTCAGCCTACCTGGTTTAGCTGTCAGTGCTATGTCTATAACATAAAAGGATTTTGGCAGGAGTCCTTCTTTCCCTATTTTTTCAAATAGTTTCTATAGTATTGGAGTTAATTGTTCTTTACATATTTGTTAGAATTCACATGTAAATCCATCTGTTCCAGTAGATTTTTTCTTAGGGAGTTAATTAATAGGTTGTTTTATTTGTTTTTCTAAAATGGTATTATTCAAATATTATTTTTTATTATTATTATTAACTATTTCCCTTTTTGTTAATCTGGGCAATCCATATTTTTGTAGGTATTCTTCCATTTCACTTGGGTTATCAAATTTATTGATTAAAAAGTTGGACAAAATAATTGCTAATTATTGCTCTAATCTTCTCTTCATTGGGGAAAGTTCTCCCTTTTCATTTTTAAGATTTAACAATTTGATTTTTTTCTTTCCTTTTTCTAATCAAATTAACTCAAGGTTTATCTATTTTGTTAGTTTTTTCATAAACCAACTCTTAGTTTTATTTGATTCATTAGATTGTTTTTAACTTTCAATTTAATCTCTCATTTTATTTTTAGAATTTCAAGTTTGATATTCAATTGAGGGCTTTATTTTGTTCTTTTTTCTAGCTTTTTTAGTTGCAAGCTAAATGCATTCATCTTCTCTTTCTCCATTTTATGCAAGTAAGCATCTAAGAGATATAAAATTTCTCCTTATTATTACTTTGGCTACATCCATACATTTTTTGGCATGTTGTCTTATTATTGTCATTTTCTTGGATTAAATTATTGATTGTGTCTATGATTTGCTGTTTCTCCCATTCATTCTTTTGGATTACATTATTTAGTTTGCAATTAATTCCAATTAGTTTTCAATCTATTTTCCCCTGTCCTTTTGTTGCATGCAATTTTTGTTGTATTGTGATCTGAAAAAAATTGCTATTACTATTTCTGGCTTTCTGCATTTGATTTTGAGGTCTCTATGCCATAATATATGATCAATTTTTGTATAGGTTCCATGAACTGCTGAGAAGAAAGTCTACTCCTTTCTGTTTCCATTTACTTTTCTTCAAAGATATATCATACCTAATTTTTCTAATATTCTATTTACCTCCTTAACATGTGTTGATTTATCCAGTTTTAAGAGAGCAAGGCTGAGATCCCCCTCTATGGTAGTTTTCCTGTCTATTTCTTCTTGCAGCTCTCAACTTCTCCTTTAGGAATATAGTTGCTATACCACTTGGTGCATATATGTTTAGTATTGTTATCGCTACATTATCTATTGTATCTTTTATCAAAACATATTTCCTTCCTTATCTCTTTTAATTAGATCTACTTTTGCTTTTGTTTAATCTGAGATCAGAATGGCTACCCCTGCCTTTTTTTTTTTTAACTTCACCAGAAGTATAATAGATTCTGCTACAATCTTTTATCTTTACTCTGAAAGTGTTTTTTTTTTTGTTTGTTTGTTTGTTTTTTTAAATAAACAACGTATTCTATGGTTCTGGATTTTAATCCAGTCTGCTGTCCACTTCCATTTTATGGGAGTTAACCTCATTCACATTCACAGTTCACAGTTAAAATGATTAATTATGTATTTCCTGCCATCTTAGTTACCACAAATTATGCTTTTCTCTTTCCTTTCCCCCTTTTCTTCTTCCCTAGTATTTTCCTTCTGACCACCACTTACCTCAAACCACCCTCTGTCTTTATAGCCATCTCCATTTTTCTTATGCCTTTCCCCTACTATTTCTGTTTTTCTTTCTACTAACCTCGCCTTTCCTTTTACATATACCCTTTCTCTTCCCTATAAGGTGAGACAAATTTCTTTGGTAAACCAAATATGTCTAATATTCCCCTTATATTCTCTCAGACAAATCTGTTGATTGTAAGATTCACACAGTGTTCACCCCCTTCCCTTCTTTCCCTCAATTATAATATATATTTTTTGCCTCTTCATAAGTTAATTTCCCTCATTTTACCTCCTTTTCCCACTTTTTCCATTTATATCTTCTTTCCATCTCTAGTTTCTTTTTTATATTATAATAATAAAATCAAATTATATCTGCAATCCCTAAATGTACCTATGACCAACAAGTTCTTTTCTTTTTTACATTTTTATGCTTCTCTTTAGTTCTATATTTGGAGGTAATTTTTTTTGTTCAGGTCTGGTCTTTTCATTGGAAATAAATGAAACTCATGTGTTTCATTGAATGTCCATATTCTTCCCTGAAAGTTTTGCAGGATAGTTTATTGTGGCTGCATTCACCTTTCTGAATATCAGATTCTAGGCCCTTTGATCCTTTAAAGTGGAAGCTGATAAATTCTGAGTAATCTTTATTGTGGCTCCTCATTATTTGCATTGTTTCCTTCTGGCTGTTTGCAATATGTTTTCCTTGGTATAATAATTCTGAAATTTAGCCACTATATTCCTTGGAGTTTTAATTTTGGGGTCTGTATCAAGAAGTGATTGGTAAATTTTTTAATGGTTATTTTAACTTCTGATTCTAAGGTAGCAGAGCAGTTTTTCTTTATGATTTCCTGTAAGATAATGTCTAGATCTTTTTCATCATGGTTTTCAGGAAGTTCAATAATTCTTAGATTGTCTCTCCTAAGTCTATTTTCTAGGTCATTTGTTTTTCCAACTAAGTATTTTACATTTTTTTCTATTTTTTCATATTTTTTTTGGTTATGCTTGACAGATTCTTGCTGTGTTTTTGAGTCATTCATTTCCATTTGTTCAGTTCTGATTTTTAGCAAATTATTTCCTTCAGTTACTTTTTAAAAAAAAAATTTACTTGGCCAATTGGATTTTTTTAAATGAGTTATTTTGTTCTATGGATTTTTTTTCCATTATGGAATTTTTTTTTTCAAATTCCAAAACATTTCTGTTTTTTCAAGGAGTTTTCTTTTTCCATTTCACAAATTTGGCTTTTCATGGAATTGTTTTCTTTTTCCATTTTTTCAAATCTCTATAAGAAGTTATATGCTTTTTCCATTTCACTAAATCTATTTTTAAAGTTTTATTCAGATAATTTATTTTTCCTTTTCTAAGCTCTTTGGCAAATTTATTATTCCCTTTCCTTATGTTTCTTCTGACTCTCTTTTAAGGTCCTTTTAAATACTTCCAAGAGATATGAGGAGCAATTTATATCACCCTTTAGAACTTCATCTGGAGACAATCTGCCTTTAGTGACCTCAGTGACCTGTTCTTTCATCATGAAATCTGTCTATGGTCAGAGTTCGTTTTTCTTTTCTTTTTTTTTTTTTTTTTTTAAGTTAAGATCTGTCTTTAAGGTGAGGGGGAAATTGTCTAAGCTTCCTCTACAAGTGGCAATGGCTAAACTGGGTCAGTGCTGACTGACTTCTGGTGCTTGTTGGACATGGCCACGTCCCATGAAATTCTGGCATTTGGGAGTTCACTTTTTATCTTTTGTCTTTTTGTTAGCTTTCTTATAAACTAATCTGCTAATCTACTGGCTTGCAAGTACAGCAGAGTAGCCAACACTACTATAGATTCCTCCGGGTAGATTTTTCCAGCATGTGGAATCTACCCTGTCCTGGGACTATGCCTGCACTCAGCATCTATGCTCAGCCTGCTTGTGATTGGCCTGCCTCTTTCTGTGCCCTGTTGAAACAGACCTCTTTCTGAAAATCTTCAAAATTATCTTCTGCTGGTAATTTGTTACACTCCCAATATTCATGGCTTCTGTCAGTCCAAACTAATTCAGAGGCTAGATTTACTATTAGTGTGAGGGTTATGGGGAGAGCTCAGAAAAAGACATGTGTCCTCTCTGCTATCTTGGCTCCACCCCCTAAATCTGTATTTTCAAGGAATATGTCAAACATCAATCAAAAGCAGCTTATTAACTCAATGATATCTCTTGGCAAAGGTAGAATTCCAGATATAAGTTCATAAAGAATGACTCAAGAGTTCTTAACATAGTGTAAAGGGCTAGAACTGAGCAGATGTATTTAACCTAGATGCAAGGTGGTTAACCTAGCACTTAGGGCTAATCACCAACTGAACAATTCTCTATTAACATATTTGAAGGATGACCCTACTCAACTCTATGGTGGCTCAATCTGTGGGTGTGGTGAAAGAAGGGAGGAGAGATCAGCGGGTGGAATAGGAGGAAGAGGATCATTCTTTGGTGGTGGAGAGAGAGGAAGGAGGTGTGGGGATTCCTATATCTACTCCCCTGACAGGGACCCTAAAAGACCAAGAATAAAGACTTTTGCTTATCCTGACTCTGGCTGAATCTAAGATATCCAGGGTAACAACATAGAAAAAAACATAATTTACCTTGTTCATTAGTAAAGTTTTGAATGGGAGATCCCAGTCCCAAGGAAATAAAAATAGTACAGGGAATGAGGAATCCTCAATGTTAGATCCTTGAGATTGGAAATTGTCTCACTTTCACATAAATTATATATCTACTGCACCTAACAGAGCAGAGAACATAGCATGTATTTGATAATAATTGTTGATATAATTAAAACCATCAATCAATAAACGTTTATTAAGTATGTACTCTGTCCAAGGACTATACTAAATATTTGGGATAAAAAAAGGGGCAAAATTTAGTCTCTGTCCTTGAGGAGCTTTCAAACTAATGAAAGAGAGAACAAATATATATATACAAAACAAATTATATACAGAATAAATTGAAAACAAGTAATAGAGGTAAAGCACTGGGATTAAGAAGGATTGAGAACTGTAAAACAGTTTCTTAACTGCTTGGTATCCATTTAAATAATAAATAAATAATCAATATTTTAGACAGCACAATATTAAAATTGTACTTGATTAAAACATATAAGCAGGGAAACAACATTTTCTGAAAGGCATAGACAATGATGGCATAGTATCTAAATTCTGTCTCTTTCTTTATATATATATATATATATACACATATACATACACACACATAATAAATTTTAGTTTTTTAGGTTGTACATTTACATTCATTTTTTCTATTCCCATATGAGTCGTATTGGAAGAGAAAACTCAGAATAAAAGGGGAAAGAACATGAGAAAGAAAGAAAAAGCAGAAGAAAAAAATGAAAATAGCATGCTTCAATCTGCATTCAGTCTTCTCTCTTGAGGTATTGATGGCAATTCTGTCTAAAGTTTATTGGGATTACCTTGGATCATTGAATTGTGAGAAAAGCTGCCTATTATCAATCTTGATGTTCTGTGTACAATGTTTTCCTGGTTTTGTTCATTTCACTCAGCATCAGTTCATGTAAGTCTTTCTAGGCTTTTCTGAAATCAGCTAACATCATTTTTTATATAACAATAATATTCCATCATTTTTATATACCACAACTTTTAGGCCATTCCTCAATTGATGGGCATCCATTCATTTTTCAATTGTTTGCTAGCACAAAAAGAGCTGCCACAAACATTTTTGCATATATGGATCCTTTTCCCTCTCTTATAAACTCTTTGAAATATAGACTCTGTAATAGTGCTGCTAAATCAAAGGGTAGTTTGATAACTCTTTTGGCATATTTTCACATTGCTCTCCAGAAAGTTTAGATCAATTCATAAGTCCACCAACAATGAGTTAGTATTCCAGTTTTCCCACACCCCCTCCCACATTTATGATTATCTTTTCCTGTCATCTTAATCAATCTGAGAGATATGATATGGTAACTCAGAATTGTTTTAATCTGCATTTCTCTAATCAAATTGTGACTTAGAGCATTTTTTCATATGACTATAGATGCCTTTAATTTCTTCATCTGAAAATTGTTCATATCCTTTGACTATTTACTAATTAGAGAATGACTTGTATTCTTATAAATTTTACTTGGTTCTCTATATATTTTACAAATGAGGCTTTTATCAGAAACACTGGCTGTAAAAATTGTTTTCCAACATTCTGCATCTCTTTTAATTTTGGCTGCATTGTTTGTTTGTGTGTGTTTTTTATGTGTGTATGTATGCACGTGCAAATTTTTTTTAATCTAATGCAATCAAAATAATTTCTTCTTTCATCATAAATTCTTCCCTTTCCCAAATATCTGAGAGGCAAACTATCCCTTGATCTCCTGATTTGCTTATAGTATCACCATTTACACCAGAATCATAAACCCATTTTAAACTTAGTATACAGTGTGAGGTGTTGGTCTGTGCCTTGTTTCTAACATACTATTTTCTAGTGTTCCAGCAATTTTTGTCAATGAGTTCTTAAACTGAAATCTTTGGTTTATACACCATATGTTACTATTGTAATTGATTATTGAGTCTTGTGTACCTAACCTATTTCACTGATCCACCATTCTATTTTTAGCCAGTTCCAAATTATTTTGATGACTGTTAGTTTTTAATGTAATATAGTTTTAGGTGTGGTACTGCTAGGCCACCATCCTTTACATTTTTTTCATTAATTCCTTTGATATGCTTGACATTTTCCTTTTTTCCAGATGAATTTTGTTATTTTTCCTAGCTCTACAAAATAATTTTTAGCAGTTTAAAAGGTATGACATGGAATAAGTAAACTAGGTTGAAGTATTTTCTCATAAACCCCATTGAGTTCTCACTACAATCTCTGCTAGAATAAAAGAGGAGAGCAGGAGGGCAAGGTGTGAGTCTACTCTGGGACAGAATTGGGATGGCACTCTGGAGGAAGAGGAGTGGAGTCTGGGATTGAGTTGAGATGGCAGTCCCCAAGGACAATTTAGAGACTAGCGGACCTTTACAAATCCGGACCTTCACAATTTTCCTTTTTTTGTTGGATTAGACAATCTGATAGGTGTAAGGTGGCACCTCAGAGTTGTTTTAATTTGCACTTCTCAAATTAATAGTAATGTAGAGCATTTTTTCATATGACTAGCATAGCATTGATTTCTTTATCTGCAAATTCTCTGTTCATATTCTCTGGCTATTTTCAATTGGAGAATGTCTTATATAAATTTGATTCAGTTCTCTATATACTTTAGAAATGAGAGCTTCATTGGGCACATTTGCTGTAGCAATTTTTTCTCAGCTTTCTGCTTTGCCTCTAATCTTGGCTGATTTTTTTTGTTTGTGCAAAAGGTTTTCAAATTTAATATTATCAAAATTATATATTTTACATTTGGTCATAACTGTCACATTTAGTTTTTCCTTTAAGAATTTGGATGCTATGGTATCACTTCATACCTCTGAGATTGGCTAAGATGACAGGAAAAGATAAGAAATTATTTCAAAGGCTGGAGAGATTTGCATGATCTGATGCTGAGTGAAGTGAGTAGAGAGAATGTTGTACACAGCAACAAGAAGATTATGTATTGATCAACTCTGTTGAACTTAAATCTTTTCAATGATGAAGTAAAGCAGGTCAGTTCCAATAGGCTTGTGATGGAGAGCGCTATCAGCATATAGAAAAAAAAAACAAACTATGGGGATTAAATGTAGATCAAGACATAGTATGAAATGTTGCTGTTGCTTACTTGCTTATTTTTTCTCATTTTTCCTTTTTGATCTAATTTTTCTTGTGCAGCATGATAAATATAAAAATATGTTTAGAATTGCACATGTTTAATTTGCAAAAAAAGAAAAAATGGAATGAGTTTTTTTTGGGTGAATGCTGAAAACTATCTTTGCATGTATGTTGAAAGAAAAAGCTATTATAAAAAAAAAGAATTTGGATCCTATACCACTTGGTACATATGTTTAGTATTGATATAGTTTCATTCTCTATGGTACCTTTCAGAAGATGGAGTTTCCTTCCTTATATTTTTTTAATTACGTCTATTTTTATTTTTTCTTTGTCTGATATCATGATTGCTACTGCTGCTTTTTTAAAAAATCTCGACTGAAGCATAATACTTTCTGTTCCTGTTCCTTACTTTTACTCTAAATATGTCTCACTGCTTGAAGAGTGCTTCTTGTAAACAACATATTTGGTGTTTGATTCACTCTGCTACCTCCTTCCAATTTATGAGAGAGTACATCATGGAATTCATAGTTATGATTAATACTTGTATATTTCCCTCCATCTTATTTTCCTCCTCTTTGTCCTACTTATTCTTTCATTCTTTTCCACTCTTACAGTGTTTTACTTCTGCTTTCCTGGATCTGCTCTCTCTTCTCTCAGTTCTCCAACCCTTTTTTTTGATCTCCTCCCCTCCTACTTTCCTGTCAAATAAGATAGATTTTTACATTCCAATACCTGTATATATTGTTTCCTCTTTTTGCCAATATCAGTGAGAATAAGATACAAACAATGCCCATCACCCATCTTCCTTTCCATCTCTCCACTTCAATAGATTTTTTCAGCTCCTCATGTGAAATAATTTATCATTCTACTTTTCCCTTTCTTCCACTCTCAAAGTACTCCTTATTCTCATCTCTTAATTATGGTTTATGTCATTCCTCAAATTTATCTTATACCTATTTTCTCTTTCCATGTACATTCTACCTATACTGTTAATTATACAATTTTTAAGAATTAAAAGCATCATTTACACTTGTAGTGATACAAATTGTTCTGCTCCATTGAATCTTATGTTTTCCATTTTTACATTTTTTGACTTCTCTTGGAGATCTTTTTTGTTCAGTTCTGGTCACCTTACAAAAAATTTGAAATCTTTGTACTTCATTGAATAACTATCATTTCCACTGAAGTATTATGAATAATTTCAACAAGTACTTAAGTGTTGGTTGTTGTCCTGGCCCTTTTGTATTCCAGAATATTATATTACATGATATTAGGTCCTTTAGTGTTACAGCTACCAGGTTCTGATTGTGACTCCTTGATATTTGAATTATTTCTTTTTGACTACTTGTACTAGGTTTTCTTTGACCTGATAGTTCTTTACTTTTACTACAATATTTCTTGGAACTTTCAAAGGTGATCAGTGGATTCTTTCAATGACTATTTCCCCTTTTGATTCCAAGTTATCAGGACAGTTTATCTTCATAATTTCTTGAAATGTTTGCCAGGTTTTCCTTTTGATTAAGGCTTTCAGGTAGTTCAGTGATGTCAGGTGAGATAATGTCATCTCACCTGAATCTATTTTCTAGATCAGTTATTTTTCCAATGAGGTATTTTATGTTTTCTCCTATTTTTATTCCTTTGAATTTGTTTATTTTGAATTTGGGGAATTCATTTTTAATGTCTCATAGAGCCATTAATTTCCATTTATCCAATTCTAATTTTTAAGGAGTTGTTTTCCTAAATTAGATTTTATAGCTCCTTTTCCATTTGGCCAATTTTTCTTTTTATGAAGTTTTTTTTTTCAAGATTTTTTTTTTTGCATACTTCTTTTGAATTACTCATTTCTTTTGTTTCTCTTATATGATTTTAAGCACCTTTTTGAGCTTTTCCATGATTTCTTTCTAGGCTTGAGATCATTTCCCATTTTTCTTTGAGGTTTTGCCCATAGGTGTTTTCACATTGTTTTTCTCTTCTAAGTTTGCATCTTGATTTTCCCTGTGACTATAATAACATTGCATGTTGATTTTTTATTATCTTTTTTGGCATTTGTTCTGTCTTTTAAACTTGAGCTCTGCTCCCGAGATGGAAGGGGTACTATCTTAAATGTTTTGGGCTAATAGCTACAAGCCCTTACTATTTACCTGGGGAAGGACTGATGTTGCCCTGAGTCATGGAGGACCCTTATGTCTGCACTGTGGGAATTGGTGGGATGAGAGGTCATAAGGATCTGGAAGCTTACCTGGTGCTGACTTGTAGTCCATGGACTGGTATCTTGCATGTCCTGAGTTCAGTAGGGTGTTTCTTCATTTCTCTAGGGCTACACTGAAGTATGTCTACATCTGGCCCATAGAGGCTATTTATTTGTGGTGCTAACTATTGGAGATTTGCCATCTCCCTGGTTATGCTGAGACACATAGGGAATCCTAGTGTTGGTTTTTTTCTTGCTCCATCTATTAAGAATCAGGGTCTCCTACTGAGGTCGGGTTTGATGCTGGCTTTCTAGGATACAATCCCTCATAAACTATGCTCCTCTTTTTCTCAAGTGAGAGAGATTTTTCTTGCCAATCTTTAAAGTTTCTTGAACAAAAAAGTTGTTTTATCCTGTCATTTTGCTGGTTTTTCTGTGCCCAAATTTATTTAGGTGTGTAATTTTGTGGCTGTTTGGAAATAGATAAGGGAAAGATATGGTGATTTATTATTTACTCCACTATCTTGGCTTCCAGAACTCCTTTTTTAAAAATAATTTCTCATGATTCATCCTCTCTGATAAGACTATGTGTTGCTTATGACAGATCTACATTTGAAACTTTGTTCCCTCTTTTCCCTCTTCCCCCATTGTCCTATTCCACCCCCACTCCACCGTTGAATAAAATGTATCCTGGTCCTTTGATCCGTTTATTTGAAAATAAAGTTTTGATGTTGCTCATCCCCCCATTCCTTCCTCCTTATTTACATAGTCTTTTTATTTGTCCTTCTGGATTATATTAAATGATATCTTCTGTTCCCCTCCCCTCTTTGCCACTGATATATTTCTTTTTCTCTAAGTTTCTTTTCTTCTTTTAAGGCAATGCATTACAAAATGATTTCTGGACTAAATCTTTGATTCTTCCAAAAGCCCCTGAAAATATTAAAGTTTTGAGATGTCACTGGTCATTCTTTTAGAATTTTAGTTGTTTTTTAAATCCTTCCTTAGTATGTTACCCATTTTATTAACATTTGTCTTTTGTTTGGCATTACTCATGTGCTTGTAATTCAAACTTCAATTTTCAAATTGGTCCTTTTTATTAGGGATACTGGAAGTTCTCTATTTCATTAAAATCCATTTTCATTATATCCAGTTTTGCAGAATATTTTTCTTGGTTGTAAACCTATTTCTTTTCTCTATTAGAATAATATTTTCTTATTTTTCTAGATATCTCCTTTGGTACTACAATTTGTTAAATCACACAAAATATTTACTATGAGATTTGTTACAATTTGATTAACAGTTGTAAATTACATAAAATTATGTGTTGGTGAGCACGTCCTAATTCTAGTACTGTCATTTTTTTAATGGAGTAGACACATTTCTGAGGATTGGTTTCTATTTTCATATGTTTAATGGGATTCTATATAAAGATTTATCATCACCTAATAGAGTCATTCCATCTTGATAGAATATTGCAGAACTTTCAGTCTATTGACATAATCCCTTAAAATCTAAGGTCTCATCCTTGCCATGATGACTCACTAAAGAAAATTTTTTTACAGAAGCTTAACTTAATAGCAATATATAAATGAAATATTTCATTCTACAAATACTAAATGGATGATACCGAGCGGTGCTAGAAGAGCTTACCAAAGGGAAAAATTGCATCAATTAGGCCATGCATATTAAATTAATAATAGTGTATTTCTCTTCTCCTCTTCCATTCTTCTAAGCCTTTCATCTTTATTCTGATTTTCTATATGGCCTATTCATGTTCTTCTACATGCATTACCCAAGAGCTTCCATAAAACAGAACCATTCAAAAAGCATTCACATAACATCTAATATTGCTTAATTAAATTAGACAAATGTTTTCTTAATTTTTTAAAAATATGTCTGTAGACTTTTCTCATACCTTATCTATTCATTGACTAAAATTTTGACTTTTTCAGTCTTGTTACAAATTTCCTAGGTTTCATGTGGTTCTTGTTTCTCTTCTTCATTCCTTCCCCAAGCTATCCAATAAGAAAATACCAACTTATATTTTAGAAATGGAAATCCCAAGAAAGGACTCTTGGTAGATGGTAAAGAAGGTAAGAAAACGTTTGATTGTCCAAATTTCCTCCAGAAACAAAAGACAAAATTTCATCTCAAAAAAAAATAGAGAAAATGAAAGCCATGTTTAAGCAGTTGTTCTTCTAAGCTTGAGAAGACCTCAGAAAAGGTTAACCTCCAGATGCAAAAGTTCCAGGGACAGAGGTTTAGTTTGAGTGAAATGCAAACACCTCCAGGATAACTCTGCAGAATCAACAAATGAGTCCTGAAAGCAAATTTAGCAGGTGTATTCTCAGATATTTTATACTCTCAGCTTTAGAAACTTTCATCTCATGGATAGTATTGGGGTTCTGATAGCTGAGTAGAAGAAAAGTAAAGGACCTTCTACTACCAAGGGATACCAAGAACAGCTGTACTGACTAGATGCATTTTGGGCTGTGACTATGAAAAGAAAAAAAAGCTAGCATATACATGACAATTTCAGGATGGTTGTGGGTACCAGGAAGAGAAAACACTCTGATTTCAATTCCAAGGCAGAGAGGACAGCTGTCATTTGCAGCCACCTGAGAGACAGTATAAAGCAACATCAATTGTGGAACAGTGTGGCTGTCCTACAAAAAAGGGACCCTAGAGGAGGCTTAGAAATGTAGAGGAAAGCCCAAGCTGAATCTCAGGACAGACTTCAGAAACTAACAGTAAGAAGGATTAGAAACTTGGGGCACCATTCTCCACACCTCTAACTAGAACTTAATATGAACCTAATTACAGATAGCCACTCTGGGGTCAGAGAAGATCTTTATTCATATTCAGAGGAAGATAATAAAGCAAAAAATGATAATACCTTTTTCAATAAGAAAAATCAAATGGTACAGGACAAAAATAAAAGTTATTGAAAGAACTTTTTTTCTTTAAAAGAATTTTAATAATCAGAGACCTTGAGGAAAAAAAATTAAAAGAGCAATCCAAGAAAATTATGTATCAAAAGTCAGCCAACTTGAAATAGAGAATAAAAAACTTAAGGAAGAAAATAATTCTTTAAAACTAGAATTAGTTTAAATGGAAGTTAATGATGTTTTAAGATAAAAAACAAAACAAAATCAAAAGAATGAAAAATAGAAGAAAATATTAAACATTTCATTAAAAATGATCTGGAGAAAAGATTGAGGAGAAACAATGTAAGAATAATCAAACTACACAAAATTATGATCTAAGAAGAATATTAAAACAATATTATAAAGGAATCATCAAAATAAATTTCCCTGAAGTTATAAAACAAGAAGACAAAACAAAAATAGAAAAAAATACATAGACCACCACATGAAAGAGATCCAAGGAGGCAAATTTAAGGGAACATCATAGCCAGATTTTTTTCAGGTTAAAAACAAAAATTTTGGATGCCAAAAAAGGAAAAAAATATTATGGAGCTATGATAAGGATTACACAAGACCCAGCAGCTATTATGATGAAGGACCATAGGTCTTCTTAGATGATATTTCAGAGAGCAAAGGAGCTGGTATAAAGGATTTATAAAGGATAAATTGCCTAGCAAGTTTAGGAATGATAGTGAATGAAAAAAAGGGCATTCAATGAATTGAAAGACTTTCACATATTTTGTCACTTTAGGACTGTAGGAAGAAATAAAAAGCAATAATTATCTCATACAAATGAGGCATGAAAGGAAAAATTGATACTGAAGAAACTAGTGCGGTAAGGGTAGATAGTAATGGAACCTTATTTTCATCAGGAATAGCTACCAGAGGGATAGAGTAGGGGACAAAGACAAGGAAGGCACTCTTGTAGGAGTGAGTAGGTTAAGGAATTTGAGGAATATAGAAGAAAAGCTAGGAGTGAGAAGGGAATAGGAATAAGTATGTGAGAAAGATTACAAGGAAAAATAAAAAGAAGGAAAACATGCAACAAGTAATTGTAACTTAAAATGTGAATTGAATGCATTTACCCATAAAAGGTAACTGAGAACAGATTAAAATTTTGTATCCAACAATACATTGCATTTAGGAAACACTTTAAAGAAAGACACAAAAATAAAATAAAGGCCAGGAGTAGAACTTTTTTAAGTTAAAAAAAAAGTAGGGACTCCAGCAGCAAGAGATAAAAAGAAAAATTTCATTTAAAATTTCTGTAAACAAATTAAAATATTTGGGCATTTACCTGCCAAGAAAAATCCAGGAATTATATGAAAACAATTACACAACACTTCTCACACAAATAAAGTCAGATCTAGACTACTGGGAAAATATTAATTGCTCATGGAGAGACTGAGATAAGATAATAAAAAATGATAATTCTACCTAAATTGGTCTATTTGTTCAGTGCCATACCAAACTGCCAAAAAATATTTTATAGAACTAGAAAAAATGATAACAACATTCATCTGGAAAAACAAACTGTCAAAAATATGAAGGAAATTAATGAAAAAAATACAAATAATAGTACTAGACCTAAAACTATATTATAAAGCAGCATTCAGCAAAAGCACTTGATGATAGCTTAAGAAATAAAGTGATGGATCAGTGGAATAAGTTATATACATATTATATATATTAGAAATAATTCAGAATTTAAGCAAAGTTGTAGGATACAAAATAAATCCACATAAATCCTCAGCATTGTTATACATTACCAACACAATCCAAGAGCAAGAGATACAAAGAGAAATTCCATTCAAAATAACTGTCGATGGTATAAAATATTTGGGAATATATCTACCAAAGGAAAGTCAGAAATTATATGAGCAAAATTACAAAACATTTGCCATGAAAATAAAGTCAGATTTAAATAATTGGAAAGACATTGAGTGCTCTTGGATAGGCCAAGCGAATATAATAAAGATGGCAATACTCCATAAACTAATCTATTTATTTAGTGCTATACCAATCAGACTCCCAAGAAACTTTTTTAATGATCTAGAAAAAATAACAACAAAATTTATTTGGAAGAACAAAAGGTCGAGAGTTTTAAGGGAAGTAATGAAAAAAAATTAAATGAAGGTTCCTGATCTAGAACTATATTATAAAGCAGCAGTCACCAAAACCATTTGGTATTGGCTAAGAAATAGACTAGTTGATCAGTGGCATAGGTTAGGTTCACAAGGCAAGATAGTGAATAAAAATAGCAATGTAGTGTTTGACAAACCCAAAGATCCCAACTTTTGGGATAAGAATTCATTATTTGACAAAAACTGCTGGGAAAACTGGAAATTAGTATGGCAGAAACTAGGCATGGACCCACATTTAACACCACATACTAAGATTATATCAAAACGGGTCCAAGATTTAGACATAAAGAACGAAATCATAAATAAATTGGAGGAACATGGGATGGTTTACCTCTCAGACTTGTGGAGGAGGAAGGAGTTTGTGTCCAAGGGAGAACTAGAGACCATTATTGATCACAAAATAGAACATTTTGATTACACCAAATTAAAAAGTTTCTGCACAAAAAAACTAATGCAAACAATATTAGAAGGGAAATAACAAATTGGGAAAACATTTTTACAGTTAAAGGTTCTGATAAAGGCCTCATCTCCAAAATATACAGAGAATTGACTTTAATTTATAAGAAATCAAGCCATTCTCCAATTGATAAATGGTCAAAGGATATGAACAGACAATTTTCAGATGATGAAATTAAAACTATTTCCACTCATATGAAAGAGTGTTCTAAATCACTATTGATCAGAGAAATGCAAATTAAGACAACTCTGAGATATCATTACACACCTGTCAGATTGGCTAAGATGACAGGAACAAATAATGATGAATGTTGGAGGGGTGTGGGAAAACTGGGACACTGATGCATTATTGGTGGAGTTGTGAAAGAATCCAACCATTCTGGAGAGCAATCTGGAATTATGCCCAAAAAGTTATTAAAATGTGCATACCCTTTGACCCAGCAGTGCTACTACTGGGCTTTTATCCCAAGGAAATACTAAAGAAGGGAAAGGGACCTGTATGTGCCAAAATGTTTGTGGAAACCCTTTTTATAGTGGCTATAAACTGGAAAATGAATGGATGTCCATCAATTGGAGAATGGTTGGGTAAATTATGGTATATGAATGCTATGGAATATTATTTTTCTGTAAGAAATGACCAGGAGGATGAATACAGAGAGGCTTGGAGAGACTTACATCAACTGATGCTGAGTGAAATGAGCAAAACTAGAAGATCATTATACACTTCAACAGCAATACTGTATGAGGATGTGTTCTGATGGAAGTGGATATCTTCAACATAGAGAAGAGCTAATCCAATTCCAATTGATCAATGATGGACAGAATCAGCTATACCCAGAGAAGGAACATTGGGAAATGAGTGTAAACTGTTAGAATTTTTTTTTGTTTTTCTCCCCAGGTTATTTTTACCTTCTGAATCTAATTCTTCCTTTGCAACGACAACAACAAAATTCGGTTCTGCACATATATATTGTACCTAGGATATACTATAACATATTTAATATGAATGGGAATGCCTGCCATCTAGGGTAGTGGGTGGAAGGAGGGGAAAATTTGGAACAGAACTAATACAAGGGATAATGTTGTAAAAAAAAATTACCTATGCATATGTACTGTCAAAAAATGTTATGGTTATAAAATTAATTTTAAAAAATTAAAAAAATGGAAATAGAAGACATGTGGTTAAAAATTTATTTTAATCAAATTACATAAAACTGTGGAATGATTATAGAGATGTAATCTCTCAGCTCCTTTATTCACTGTCTTTTTCTATATAAGTTTTCATGAAATCATGAAAAGTATCATCATTTTTAAATTAAGTCAATTAGCATATTGTGTACAAGATTAGTGAGCTTCATTTCTAATTTAAAAATTCAGCATGATTATCAAGCATGTCTTTTTCAATAAAATTAATAATTTGATTTAGCCAGAGATCATTTTATGTTCACCCATTTTCAGTGGTAATTGGAAATAATTATATCTAAATCACCAAGTACTGGACTTCCTGACATGTCTTATCACTTAAGTATATTAATGTTGTTTTTATTATTCGTAAAGAATACATTGTACTTAATATTTCCCTTCCATCATTGGGGGTGGTTATCATGCACAGAAATAAATTGGATGATATATTTAAGTGTAAATTGTTTATTTAAATTGAGATGTTTGGGGGGTAATGAGGCTGGATGGTGTTAACGAGCTTCCTCTACAGACTGAGGGAGACAGCAGTGAGGTACTAAGAGGACAGCAATGGCTGTGCTTCATCTGTGCTCTGAGGTTCTAAGAACATGCTGAGTCACTCTGGGTGGGGGTGGGGGTGGCCGGTCCGGAGCTTTCTGGGGTTTTATTCTTTACCTCCATGTTTACACCTTCTCTGCTGCTCCTGGCTTGCTGCCAAGAGGGAACACCCACACTGAGGTAAAAGTCTTTTCTCAGAAATAGCAGAGATCACACCCCTCCCCCTCTGGTCTGCAGTGTGAGCTCTGGCTGCCTGCCCTTGGTCTGTGCCCAATCTGTTTGACCCTCCCTGGAGGGGGAGGGGTACACAGACCTTCTCTGGCGAATTTTAAGGATGTCTTCTGTTGGTGATTATTTGTGGGTTTCTTTTCCGGTCAAGCATTAACTCCGAGGCTTGTCATGAATTAAGTCCTGAGAGAAAATGTGGAGCTTAAGCAACTGTCTGCCTCCACACTGCCATCTTCTCAATAAGATTTTACACAAACAAAACCAACAGAAATAAGGTTAAAAGGGAAGTACAAAGCTGGGAAAAATCTTTACAAACTGTATTTCTAAAATATATAAAGAAATAAGTCAAATTTCTAAGAGTACAAGTTATGAACTGAGGGGATGCCCATCAGTTGGAGAATGGCTGAATAAGTTATTGCATATGAATTTTAATGGAATATTATTATTCTATAAGAAATTCTCAGTAAGATGATTTTAGAGAGACATCGTGAGACTTACATGAACTAATGCTAAGTGAAATGAGCATAACCAGAACATCATTATACAAGATAATAGCTATATTATACAATGATCATTCTGATGTATGTGACTCTTTCCAACAATGAGATGACTGATGCTAGTTCCAATGATCTTGTGATGAAGAGAGCTTTTTACACCTAGAGAGAGTACTGTGGGAACTGAGTGTGGATCACAACATAGCATTTTCACTTTTTGTTATTGTTTTCTTGCAATTTGTTTTCTTACTCATTTTTTCCTTTTTTTTTAGATTTTTCTTGTGCCACAAAAATATTTTTACATATGTTGGATTTAACATATATTTTATGATGTATAATATGTATTGGATTACTTACCATCTTGGGGAGGTGTTGGGGGTGAATAGGGGAAAATTTGGAACACAGGGTTTTCCAAGGGTCAGTGTTGAAAAATTATCCATCTATATGTTTTGAAAATAAAAAAGGTGTAATAAAAAATAAAATAAAAATGACAAGTCATTCCCCAATTGATAAATGGTCAAAGGATATGAACAGGAAATTTTCATATGATAAAATTAATGCCATCTACAATTATATGAAAAAATACGTAAATCACTATTGAGTAAAAAAATGCAAATTCTGAGTTACCACCTTATACCTCTTACTTTGGCTAAGACGATAGGAAAAGATAATAATAGCTGTTGCATGGAATGTGAGAAAACTGGTACACTATTGCATTGTTGGTAGAGTTGTGAAATGATCCAACTATTCTGAAGAGCAATCTGGAATTATTCCAAAAAGGCCAGCAAACTGTGCATACCCTTTAATCCAGCCAATGCCCTTACTGGATTTGTATCCCAAAGAAATTATAAAAGCAAGAACAGGACCCATTCCACTTGTACAAAAATGTTTGTAGCAGCTCTTTTTATGATACCAAAGAATTGGAAAAAGAGTGGATTCCCATTAATGGAAGAATGGCTAACAAGTTGTAGTATACAAAGATAGTGGAATATTATGGTTCTGTAAAAACGGTGAACAAGCTGATTTTAGAAAGGACTGGAAAAAATTTACATGAACTGATGCTGAGCAAGACAAGTAGAACCATACATTGTACAGAAGTTTCCTGAAAAAAAAAACAACTCCTTAAAAAGTAGAATTATTAAAATGGAAAATGAGGTTTTGTTTTAATGTTTTTTGACTTCTCAAAAAGTCTTTCATTACCATTTGTTAAGATAGCCTTAAAGAAACGACAGCTGACTAGCAGCTGACAAACATGAGAAGATCTCCTATAGGAAGGAAACTTTGAAATGAATATTAAATGAAGCCAGAGATTTAAAAAAAGATCAAGGTGATAAAAAAATTTATGCAAGGAACAGATAGCTAGTGCAAATGCACAGAAATGGCATACAGTATTTACTATATGAAGAAGAGCAAGTTGGCCAGTATGCCTGCACAGTTGGAAGAAAGTAATATATAAGAAGAGGAGAAATATCCAAAAAAGTCATAGCAAAGTTTTAAATATCAAAAAGTAAAATTTATATTTGTTTCTAAATGCAATTGAAAACCAGTTTATGGATTTGATTGACAATATCAGACCAATGCCAGAGGAAAAAAGATATATTGGAATGAGACTAAACTTGTATTTTCCTGCTATTGTAATAGTCTGGTAAAAAAGTGATACATGTCTGAATTAAGATAGACTGAGGTAGATTGAAGAGCCTAGCCTATCAGAGATTACTAAGTGATTGGAAGTCAATTTTTCAACAATAATAGGAAATTCCAGGAAAAAAGAGTGGGCTAAGGTGCAGATAATTAGTTCTCTTTAAGACATATTGAATTTAAGATGTCCAAAAGGAAATTAGTAATATGGGATGGTACTGATTGGACATTGGACATTAGTCAGGAGGTTATAAGAAGGAGAAGAAAGAGAATGATTGAGATATGCATTTAGTTTTAGTATACAGCTAACCTGACTAACATTTCAATTTGCCCAGAACTATCTTGACCTTGTTTTTTATATATTAAAGATGATCTTTAGCATGATAGATATAGAGGTAGAAAGGCTCTCAGTTATCACCTAATATGCATCCATCATTTTACATGTAAAGAAACTAAGGATCAAGAATGCTAAATAACTTTTCCCAAGTCATGTAGGTCTCAAACATTAAAAGTAGTGTTTGAATATATACATGTCCTCTGGACATTAGGAAATTAGTATTTATTCCACTACCTTATATTGTTTCAAAAGCAGTATGATGAAAATATTTTGCAAACATATATGTACAATTATCACACTGATTTTTCTGCAAACATTTGTGAACATAAAAATAGATTCTAGTTGAAAGAATTGCTTCACCCTTAAAACCCAGATCATTTTATTTCTACCTCTCTTATAATATGTGTATATAGCTCTTATCTCCCCTAGTAGGAGATATGTTCCTTGAAATTGAGCACACTGTCTTAACACAGAACATAACATTTTATACATAAGCAACAAACTTCAAAGATTGAGTCCTTTTTATATAACATTTTGAAAAATATGCTATTAGACACAATTCTACTACTTCACAGCAATGATCTAATGGAAGAGATATGTTTTCAGATCTCCTTCATTTATCGCAAAAGAGATAACATTTATAAAGTACTTAAACTTGAAAAAAAGTTTTTTAAATTTTTTTTGAAATATCAAGAATATTTTAATTTTATCTATGCAAAAAATTCAGAAATTTGAGAGTTGGAAGAATTTCTTTGTTAAACCTAGAAAGGTTTGCTCTTCCAAGCATTTCAATCAGTCAATGCAAATGTATGTCAGTTGCCCAATACACAGGAATAAGACACTTTCCTTAACTTAGGGTTAGACCCTGAATAGAGGAGGTGATCATACAGGAGGAATACATTAAAATCGAATAATTAATTAATGCTATTTAATTAAAAGGAAAATATGACATTAATAATATGATTTCTAATGGATGGAACAATTAGGGACTTTATAGGTTGGGAGAGAGAAGTCTTAATAGGTGCAATTCTCTGAAATCAAAAAAGAATATGTCTCACTCCCTCAAATGTCTGAAAAAATAATTAAAATAATAAGTGAAAATTAATATGTGAAATATGAAAATAATGAGTGATTGATCACTATCAGGCTAGTTTTCAGATAAGACATATGGGTTGCTTGAGATGTACCATTGTGAGAAAATTCCTTGCATTAATCTTTGAATTTCCAGTTAACATAAACTGGAATTTAGTTAATGTTTGTCTAAACAGCCAGGAGAGATGGTGGAGTTTCCAAGCTGTGTAGGTGTAGGTTTAAACAATACAATAAATTTTTTTTTCCAAATTCCTTCAATTAATTAAAGTTTTCTGCCAAGACAGAAATTGAACTAAATACTTAATTGAATAAAAAAGGACTAAGCTCCAGACTTGAGTCACAAGATGGAATCAATGTAGTTTACTCAGTTCCTACAATTAAGAACTCCATGTCTTAATCTCATCACAAGAGACTTAAGATATTGGTAAGTTATTGATGAAACCCAGTTGATTGTAGTTCTATTTCTTTTTAGACCTCTTAGAACTTAAGTGACCCAGAAGTTTCTGCATCTCCAGTAGAAGAAATTACAAGCATGAGCTTTTACGTTTGGGATATAAAATTACAAAGTTATATTCTTAGGAAGACTTTATTTGAAGTAGATGTTATTCTATGGAATGGTAATGAGTTAAAGACTTAGTTACACAGACTATATTTTGCATCGCACTATGGAAAATATACTATGGGATGTAATTTTGCAGCTAACTGGATATGATCTAATGGGCAGAAGACACAATTTTCAAATTACCTTCATTTATCTTAAATGAGATAATATATGTAAAGTATGGAGTAAACCTGAAAGCATTAAATAGGTTCTAGCTATTATTGTGTGTTGTTGTTCTTTCCATCCAAAAAAAAAAAAAAAAGTTCTACATCTCAGATAAAATGATTTTAAAATGTAAATTTCAAAAGTCCTCATGGAAAAAAATAAGACTTAGGAAACCACTATGCCTGACATGGTGATGCAGTGTTAATTGAAGTTAGAACTCTAACTTAATAACCAAGAGATGCTCTCTACATGGATTCCATGGTAACAAAGTAGTGCCTAGAAACCAGATTTCCCTTGCTTAGTGATAAGTGAATCAAAAGCACTGCTTTATTTGTGGCATGATGAGCTTGGGGGAGGGAGTCACACTGTCTTTATAGAGGAAATAGAAATTGTATCTCAAGGGGAATCTCCTTAGTAACTCTAGAGGAAATGGATCTAATTTGCTTGCCAGTGATATCTAATAGGAAGTGAGTAACCCATGCCATATAACCTATCTGAAATTCTGCTTATCTAGGAAGTGATTCTCTTTCTATCCATCCCTCTTCTTACCCTGCTCCCACTCCCAACATGCAAATCATTCATCTATTTGCTTTATTCTATATCTCATGTCATTCTGTCAGTTGTATTGTTTTCAAAAATGATTTCTCTTGGCACTTCTGCTATAACACCAGCATTTTAAACCTCTATATTCAGCGCTGCATTTTAGTGCCATTTTCAGAGGACATTTCATTTTAGACAATGTTCTCTTTTGGATTATCTTAGAATTGTTTCAACTTTTGACATTTTTGTGGAAGAAAAAGAATTCATGCTACCTATTTCTTGTTCTCAAGGTGTGGTCCTTTATTTGAGAGACAGAGGCATAATGGAGGCCAGATTCAGATTAGAACCAGGAAAACATAGTTTTCGTCTTATTCTGAACTACACTATCTTATAGAACCATGAATACATCTCTTAATTCTTAGTGTTCTATGTTTTAATAGTTGTCTATAAATTAAGAAGTTGATCTATATTGGGGATGGACTTTTCGTACTTTGCTATATAATCACAAAGTGTGTACTTGCAAAAATTATATAAAATTCCAGCTTATTTTCTAATTTAATCTCTTTCATATTCCTTTCCATTCAGTTTAATAAAGTATTTATTTTTAACTTATTTATAGTCATTACATTAGTTCAGTAACTTTTCTTTTAATCCTATCACCAATCTTTTCATTCTTTATTCTTTTTAGTAGTAGAATGATATTTGCTTTGAAATACATTAATATTCAATTTTGATTTCTTAGTACCTATTACTTTCTTCTGGGGGGTGGAGCCAAGATGGCAGAGAGTACATTCTTCTGTAAATTCAACCTTCTGAGACTCATTGCTTCACATTTTCTTTGCTTTTTGAAGTCTTACATATTTATTTTTTTCTGATTAAATAAAGCTTTTCTTTATCAATTGAATAACTGTATGAAAATCATTTTCTTATATCTTTATTTTACCATATTCTTGTGGAATTCAGGTTTAAATGAGAAAAAATTCATCATTAGAGAAGAATTCATCACCTATGATTATGACACACTATATATTAGATAATATAATGAAATATTTTATGTATACATTATCATATGAATATGTATTAGATTGTTCTATTCAATTAAATTCTGCTTACTGTATTCTTATTATCTAAGTATCACAAAAATTAGACTAAGATACAGACATTCCCTATCTCTTCTCCACTCACTCCACACATATCCCTCTCATACACACACAACTCATCTGCCAAAAAAAAAAATGCTCAAAACACCATTAGGAATTATTTTTTGGAAAGTTTTTTTCTTACTTCCTGTTCTAAGGAAAGTTAATGGAAAATCAAGAAATACCAATTGATAACATTAGAGGATGCTTTATAACAATACAAGGCAGAGTGAGTTTATCAGCCAAAATGTGTAATTTCACCATAAATTTTGTAGATAGAGAAATAAAAAATGAGCCTAACATGCTATAAACATCAAGAATAAAAAAAAATTAAAAAAAAAAAGATTTGGGTCATACTTTAAAGAATGAATGGATGTAGAGAAGTAGGAGGGGAAAGAGGAAAACAAAGGAGGAGGAGGATGGAAGGAGGCCAGAAGTAGAAGAGGAAAGAGATAAGAAAAGGGAGGTTGAAATAGGTATGATAGATTAAGGGAAATGGTGGTAAGAAATAAAAGACTGGTGAGGAAAGAAAGGGTGAAAGGGGAAGAAAAATTATAATTTGGGAAAAGTAGGCTACGAGGAGATACAGAGTTAGAAATTTTAACTGCAAATATCAATGCGATAAACTCTCCCATAAAATGGAAGCAGAGAGTAGAGTGGATAAAAAGGCAGAATCCTACAATATGTTGTTTATAAGAAACACATATGATGCAGAAAGATACATACAGAGTAAAGGTAAAAGGCTGGAACAGAATCTATTCTATTTCCTTTAGCTGAAATATTTTTTTAAAAAGCCAGGGTAATGATCCTGATTAAAAAGAAATAAGAAAGGAAACAATATCTTGCTGAAAGATACCATAGATAATGAAGAAATACCAGTACTAAACATATATGCACCAAATGGTATAGTATTCATATTCTTGGAGGAGAACTTAAATGATTTACAAGAAGAAATGGGCAGCAAAACTTTAATATAGTACGGAATCTTAACTTTCTATATCAGAAATAGATAAATCTAACCACAAGTTAATCAAGAAAGAAGTTAAGGAGATGAATAGAATTTTAGAAAAGTTAGTATGATAGGCTTTTTGGAAAAAAATTGAGTGGGAATAGGATATATTTTAGAATATATATATATTTTTAATAATAGTTTTTTTTAAAATATAGAGAGAGATTTTAACATTCCCCCTTGCAAAACTTTGTGTTCCAATTTTTTCTCTTTCCTTGCCCTCACTCTCTCCCTTAGACAACAAGAACTCCAATATATATTAAGCATTTACAATTCTTCTCCACATATTTCCACATTTATCATAAGTGTAGAAAAAAATCAGATCAAAAAGGAAAAAAATGAGAAAAGGAAAAAATCAAGGAAACAACAACAAAAAAGGTGAAAATACTATGTTATGATCCACATTCAGTCCCCACAGGCTTCTTTATGGAAGCAGATGACTCCATTACAAGTCTATTGGGAGTGAAAGTCAATAATTTTAAGGGAATTAATAAAAAAAATTTAAAGGAAAGTGGTCTTACTGTACTTGTTCAAAAATTTATTATAAAACAATGTCATCAAAACCATTTGGTGTTGGCTAAGAAATAGAATAGTGGATCAATGAAATACATTAGGTTCACAAGACACAATAATCATTATTATAGTAATCTAGTGTTTTATAAACCCAAAGACTCTAGCTTCTGGGATCAGAACTCACTATCTGACAACAATTTCTGAGAAAACTAGAAAATAATATGGCAAAAACTGGGCTTTGACTAACACCTAATGCCATATACCAAGATAAGGTTGAAATGGGTTTATGATTTAAGCATAAAGGGCGATACCATCAATAAATTAAGAGAAAAGGGAATAGTCTACCTCTCAGATCTATGAGTAATGAAAGAATTTATGACCAAAGAACTAGAGAACATTATGAAATGCAAAATTGATCATTTTAATTACATTAAATTAAAAAGTTATGTAGGCAAGATCAGAGAGGAACCAAAAAACTGCTATAGAGAATTGACTCAAATTTATAAGAAAACAAGCCATTTCCTAGTTTATGAATGGCCAAAGGTTATGAAAAGAAAATTTTCAGATGAAGTAATTAAAGGCATTTCTAGAGATATAAAAAATACTCTAAATTCCTATTGCTTAGAGAAATGCAAAGTAAAAAAACAAAAAAACAAAAAAACTGATATCCTTCATACTTCTGAGACTGGCTAAGGTGACAGAAAAAAAAATGATAAATGTTAGAAGGGATATGGGAAAACAGGGCCAATTAACACATTGTTGGTGGAATTGTGAACTGATCTCATCATTCTGGAGAGCTATTTGCAACTATGTAAGAAGGCCTGTGCATACCCTTTAACCCAGCTGTGACCATCCAGGTCACTGATCATCAGTCTTACCTTATCTTACCCCATGTCTCTGGCCACTGACTCATTGAGCAATAGTTCTTTGTTCAAAAGAGAACCCAGACTTGTGAGCTAGTGAGAACATCTTTATTGTACACAATCACATCCTGCACTACCTACTTCCTGGAACCCATTGCTTATATTGGATCTATGAGGTTATACACACAGTCAATAAGAGAAGGAGATGTGTCCAGTTAATGATACATCCTCAATGCAGCCAGAGTTTCCATAATTGTTGCAGTTCCTACTAGCTACAGAAGTCACATCCAGGTACTTCAGGCACTAAGGCCTTTTTACTTTCTTGTTGAGCCATGCTAGTTTCCTCTTCAGACCCTTACAACTCCTTTTTCTTGTGTAGCAGGGACCACTCATAACATCAAACTAGCTTTGACATCACCAATAGCTCACTTAATTAGTGAGATTACAAGGCGTATAAAAAATAAGACAAAGGCAAACAAAAAGCAAAATACTAAAAGCTAGGCCCAATAGGGACAAAAACCAAGAAAAGATAAAGTTCCATGGTTTTAATTGTATACACTCATCAACATCCAGCAAAGTAAGGCACAAAAGTGGGGTGATGTATAGAAGAAAAGTCATATTCTTCAGCACTGCCTCACTAATATTGACAGCTGTGTCTGTTGGTTTTTTGCCTACAGTTTAGAGGTGTTGCCAACAAGTGGAAAGTGGGGCAAAGCTTCCCCAGTCTACCGTATAAATGACGGATAGCCATGGGAGAAGTGTCCAAGTGCATCATCCAGTTTTGTCAGCCTCTAGGCATTGTGTATCATCCATAGCAGTCCAATTCAATTGTGACACTGGTGCTGTGTTCACTGTTTTTGGTGTCATGGTCAGAGGGACATGGCTGTCATGAGCATCTGAAGGGTGGCTGACATCTGGTCAATCCTTCTGAGCCATTGTCAGGGGCAATATCATCATCTTATGCTTCTCTTCTTGATTCTCCAGGTCATGAATGTTTCTGGTTGGAATCCATTCCTCAGCTATTGGGACTGCATCAAGAAAGACAATAGCATACCCTGGTCCCCAAATCTTGACCCAACCTGCCCCCTTCCAGGTGCCATTTAAACCTTTCCACATCACTGTGGAGAAAGGACTCTCATTCTCATTGGCCAGCCTATTGTTCAACTGTGCCTTTTACATGTGCCAAAAACACCTTACTGGGGTAAGATTCAGGGAATGTGAAAATTACAGGTAATTATATGTATATATTACCACCTCTAAGTGGGCCTTCATGAGTTGGGTGGAGGGTCGTGCAAACCCCAATACTTCCTTTTCTTGTTTAGATAGAGTGTTTTTAGGGTGTGATTAGCCCATTTGACAATGGCATGGCCAGTGGGATTATATGGGATCCTAGTGAAATGGGCAATGCCAAATTCAGTGCAGAAGGGCTGAAAGATAGAAGATGTATAAGCTGGCCCATTATCCATCTTAAGTGTACATGGAACTTGCACAATGGAAAAACAATGATAAAAGTGGCTAATTACATACCTAAGTATTTCCCCAGAATGGAGTGAAGCTATGAGGAATTGAGAATGTGTATCCACAGTTACATGGCTGCGCTGCTTCTTTCTTTGGTTAATTTCCATTTGCCATAAAGCATTGGGCAATTTACACACAATATTGTGTAAGGATGAAAAGGAGCACAAGTAGTACAGTGGGAACAATAGCTGCAGCATCTGCTTTAGAGATGCCATATAGTCTCTGCAATGAGCTGGCAGATAAATGCCGACAACATCAAGGGTTGTGAAGGATTAATTCTAGAGGTAGGACAAGCATACAGCAAAGGAATAGATTGTACGGGCCTCTGCAGACCACAATCATGGTGATGTCAGGCTGGAAGAGCCTTTCAAAAGATCATAAAGGGGATGTATAACTGAAGGAGGGGTTGAATGGATGGAACACAACCACTGTAAGGTTCCTACCAATTGTTGGAAATCATGAAGAGTTTTGTACTTATTTTCATCCACTGTAGGGGGGTACCTTGGACACAGTAAAATCTTGAAGAATGTGCCCAAGTTAGAGAAATGGAGGCTTGGTCTGTATCTTATGTGTTGTGTTCTGCTGAGCTAATATTCAAATAATGTGTTGTACAATGTGATGCAACTGCGACTCTTCCTTAGGGGCCACCAGTATATCATCCATATAATGGAATACATCAACATTTAAGTATAATCTTCTTACTGGTGCAAGAACCTTGTCTACATACCATTATCAAAGAGTGGGACTGTTGGCCATTCTTGGTGGTAGTACTTTCCACTGCCACTTGGTGGCAGGAGTTTGTAAATTAATAGCTAGAATGGAGAGGCCCAACTTCTTCCTATCAATAGGATGTAAGGGAATAGAGTAAAAGCTATCCTTTATGTAAATAACCATTCCCTAGGCAATTGAGTAGGAGATGGAAGCCCAGGCTGAAGAGATCTAATAGTTTCCATCTGTTCATTTACTTTTCTTAAATCAGTCAATATCCTCCATTTTCCAGATTTCTTTTTTATAGAAAATACAGGGGAATTCCAAGGACAAGAGAAGGTTGTAAATGTCCTTGGTCCAGTTGCTCCTGCACTATATCTAATAAGGTCTATTTTTTTTTCACTTTTTAGGGGCCATTGTTTTATCCACACAGGTGTATCAGTTTTCCATCAAAAGGGAACAGTTGAGAGTGCTGGCAGGCCTTCAACAACAGCACTCACTACATGCCTAAAAAGCTGAGTTATACAATTATAATTCTAACTGTTGTAAGATGTCTCTTCCCCACAGATTTATGGAAAACTTTTTTTTACTACAAAAGGAATAAAAATTCCTGTCTTATCTTCAGATTTCCATCTCAAAGGAGTAGCATTAATTTCAGCTACTATTGATCCTCCTATGCCAGACATATGGGTGTTTGCCATCATCTTTGGCCAATGACTGGGCCAGTGGCACCTCTAATGACTGTACAATCCACACCTGTGTCTACCAACTCTTTCAATAGTATGACATTTGCATAAATAGTGAGCATAGGATGGTCAGCTATAACAATTGCAGTCCAAAATATTCCTGGATTTTGTTGTTGGGAGTCAAAATCTGGATAAATATCAGCAAATTGCATTTTTGGATTGTGTATCAGTAAACCTGATGCTACTACTTCTCCTGAATGACACATTATCTACCTATTTTAGTGAGTAGGACATTAGCTACAAATTCCCCACTTTCCCAAATCATTATATGGATAAACACTGTTTTGTAAGCATTCTCAGGAGGTGAAATGGTCAAGCTGACTGTGCCTGGAGACAAGGGATCTATAGTTCAGACATGGACAGATTTCAGCTCTCCACGGGATATCTCAGTAGTCCCAGTGGCATGCAGCTCAATTCTCCCTAATTGCAACCTCCTTCCTTGTCATGTTGCTTCTCTGTTGACTGATCATGTTGGAGTACTGAACTTTTAAAGACTCTCTGGGTGTAGCAAAGATAATATAAATTGAATTTTCCTATTGTTTCTCTTTAAGAAGTGAATCAGTCTCCATTGGTTTCACATTACTACTAAAATATAAGCTCCTTGAGGCAATGACTGTTTTTTGCATTTCTTTGTATAGCTAATATTTAGCAAAGTAGTAAGAGAAAATTGAATGGAAACAGAAAGGAGTAAACTTTTTTCTCAATGGTTCGTGGAACCTATAAAAAATTGACCATGTTTTAAAATGTAAAAAGCTCAAAATCAAATGCATAAATACAAAAATAGTAAATGAATTGTTTCAGGTCATGATGAAATAAAAATCATGTCCAATAAAAAACCAGGGGAAAATAGACCAAAAATTAATTGGAAACTAAATAATCTAATCCTAAAGAATGAATGGGTGAAACAACAAATCATAGACACAGTAAATACCTTCATCTAAAAGAATGACTATAATGAGACAACATACCAGAATTTGTGGAATGCAGCCAAAGCAGTTATTAGGGGAAAATTTATGCCTTTAGATGTTTACTTGTATAAAATGGACAAAGAGAAGATCAATGAATTTGGCTTACAACTAAAAAAAAAAAAGCTAGAAAAAGGACAAATTAAAAACTCTAAATGAAATACCAAATTTGAAATTCTGAAAATAAAAGAGATTAATAAAATTTAAAGCAAGAAAACTACTGAATTAATAAGTAAAACTAAGAGTTGGTTTTATGAAAAAAACTTTTAAAAATAGATAAACCTTTAGTTAATTTGATTACAGAAAAGAAAGAAGAAAATCAAATTGTTAGTATCAAAAATAAAAAGGGAGAAGTTTCCATCAATGAAGAGGAAATTAGAGCAAATTAGAGTTATTTTGCCCAACTATATGTCAATAAATTTGAAATGGAGTAATATCTACAAAAATATTGATTGCCCAAGTTAACAGTAGAAAAAATAAATCAATTAAATAATCCTGTTTTAGAAAAAGAAATAGAACATGCTATTAATCAACTCCCTAAGAAAAAAATCTCCAGGACCAGATGTATTCACATTGACCCACACCTAACATCACATACCAAGATAATGGGTCCATGATTTAAATATAAAGAGTTATATTATAAGCAAATTAGAAAAACATAGGATGATTTATCTCATAGATTATTGGATAAGAAAGAAATATGTGACCAAACAAGAAGTAGAACTTAGTACTGAACACCAAATAGATAATTTTGAATTTATTAAATTGAAAAGTTTTCATACCAATAAAACTAATGCAGACAAGATAAGCAGGGAAGCAATAAATTGGGAAAAAAATTTTTATATTTAAGAGTTCTGATAAAGGTCTCATTTCTAAAATATATAGAGAATTGACTTAAATTTGTTGAAATTCAAGCTATTCTCCAATTAAGAATTGGTCAAAGGAAATGAACAGACAATTTTCAGACAAAGAAATTAAAACCAATTCTAGTCATAAGAAAAGGTGTTCTAAATCACTATTGATTAAGACAATTAAGACAATTCTGTGATAGCACTACACACCTCTCCAATCCAAATGGCTAATATGACAGGAAAAGATAACAAATGTTGGAGGGGATGTGGGAAAACTGGGACTCTAATTTTTGGTTGAATTGTGAAGAGATCCAGTCATTCTGGGGGGCAATTTGAAACTATGCTCAAAGAGTTATCAAACTATGCATACCCTTTGATCCAGCAGTTTCTACTGGACTTATATCCAGAGAGATCTTAAAGGAGGGAAAGGGACCAACACATGTAAAAATGTTTGTGGCAGCCCCTTTTGTAGTGGCAAGAAATTGGAAAATGAGTGGATGCCCATCAGTTGGAGAATGGCTGAATAGATTATGGATTGTTATTATTGTATAAGAAGTGATCAGCAGAATGATTTTAGGGAGACCTGGGAAGACTTACATGAACTGATGCTAAGTGAAATGAGCAAAAGTAGGAAATCACTGTATACCACAACAAGATTCTACAATGATCAATTTTGATGCATAGTCCTCCAACAATAAGATGATTCAAATCAGTTCCAACAAACTTGTGTTAAAGAGAACCATCTACATTCAGAGAGAAGATTGTGGGAACTGAGTGTAAACCATAACACAGCATTTTCACTCTTTGTTGTTGTTTGTTTGTTTTGTTTTCTTTCTCCATTTTTTTTCTTTTTGATCTGATTTTTCTTTTGCATTAACACGACTATTTAAATATGTATACATATTTTGGATTTAACATATATTTAAACATATTTAACATGTATTGAATGATTACCTGCCAACTAGGGAAGGGGGTGGGGGGAAAGAGGGGAAATTTGGAACACAAGGTTTTGCAAGGATCAATGGTGAAAAATTACCATGCATGTGTTTTGTAAATAAAAGCTTTGATAAAAAAATAGAAAAAGGAAAATATATATTTGTTTAATAAATAATGTTATTTTAGTATATCAAGAATAAACTTTATTTTTGATTTTTAACATCAAAGTGAACTAAGTTGCCCTTTTAACTTTTTTGCATATCCAAATTTTCCTAGGAAATTTTGCACATCTCTATTTCTTCACAGTATAACTTGCATTAGGTTTAAGTGTTGACATATTCCATCAAATAAACATTTATTTAGCACATTTTAAAGTTTTTCCAGGAATTATATGATATATTGGGGGTCTTAAAAGCAAAAAATAAACATTCACAGCCCTCTTACATCCTAATGCAAGAAACAGCATATAAGTATTGAGAGTTAACCTGGGAGGTAAAGGCATTATAGAAACCATAAAAAGCCCCATGAATGCCATAGTATTTCAGCTGTAGAAAAATTGCTTTCAGGGCATGGAATACAACTAGTTCAGAGATATAAACTTTTTTCTACAGTAAACAAAGTGAGGCAGCATAATTGTACCATAGAGTATATGTGTATGAGGGATAAAAAATGGATGGAGTTAAATTAAAAAAAAAAAAAAAAAACTTCAAATGTAAAATAAAAGAGCTTAGGAAGCCATGGGAGTTTATTGGGTGGGGGGGGGGGTGGAACACATGATTAAACCTATACTTTAAGGTATTCTTTTTGTTGCTGGGTAGAGGATAGATCAAAATGGCTTTGGAGGACAACAGCAACAGAAGCTTTGGAGTATTATATTTATTGTGCCATCTGGTTGCCACGATAAAGGGCTCTCCAAACAAAATATTCAAGGGATAAAAGGCAATAGAAAAAAGAGAACTATTGAACTATTTTTTACTCCTATTTGTTCTGCCATGGGCAATAATCTTTGGACTAGACAGATTAGGATTTATTGAAATTGAAGATAATTGAGGAGAAGATAATTAGTGCACCTGAATGTCTTTAGTGACCTCTGGTAGCATATACCAGTAGTTGGGATTGCTAAACTTCTCTCAATGCCTTCTTTAAAAATACTGAAGAACAGGAAATATGGCCATATATATGTGCATAAATATTCCAATTAACAATCAATCAATATATAAATATAATTAGATAATGAATAAACAAATAGCTGGTTTGCTAAATAAAAAACCTATTTTTAGAGCTGAAAAATATTCAAAATCATTTAGTTCAATTTCATTTATTTTTTTCTTTTATATATGCTTTTTTATAATATTCTACTTCATTGCTTGTTTATTTCTGCAAGGATGTATTAATTATCCCTTTAACTAGACCCTTATAAGCTAAATAACTTGTAAAAGAAAAAAAAAAAAGAAACTAAAAATCATCATAGAAAATTACCAAACTTTAACAAAACAAATTTACCTCCCTCCTTTGTTAACCTCCAGAAATTTGTTTTTCATTATCAGTACATCATTTCTCTAACAGGATATAGGTTGTGTGTTTTACCTCTAGTTACTCTGCACAATCAGTTTATCATTTCTTTCTTCACAAATGTATTATATTTTAGTTTTTGTTTTCTATAATGCTATTATTGTACAAATTGTTTTGATTCTGCTTACTACATTCTGCATCAATTAAGAGAGGTCTTCTCTTTTTCTTCTGAAATTGTTCACTTCATTATTTCTTATATCAGAGCAATGTATATGCCATTTATATACCACAAGTTGTTTAATTAATCCCTCAAAAGTGGTAATCATTTTAATTCAAACTTTGCTAAAGTTGTGGATTGTTTCTAATAGTTTTTTAATTGACTCTCTAATACCATCATATCATCTACAAAGAGTGATGATTTGGCTTCCTCATTACCTACTCTAATTCATTTAATCTCTTTTTCTTCTCTTATTGATAAATCTAACATTTCTAATAAAATGCTGAATAAATGCTGAGAGTGGGCAACTGTGTTTTATCCCTGATCTTATTGGGAATGGTTCTAATTTATTCCCATTACATATGATACCTGCTGATATGTTTAAATAGATGCTACTGATTAAGGAAAATTCCATTTATTCCTATTCTCTGTAGTGTTTTTGATAGAAATGAATGTTGGATTTTATCACATGCTTTTTCTGCATCTATTGAAATAATCATATTTTTGTTAGATTGGTATTTAATATAGTCACTTATCATAATATATCCAGTTTTCATTTGGGGGTCTGTTTCAGGAGGTGATCACTGAATTCTTTAAATGGCTATTTTACCTTGTAATTCTAAAACATCAGGACAGTTCTCTTTGATGATTTCTTGTAAGATAATATCTAGGTTCTTTTTTTATCATGATTTTCAGGAAGTCCAATAATCCTTAGATTGTCTCTCCTAGATCTATTTTCCAGGTCAGTTGTTTTTTCCAAGTAGGTATTTTACACTTTTTTTTTCTATTTTTTAATGTTTTTGCTTTTGCTTGACTGATTCCTGATGTCTTATTGAGTAATTCATTTCCATTTGTTCAGTTCTGATTTTTAAAGTGAATTATTTTCTTCATTAACATTTTAAAATTATTTTTGTATTTGGCCAATTGAATTTTTATGTGAATTGTTTTGTTCTTGAATTTATGTTTTTCAGGGAGTTGTTTTCTTTTTCTGTTTCCATTTTCCAATAGTCAAATTTATTTTGTAATGTGCTGTATGATTTTTCCATATCACTAAAAGTATTTTCTAAGGATTTTCATTCAGATGATTTGTTTCCTTTCCCAAACAGTTTTGTAAAGTTTTCATTTCTTTTCCCCAGTTTTTTCTAGCTCTCTTTTAATATCCTTTTTAATTTCTTCCAAGAGAGCCTTGTGGGATAGAAACCAATATACACTCCCTCTTGGGGCTTCATCTGGAGATAAATTGCTTTTAGTGACCTTAGAGTTTGAAATCTGTTCTACTTTTTCTCCATAAAAATTATCTATGGTCAAAGTTCCTTTTGCTTTTTTGCTTTTTTGCTTTTTTTTTTTTAATTTGAGATCTGCTTTTAGGACAAGGGAAATTGTCCAAGCTTCCTCTATAAGTGATAGCAACAGCTGCTCTCAGTCAGTGCTGACTGACTTCTGGTGCTGGGTAGGCATGATCAGGTTCCATGAAGTTCTGGAGCTTTGGAGTTTTCTATTTACCCTTTTGTGTTTGTGTTGTATGTTTTATAACTTCTTTGCTTATCTACTGGCTTGTAATTATATTAGAGTAGCCAACACTTCTGTAGATTCTTCTCCATACATTCTTTGGCATGTGGAGCCTAAACCACTCCAGGACATTGTGCTGCACTGGCATCTGTGCTCTGCCTGCTTGCTCTTGGCCTGCCTCCCTCCATGCCCGATTGAAACAGACATTTTCTGGATATTTTAAAAATTATCTTCTGCTGGTAATTTGTTACACTCCCAATATTTATGAGTTCTGCCAGTCCAGAACTAATTCAGAGGTTGAATTTACTAATTAGTCTGAGGGTCATGGGAAGAACTCAGAAAATGATGTGGGTCTTCTCCACCATCTTGGCTCCACCCCCACCTTGATCTTCATTTTCAAATGACCAGACCCATCACAAGTATGGTTTTCTTTCCTTTATACCTCACTACCTCTATAGAGCCTTCATTTAAAAAGCTAATGGTATTATTTCCACCTTCTGATAAAATTTTAGAGTGCAATGTTTTAGAAGTTTCTCAAAATGGAATAAAAATTAATGAAAATCCAGATCATTACAAATTAACATTATTCCCATTTTTGAGAATGCTTCTTTCTTGTTTTTTATCAAGGCATTATGCTTTATTAAAAATAATTAATAAATAGAAATTATGTTGTATAAAGATTTTAATTTCATATTGCTAAACTATATGCTTAGCCAAATCCTTTACATGGTTAATATCTATACTGAAGGGCTAAGGACTCATTTAAATAAATTTCCTAAAATGATTATCAACAAGAGAGTTGGTAAATTTGCTACATGTTCTTCTGATGAGGCTAGCCCTTACTTTAGTTACAAATTAATTATGAAGCTTCTATCAGCCCTTACATTTAAGTTAGGACAAGGTAATATAAAAGATTTGGTATATTTTTTCAATTAGCAAATTATTTGGCAGAATATGTAATATTATCCTTGTAGAAAAAAATGGATAAATGAAAAATAGATGATAAAAAAATTGGATTAAAAATTGCCTGGAAATAAAGAGTAATCACTAACTAATCAGTGTTAACTTAAAGTGGATCCTTTATTAGTGTCTTTAGCTTTGTTTAGATTTACTATTGACTTGAATAAAGTAGAATGGCATGCCTACCTAGTTGAGAGATGCCATGAAAGTGAGGATAGCAAACATGTTAGATAATACAATTAGAAGCCAAAAAGATCTCTACAGGTTAGATGCTAGCTTAATTCTAGTAAAATGTAACTGAAGGGTAAATAAATATTAAATCAAATATATACATACCTTCAAGGAACTTCAGGATTAATGTAGACCATAAGTATGGCATGAAAACCAAAAAAAAAAAAAAAAAAAAAAAAAAAAAAAGAAGAAGAAAAATGAAAAAAATAATGTAAGATAAGATGTAAATAGATTATTTTAATTTCTTTTCTTTTTTTTTTTGGTTTTCATGTCATATTGATGGGTCCACATTAATCTTGAAGATCATAATGTATGATTTAATGCATATTTACCTTTCAAATTTAATATGTACACATATCATATAAATGTTAGCTATTATTATCTTCATGATATTTCAAGTTTCAATTCTCCTAAAAAAGCAGGAATACTATCCTGGCTTTCCTCTCTGATACCCACCTAGAAATATATATATATATAAGCATTTAATAAAATATTTAGATAATAATGATTCAACACTAAGTTAAATGCATAATGATTTGATTCAACCATTCTAGTCATCATTATTCATACTTTCTTAAGAGAAAATGGGAAGTTCAGGAAAATTGAACTTGAATGAACTTGCATTTCTTTTTGGTAAAATTCAGAACAGTTCCTATGTACAAAAAGAATTGGCTTAGTTTTGCACATGAAACTTAAAAGATTCTCAATAAAAGAGAAACTCAGATATTCATATGCTATTCTTTTAAACCCATAGTATCTGGGAACTTTAAAAAAGGAATGGGATTCATTTATTTAATCAGATTCCATTTTCCTAATGCCATTATATAGCTGTTTTATAAAATCTAAGGAATAAAGTAATTTATCATGAATGTTCATTGTAAGGACCATCATTCAGACTGACTTTCTGTTCAAATAGAGATTTTGAATGTTCATGAAGATGCTTTATGCACTTTTATCTCCCCACAAAATTAGAAGTAACAATCAATAACCTTTTGTCATTGCCTGAAATAGATATAACAGCTTAATGAGCATAGGTTCCTGAATCTTTTTATTATGCCTTTTCCCCATTAAATGAAATGTATGGCATAAATGTACAGTTCACTTAAAAGAGTGATTAGTGTCAGTTACCAAGGTAACCAAGAGCACCTTAGCAAGCTTATTCTGATCTATTCAGAAATAAAACTTTGCTTTACTGAGGTTTTACAATCTAAAGAATAATTGGCATTTTTTTTCACATCACAAGGTAACTAAAGTTTAATGGTCTACATATATTGTATTAAAGCATAATTAAGTTCATTTTTTTTTCAAAAATAGTTCTGATTCCTTTAAAAAATAAATCCCATCAGTATGAAATACAATCCCATCAGTATGGAAACCTAGGCTGGTTTAAATATAAAATGTGTAGGAAAACATATCTTTTCCATCTCCTTATTTGCATATTTACAGAAGGGAAAAATAAATGAGGAGTAAAGACCTAGAGAGAATCTTTGTTTTCAATATTTTGACTCACTTGGGTCAAGATGTTGCATTCTTTTCAGGGACAAGTCCTGCCTCCTATGAAGGTCTGATCATCTCTAAGTTATCCTTCCAGACTGCCGTCTCAACTCAATCTCCCAGCCAGACTACTCTCCAGACCCAATGCTGCTCTCTTTTATCCTCAAAGAGAATGGGCCTGTGAGAACCCCCACAGCCAATAAACTTGCTCCTTTTAAAGGTAAACTCCTCTAAATATGTAAACTTCTCTTCAGAAGTCCAAAGGTGTAAACTCCCCTTAAAGGTCCGAACCAAAGGTGTGAATTCTGACCTAGAGAATTGCCCAGACAACCTGAGTTATCACCTTGTAATCCTAACAGCCTCCTTAGACAAAATGAAATCACATGACCATCACAAGTTACTAACTCTGTGCCTTGGTTGAAGAATGGTTTCTAGTGTAGTTCAGAACATACACAAGAAGGCTATAGCAGGAGATTCTCCACTTTTCTTTAAGGAAGTATCTTCAAGAAAATAATTAAATATAGGTAGAAGATTTTGGGTCTCCTTCTGTTAAAGCATAAAGGTTCATTAAGATCAATTGACTCAGATATCACTGCCAGGAGCTTCAAATGGATTTTTAAGTAGAGAGACTACAAGTTCATAAACAGTTCTGAAGGGGCAGATAGAATGAGATGGATTAATTCAGGCTTGAAACCATGGCAAAGGCAAAGAGCAAATGATATTAGAAACAGCATAGAGTATCTCAAAATATCTAAGTAAATTTTATTTATGATTCAATGATGTTGTTATGTTATGTAAAACATAAGTTTTATGATGTTACTAGTATTTGAAACTCCCTTTACCAATATAGATAAATATATTATGTATGACTTTTAGTGTTTAGTTTAGGTGCATGGAAGATTAAGTGACTGCTAAGGTCATTCAGCCAGCTTGTCTTAGAAATGAGACTTGAACCTAGGGCTTCTGAACCCAGCTCTCTATAAATTCTACCATATTATGTTTCAGAGCCATTGTCATGAAGAGAATTCCTGGGAAGTATAGTCCATTTCAGCAATAACTGATATTGTAGGAAGAATGATTAAAGTTAATAACATTTTCTCTTTGCCATAAATATATATTATTACAAAAATTCACTTTAGTCCTTGAAAATATAATGTTTTATAAGAAAATATAATTTAATGTCCTCCCAAAAAAATAAATAAAACATTAATTAATAATTAATACAGTGCATACACAGCGCACACTGTATTTCCAAGTGGTATTATCAATGAATTATTGTAAGACATAACATTACTTTTGATTGATACTGTATTATTTATTGCTTAGATATGAAGGAAGGATATAACATGAATTAATAAAACCATCCAATATTTTAATAGGAATGAAGTAAGAAACATCCCTGGGTTTTTATTTCTCTTCACTTTATTAGTTTTTTAAAAATCAATATTACTGATAGAATGAGCTTGAAACTTTGGCAGATCATATATCAATATAAAATGCTTGCAATATGACTAGTAAATTTGGAGATATTATGACTTTGCTTTTTGTGTTTAGCTTTATTTTTACCATTCCTCCACCTTATTTTCAACATGGAACAACAGAGAGGATTTTTGAATTTAGAATAGAATCTAAACTCCAAAGTGAGTGTTTGTATGTGTGTGTATGTGTGTTGTTTTGTTTTGTTTTTAACAAATGTTGAGTAACTAGCCGTATAGGGAGAGTGAATAAGTATGTCTCAAATTTCTATGATTAAAATTAAAAGTGATCAAATATTTAAGTAATGATGGCTTGTTGGTAATACTTTCTTCTATATTGATAGCCATGGCAAAGGAGGTTTTATTGGATATAAAATGCCTCTTCTTAAATGAAAGAGATAGGACATTTCTTAAAGAGACAGAAATGGTTGGGGTGGTGGACCTAGGCAGATTATTTTATGGTGCCCTCCTAATATATCTATATCTATATCTATATATGTCTATATCTATATCTATAGATATCTATATCTATATCTATATACATACATATATATACATACATATATATGTGTGTATATATACATATATATATATATATATATATATATATATATATATATATATATATATATATGTATGTTCTGGTCACATGTGTTCCCTATGTACTTTCCTCTCCACACATGTTCTCAGCTTCTGTCTGTTGTTATCACTGATTACATATTTGTGTGTTTGTAGAATATGATAACATGGGTTTATGAGAGTTTTATTTTTGTTTCTTGTTATGTTATTTCATTAAATACCTTAGCCTTGAAAGAACTATGTATTCTGACCAAGGATTAAAAGTAATACTTTTCAAGTATGATTTTTGCAATGATTGCAAAACCATGGTATACTTACATATATGAGAGCTTTATCTAGAGAATATAAGCTGAAAATTATGGACTTCCCCTAGATGCTACATAACTATTATTGGTTAATACCTCAGCATTGACATAAGTAGAATACCGAACAAAAACAAAATCTAATAAAAGACAACCAAGACTTGAGACATTCAAATTTGATTGACTAGACTGTGGCTGTGACTATATCTACATAATGAAAACACAGATGAAAAATGAAAGATTTTGCTGACCAAACTAAATGTTGGTTTTTTTTTTTATCTGAGTTGACATATTTTGTTTAATTGAACTAATTTAAATTAAGCAAGTGTTCAATTTAGTTCTACATATTTCTAAAATGATCCATCCAATCATACAAAATACAAACTGGCTTCAAATGAGTATGCAATATAGATAAATGAAGGATATATTTAAATAAGTTAATAGAACTGTACTAATATTCTTAATGTGACACAAACATAAATTAAACTCTTGTGAATGTGACAACATTTGGAAAAAGATTCAACATTTCTCTACTGTCTTTCCTGCCATCTTCTTCTTGTTATGGTTTTACTATTTCTGTCAAAAGCACCATCCTTCAATTATTTTACCATGTTTGAAACTTTAATGTTTTTCTCCTCACACTTCCTTTTTTTAATCAGTTATTGAGTTTTATTTCATTTCATTTCCTCAATATTTCTCATAGCTGTGGCATCTTTTCCACTCCCTTTAACAGCATCTTTAACTACTTATTTTTTTTATTGTTATAGCTTTTTATTCACAAGATATATGCATGGGTATTTTTTCAGCTTTGACCTTTACAAAACCTTTTTTTTTTAATTTTTATTTTATTTTATAATTATAACATTTTTTGACAGTACATATGCATGGGTAATTTTTTACAACATTATCCCTTGCACTTACTTCTATTCAGATTTTTTCCCTTCCTCCCCCAATCCCCTCCCCCAGATGGCAAGCAGTCTTATATATGTTAAATATATTACAGTATATTCTAGATACAATATATGTGTGTAGAACCAAATTTTTTGTTGCACAGGAAGAATTGGATTCAGAAGGTAAAAATAACAGTTTACATTCATTTCCCAGTGTTCCTTTTCTGGATGTAGCTGGTTCTGTCCATCATTAATCAATTGGAATTGGATTAGCTCTTCTCTATGTTGAAGAAATCCACTTCCATCAGCATACATCCTCGTACAGTATCATTGTTGAAGTGTATAATAATCTTCTGGTTCTGCTCATTTCACTCAGCATTAGTTGATGTAAGTCTCTCCAAGCCTCTCTGTATTTCTCCTGTTGGTCATTTCTTATAGAACAATAATATTTCATAACATTCATATACCATAGTTTACCCAACCATTCTCCAATTGATGGACATCAATTCATCTTCCAGCTTCTAGCCACTATGAAAAGGGCTGCCACAAACATTTTGGCACATACAGGTCCCTTTCCCTTCTTTAGTAGTTCCTTGGGGTATAAGCCCAGTAGTAGTATGGCTGGGTCAAAGGGTATGCACATTTTGATAACTTTTTGGGCATAATTCCAGATTGCTCTCCAGAATGGTTGGATTCTTTCACAACTCCACCAACAATGCATCAGTGTCCCAGTTTTCCCACAGCCCCTCCAACATTCATCGTTATTTGTTCCTGTCATCTTAGCCAATCTGACAGGTGTGTCATGATACCTCAGAGTTGTCTTAATTTGCATTTCTCTGATCAATAGTGATTTGGAACACTCTTTCATATGAGTGGAAATAGTTTTAATTTCATCATCTGAAAATTGTCTGTTCATATCCTTTGACCATTTATCAATTGGAGAATGGCTTGATTTCTTATAAATTAAAGTCAATTCTCTGTATATTTTGGAGATGAGGCCTTTATCAGAACCTTTAACTGTAAAAATGTTTTCCCAATTTGTTACTTCCCTTCTAATCTTGTTTGCATTAGGTTTTTTGTGCAGAAACTTTTTAATTTGGTGTAATCAAAATGTTGTGATCAATAATGGTCTCTGGTTCTCCCTTGGACACAAACTCCTTCCTCCTCCACAAGTCTGAGAGGTAAACCATCCCATGTTCCTCCAATTTATTTATGATTTCGTTCTTTATGCCTAAATCTTGGACCCATTTTGATATAATCTTAGTATGTGGTGTTAAATGTGGGTCCATGCCTAGTTTCTGCCATACTAATTTCCAGTTTTCCCAGCAGTTTTTGTCAAATAATGAATTCTTATCCCAAAATGTGGGATCTTTGGGTTTGTCAAACATTAGATTGCTATTTTTATTCACTATCTTGCCCTGTGAACCTAACCTATGCCACTGATCAATTAGTCTATTTCTTAGCCAATACCAAATGGTTTTGGTGACTGTTGCTTTATAATATAACTTTAAATCAGGTACACTTAGACCACCTTCCTCTGACTTTTTTTTCATTAGTTCCCTTGCAATTCTCGACCTTTTATTCTTCCATATGAATTTTGTTGTTATTTTTTCTAGGTCATTAAAATAGTTTCTTGGGAGTCTGATTGGTATAGCACTAAATAAATAGATTAGTTTGGGGAGTATTGTCATCTTTATTATATTCGCTCGGCCTATCCAAGAACACTGAATGTCTTTCCAATTATTTAAATCTGACTTTATTTTTGTGGCAAGTGTTTTGTAATTTTGCTCATATAATTCCTGACTCTCCTTTGGTAGATATATTCCCAAATATTTGATACTATCGACTGTTATTTTGAATGGAATTTCTCTTTGTATCTCTTGCTGTTAGATTGTGTTGGTAATGTATAAAAATCTGAGGATTTATGTGGATTTATTTTGTATCCTGCCACTTTGCTAAAATTCTGAATTATTTCTAATAGCTTTTTAGCAGAGTCTTTGGGGTTCTCTAAGTATACCATCATGTCATCTGCGAAAAGTGACAATTTGATTTCTTCATTTCCTACTCTAATTCCTTGGATCTCTTTCTCAGCTCTTATTGCCAAGGCTAGAGTTTCTAGTACTATATTGAATAGTAATGGTGATAGTGGGCAACCTTGTTTCACTCCTGATCTTACAGGGAAAGGTTCCAGTTTATCACCATTACATATGATGTTTACTGAAGGTTTTAAATATATGCTCATTATTATTTTAAGGAATAGTCCATTTATTCCTATACTCTCAAGCGTTTTTAGTAGGAATGGATGTTGGATTTTATCAAATGCCTTTTCTGCATCTATTGAGATGATCATATGGTTTTTATTAATTTGATTATTAATATGGTCAATTATACTAATAGTTTTCCTAATATTAAACCAGCCCTGCATTCCTGGTATAAATCCCACTTGGTCATAGTGTATTATCCTGGGGATAATTTTCTGAAGTCTATTTGCTAATATCTTATTTAAGATTTTAGCATCAATATTCATTAAGGAAATTGGTCTATAGTTTTCTTTCTCAGTTTTCGATCTACCTGGTTTAGGTATCAGTACCATGTCTGTGTCATAGAAGGAATTTGGTAGGACTCCTTCAATCCCTATTTTTTCAAATAGTTTACATAGCATTGGAGTTAGTTGTTCTTTAAATGTTTGGTAGAATTCACCTGTAAATCCATCTGGTCCTGGGGACTTTTTCTTAGGAAGTTGGTTAATAGCTTGGTCTATTTCTTTTTCTGAGATGGGACTATTTAGACTACTTACTTCTTCCTCTGTTAATCTGGGCAAGCTATATTTTTGAAGGTATTCTTCCATTTCATTTAAGTTATCGAATTTATCGGCATAAAGTTGAGCAAAGTAGCTCCTAACTATTTTTCTAATTTCCTCTTCATTAGTGGTGAGTTCACCCTTTTCATTTTCAAGACTATCAATTTGCTTTTTCTCTTTCCTTTTTTTAATCAGGTTTACTAAGGGTTTGTCTATTTTGTTGGTTTTTTCATAAAACCAACTCTTAGTTTTATTAATTAATTCAATAGTTTTTTTACTTTCAATTTTATTAATCTCACCTTTTATTTTTTGAATTTCAAGTTTTGTGTTTGTCTGGGGGTTTTTAATTTGTTCCTTTTCTAGCAATTTTAGTTGTAAGCCCAATTCGTTGGCCCTTTCTTTCTCTATTTTATGCAAGTAGGCCTGTAGAGATATAAAACTTCCCCTTATTACTGCTTTGGCTGTATCCCACACATTTTGGTATGATGTCTCATTATTGTCACTTTCTTGGGTGAAGTTATTAATTATGTCTATGATTTGCTGTTTTACCCAATCATTCTTTAGTATAAGATTATTTAGTTTCCAATTATTTTTTGGTATATTTTCCCCTGGCTTTTTATTAACTGTTATTTTGATAGCATTATGGTCTGAAAAGGATGCATTTACTATTTCTGCCTTACTGCATTTGATTTTGAGGTTTTTATGCCCTAGTATATGATCAATTTTTGTATAGGTTCCATGAACTGCTGAGAAGAAAGTATATTCCTTTCTGTCTCCATTTAGCTTTTGCCAAAGATCTATCATATCAAACTTTTCTAGTATTCTATTTACCTCTTTGACTTCTTTCTTATTTATTTTGTGGTTTGATTTATCTAATTCTGAGAGTGCAAGGTTGAGATCTCCCGCTATTATAGTTTTGCTATCTATTTCCTCTTGCAGCTCTCTTAATTTCTCTTTTAAGAATTTAGATGCTGCACCACTTGGTGCATACATGTTTAATATTGATACTGCTTCACTATTGATGCTGCCCTTTAGCAGGATATAATGCCCTTCCTTATCTCTTTTAATTAGATCAATTTTTGTTTTTGCTTGATCTGAGATGAGGATGGCTACTCCTGCTTTTTGGTTTTGCCTGAAGCATAATAGATTCTGCTCCACCCTTTTACTTTTAGTTTGAATGTCTCACCCTGTTTCAGGTGTGTTTCCTGTAAACAACATATAGTAGGATTCTGACTTTTAATCCAGTCTGCTAAATGCTTCCTCTTTATGAGGCAGTTTGCCCCATTCACATTTATTGTTAGAAGGACTAATTCTATATTGCTTGCCATCCTATTAACCCCTGCATATGCTTTTCCCCTTTCCTTCCCTTTTACCCTCCTATCCAGTATTAAACTGCTGAACACCACTTGCTTTTCACAGCCCTCCGTTTTTAGTATCCCTCCCCCACCTTAAAGATCCTCCCCTTATTTTACCCCTTTTCCTCAAAATTACTGTATTCCCTTCCCCTTAGCTTACTCCTTCCCTTTCACTTTTCAATGAAGTGGAAGAAGTTTCACCATAAATCGAATATGTCTATTGATACATGCTATGTTCATCTCCCTCCTTTCTTTCTCTCAGATATAATAGGTTACCTTTGCCTCTTCATGAGATGTAGTACCACCACTTTACACTTTTTTTATGATATAATCTCCTTTCCACCTCTAGTTTCTAAGACAAATTGTACATATGTCCTTTACATATTTTTTTTGACAAAAGTATAGTTCTCAAGATTTCTTTTTACCTTTTTAGAAATCTCTTGAGTTCTGTATTTGAAGATCAAACCTTTTATGTAGGTCTGGTTTTTTCATCGAAAATAGATGGAATTCATTTATTTCGTTAAATGTCCATCTTCTTCCCTGGAAAACGATGCTCATTCTTGCTGGGTAAGTTATTCTTGGCTGCATACCAAGTTTCTTAGCCTTTCAGAATATCATGTTCCAGGCCCTTCGTTCTTTTAATGTGGACGCTGCTAGATCCTGGGTTATCCTTATTGTGGATCCTCCATATCTGAATTGTTTTTTTCTAGCAGCTTCCAATATTTTTTCCTTTGTCTGATGGTTCTTGAACTTGGCCACTATATTTCTTGGCGTTTTGATTTTAGGGTCCCTTTCAGTAGGTGATCGGTGAATTTTTTCAATGTCTATTTTACCCTCTGTTTCCAGAATGTCTGGGCAGTTCTCTTTGATAATTTCCTCGAAAATGATGTCCAACCTCTTTTTTTCCTCCCATTTTTCAGGGAGTCCGATTATTCTCAAATTGTCTCTCCTGGATATGTTTTCCAGGTCTGTTGTCTTTCTGATAAGGTACTTGACATTCTTTTCAATTGTTTCATTTCTCTGGTTTTGCTTGACTACTTCTTGGTTTCTCCTTGAGTCATTCATTTCCACTTGTTCCAGTCTAATTTTCAATGATGTATTTTCTTCACTCACTTTTTTTATATCTCTTTGTAATTGTGCAATTGAGTTTTTATCTTCTATGGAATTTTTTTCCATTTTATCCATTTTATTTTTTAGAGAGCTGATTTCTTTTCCAGCTCACTAATCCTGTTTTCCTTGGAGTTGTTCACCTTTTCCAGCTCACTAATCCTGTTTTCCTTGGAGTTGTTTACCTTTTCCAGCTCACTAATCTTGTTTCTTAATGATTTGATTTCTTTATCCACTCTGTCTTTGAATGCATGGGATGACTTCTCTAGGCTCTCTTGCCAAGCTTCCCTTTCCTTTTCCCATTTCTCTTCCAGCTCTCTTGTGAGAGCCTTTTTGATTTCCTCTATGAGGTTCTTTTGTATTGAGGAGCAGCTTATATCCCTCCCAGGGGATACATCTGGGGACAGTCTATTCCTAGTCTCCTCAGCATTTGAAGTCTGCTCCCTCTCCACACAGAAGCTGTCAATGGTTAGAGCCCTTTTGAATTTTTTGTTCATTTTATCAGAGTAGGAATCAAAGAAAACAAACTGACAAGAGAAACAATTGTTCTGTTTTGTGGGGGATGGGGCTGGATGGTATTAATGGGCTTCCTCTACAGACTGGGGGTAGGGCAGCAGAGAGCCACTAACAGAACAGCAATGACTGTACTGAGTCTGCACTCTGAGGCTCCGAGAAAGCACCGAGTCAGTCCAGGTGGGGGTTGGGGGTGGCCGGGCTCTGAGAGATGCTGGCTTTCTGGGGTTTTAATCTTCACCTCTGGTGTTTACACCCTCTCTGCTGCTCCTGGCTTGCTGCCAAGATGGAGCATCCACACTGGGGCAAAAGCCCTTTCACAGAAACGGCAGAGATCACACCCCTCCCCCTCCGGTCTGAGCTGTGTGAGCTGCCTGTCTTGCTCTGGCTGCCTGCCCTCAATCTGCGCCCAGTCTGATTGACCCTCCCCCAAGTAAACACAGACCTTTTCTGGGGACTTTCAAGGATGTCTTCTCTTGGTGATTATTTGTGGATTTCTTTCTGGGTCAAGCATTAAGTCAGAGGCTTGTCATGAAGTAAGTTCTGAGAGAAAACGAGGAGCTCAAGCAGCTGTCTGCCTCCACGCCGCCATCTTGGCCGGAAGTCCTTAACTACTTATTAACATTGAGCCCAATTTCTACAATATCCAGTACAGAATGTTTGACCTCTACTTTCTTCCATTTCCTTTATTCCACTGGCACAAAACCTATTTTTTATACATATTTGGTCATGCCATTCCTCAGCAAAAACTTATAACTCTTTGATTCTTACTAATTAAAGATATGATTATTTTGCTCTCATTATAATCTGATAACATACCACCTTTTACCTTTCTTTCATTTTAGTTTTTCACATATTCTAAGGACTTGACAAACTATTTTATTCTTTTGATTCCAAATACATACTACATTTTACAATCCCTATATCCTTTCTCACATTGTCATATAATTCTGAAATATCCTTTTCTTAAAAGTGCTAAAATTTTCTTCTCTTCATTGCTTAAATCCTGCTCATTGTTTAAAGCTCAACTATAATTCCAGAACCTTTATAATTCACTCCCTTATCAGTAATGGTCTCCCATTTCAGACTACTCAAAATATTTTATTATTCACCTTAAAATGCAATCATTGTAATATAGTACATAATGATTACTTCTTTTATGATTATCTGTTATCCTGCTACTTGTCAGTTTCTATGACAACATAGATCATGTTTTCTGTTATCTTTATATTCCGTTATACTCCCAAACCTAGCATGATCTTCTGGCTTACTGAATTTTTGCTGTTCATCATTTCAGTGATATACAGAGGTTTTTCAAGTATATCCACATATTTGCATAATTGATTGAATTGAGGCATAGACAAAAAGAAAACACCAACATTTGTCAGTCTGTGTTCAAAAGTAAAATGAAATAGATAACTAATATGGGATAGCTAATATGGAAAATAGTTTATATTAAATTTTTTTTAAAACCAGCAATGCTTAAAGTGAGGGTGTGATATGATAATGACAAGATGATATTGACTCTAGATTACTTAAAATCTAAATGCTTACGTAAACTAATATTGTAAGATACATTTTTGATAATCTTTTCTGTATTGTATAAACATATAATCCATATCTTTTTTTTAAAAAGCTTTTATTCCATTGTTTCAATAGTTAAAAACTAATCAGGATGGAAATTTCACAATTATAAGGATCATATGATACTGATTACTCCCATCAAAAAAAGCACCACCTTGCTAAATCATTTCTGAAATGTGATTACAAAATAAACTATTTTATGCCATTAATACTGCACACAACAAAAATAAACAAAAGCAAAATGTCCTTGGGCACACATTGTGTATTTCCATGACTAAACAATTCATCCCTTACTTGTAAGACTATCTATAATGAGTATCTTACTCTTCAGACAGTAAATATGGCCTACAATTGAAGCTATACTCAAAGAATTTTCAACTTGGTCGAATCTGCCAGAGTTAACAAAACTTTAGTAGAGACTGAGAATGCAAGGTCACTGTTGTCAATAAGAAAAATTATAGGACTTCCAAGAACAAATGACTCTAGATTACTGTGTATGTCCTCTATAGAATTAATGGAATATTGCCAAATATCTTAATTGAGGAAAATGCCATGTCTTATATTGTGTCATAGATTATAAACTCTGCCAGTGGTGAGAGTAGTGATACCAATGACAACACAGACATAGTTAATATTTAAAATATTCGTAAGGGTTGTACTTAAAAATGGAAAGAATGATTTCTTAAATATAAGACTATTCATAAAAATTTATATAACTCAAATACTTTTTTGTAGCCAATACAAAGGACTCAGTAATACTGAATTATTCCTATGGTAGGCCATTTAACCCTATTTAAAAAAAAATTGTACTATTCTGCATTGTAATGTTGGCCATCCCTGTTAAACTTTTGTTCTCTGATTTATCAGTTATCAGTTTACATATGTTTTTTGTCATTGAAGTTCCAACATCCTTGTTGCATATAGGAGGAACTTACTGTTCAGTCAATTAATACAGTGGTGAAATGCTTAATCACTGATCTCCATACTTGCATGTGTACTTTTTATACACATATACTTGGTCTCTTTATTCTGTTCAAGTTATAAATTCAGAGGATCATTCACAGACCAGATCGCATTGCTAATCAGCATAGAAAAAGTTTTATATGCTCTATTTCCAGCTTGATCCACTTACCTCCTCCTTAGGCAGTCTGGTATCTTCCAGCTTTTAAGATTCTAGAATTACAGTAATCACTTGATCAGCATAGCACACTAATGTTCATTCCCAAGTGATCCACCAACCTCAACCTCCTAAGCATAAGGACTACAAACATACATCAAAATAATTGGCTTAGGCAGCTGAAAATTTTAATCCAAATATAAGTTCTCCATTATATTACACCTTAAATTTAGCCAATTTTTCTAATTCATCAATATAGGTCTGGATTGGGTGGGTGGAGCCAAGATGGCAGAGAAGATACCCACGATTTTGGAAGCTCCCTTCTTCCCTTAATACCAATTAGATAAATCAGCCTCAAAAAATAGTGCTGGACTGATAGAAACCACAAGGACTGGAAGCACGACTTACCAGCTGAAGAGAATCTGGAGTTTCAACAGAAAAGGTCAGTTCCCAGGGGAGGAAGAAGAGAGGCCAGCACAGACGGTTGGGTGGTGGCACACTGCGCCCATCGCACTGGGAAGGGCTCTGGGATCAGAGAAGCCACTGAGATAGAAGAATCTGGCACAGGCTGTTAGCTCTTCTCTGCTTATAAAATAGCAGTTCAGAAGAGAAATCAAGCCACTTTAAAATATAAAGCCAGATCCTAGAACCACCCCAATCTGGAAGTGACTCAGCAGATCTCGGCACTGTGGGTGTGACCGACTTAGGCTGTCCTGGGCCTCACCTGGGGGTAGTTAAGAGATTGAAAAGTGGGCAGACACAGCCCAAGGCAACACATAGTGCTTTGCTCGGCTGGAGGTTGTGGAACTCAGCCCCAGAAGTCCCAGGGAAGTGGAACCTTTGAACTAGGGACCGAGGTTTCAGGGCAGACACTTCCAGTTTGAGTGCAGGGGCTTTTCCCATCAGCTGCTGACATCCATGCCCCACCAGGATGCATAGGCTGGGCTTTGTGTTGCCTTTACTGTTCAGTCTTAAACCTCAGGGAAGTCACTAGGACACACAGTGCCCTCAAAGTGCAGCAGTGCTGATCACTCCTGAGGCACTTCCAGGGAGGGGGTGGGGAACTCTCTCTCAGAGCTCTCTCTTAGCTCAGGCACAGGAGCCACTGCATCCATCTGGTCTGGGAGGAAGCTGGAAAATAAATAAATAAATAATTTCCTACCCCAAGGACAGACCCGAAAAGATTTTTTAAATATGAGTAAAAAGCAAAAAAAGAACCATTGATTCTTTCTCCACAGAGGAAGAGCGGGTTTCCAACCCCGAGAAAGTTAATAGCAGAGAATCAGCAGATAACAGACTAAAGGGGAACGATACCTACCCCCCATCACATAACACTCTCCTAGAAGAGACTATTTAAAAAAATTAAGACAGTTTGAAGAAAAATGGGGAAAGGAAAGAGAAGCTATGATAGAGAATAACAACGTTCTGAAATTGGAGTTGGAAAAAATAAAGAATTCACAGGAGGTGAAGGGAAACAAAATTTGTGAATTAGAAAAGGTTAAAAAATCACAGGAAAGTAGGATTTCTGAATTGGAAAAGATAAAAAAATCTCAAGAAAGTAGGATTTCTGAATTGGAAAAAGAAAATAATTCTCTAAAAAAAAATTAGGGAAATGGAAAAAAATTCAACAGAGCAAAATAATTCATTTACAGACGAAATTGGGCATATACAAAAAGAACTAAAAACTATGAATGAAGAAAATAACTCCTTAAAATTCAGGATGGAACAAATAGAAATGAATGATTCATTGAGAACCCAAGTATCAGTCAAAAAAAAAAACTGAAAAGTTGGAGAATAACTTCAAATACTTACTGGGAAAATCTATAGACCTGGAAAATAGATCTAGGAGAGATAATCTGAGGATCATTGGACTTCCTGAAAACTATGACCAAAAAAAGAGCCTAGATTCTATTTTACAAGAAATCATCAAAGAAAACTGTCCAGAGATAATAGAAACAGAAGGGAAAATAGGCGTTGAAAGAATTCATTGAACACCTTCTGAAATAGACCCTAAAAAAAGAACTCCACGGAATATTGTGGCTAAGCTGCAGAATTACCACATAAAGGAGAAAATCTTGCAAGCAGCTAGAAAAAAACAATTTAAATACCAAGGTGCCACAATAAGGGTCACTCAAGATCTGGCTGCCTCTACATTAAAAGATTGAAGGGCCTGGAACCTGATATTCCGAAAGGCAAAAGATCAAGGATTGCAACCAAGAATAAACTACCCAGCTAAGTTTAGGATTTTTTTTCCATGGAAGAAGATGGTCATTCAATGAAATAGAGGAATTCCATATGTTTCTAAGAAAAAAATGAGACTTAAACAAAAATTTTGATCTACATTCACAAGACTGAAGAGAAACAGAAAAAGGTACACAGAATCCTTGAGAACTGTATCTCTGTTGTGGATAATTTGATTTTACTGATATAAAAAGGGGGGGTAGTAAAGGGAAAGGGGTAGTATCAGAAAAAGGGGAAGGAGTGATAAAAAGAGGGAAACTACATCCTAGGAAGAGGCATAGAAAATATACCATATCTGAGGGAATTTAGAGAGGGGGAGAAACATTGTATGAATCTTACTCTCATCAGAAGAGGCTCAAAGAGTAAATAATTGACATATTTGTTTTTTCATAGAATTCTCTCTCACCTCATTAAAAGGGGGGAGAGGAAAATGGAAAAGGAAAAGGGGAATAAGGGAAGGGACTTGGAGGGAGGGGGGAGGGATACTAAAAAAAGGGAGGGCTGTGTCACAAGTGGGGTCTATAAATTAAATATTAGGGAAGGGGTTCAGGGGGCTCAAGGGAAAAAGCATAATCTGGGGATAATATGATGGCAGGAAATACAGAATTAGTAAATTTAACTGTAAATATGAATGGGATAAACGCTCCCATCAAATGGAGAAGGATAGCAGACTGGATCAAAAGTCAGAATCCTAAAATATGTTGTTTACAGGAAACACACTTAAAGCAGGGAGATACATACAGAGTAAAGGTAAAAGGTTGGAACAGAGCCTATTATGCTTCAGGTAAAGCCAAAAAAGCAGGGGTAGCTATCCTTATCTCAGATCAAGCAAAAGCAGAAGTTGATCTAATTAATAGAGATAAGGAAGGAAACTATATCCTGCTGAAAGGTAGGATAAATAATGAAGCCATATCAATACTAAACATATATGCACCAAGTGGTATAGCATCTAACTTTCTAAAGGAAAAGTTAAGAGAATTGCAAGAAGAAATAGACAGTAAAACTATAATTGTGGGAGATCTCAACCTTACACTCTCAGATTTAGACAAATCAAACCACAAAAACAAATAAGAAAGAAATTTTAAAAAGTAAATAGAACATTAGAAAAATTAGGTACGATAGACCTTTGGAGAAAACTGAATGGTGATAGAAAGCAATATACTTTCTTCTCAGCAATTCATGGATCTTATACAAAAATAGACCATATATTAGGACATAAAGATCTCAAAATTAAATGTAGGAAGGCAGAAATAATAAATGCCTTCTTCTCAGACCACAATGCAATAAAAGCTACATTCAGTAAGAAGTTAGGAGAAAATAGACCAAAAAGTAATTGGAAACTGAATAATCTCATCTTAAAGAATGACTGGATGAAACAGCAAATTATAGAAACAATTAATAATTTCACCCAAGATACTGACAATGATGAGACATCATACCAAAATCTGTGGGATGCAGCTAAAGCGGTAATAAGGGGAAATTTTATATCTTTAGAGGCTTATTTGAAGAAAATAGAGAAAGAGAAGATTAACGAATTGGGCCTGCAACTTAAAAAGCTAGAAAAAGACCAAATTAAAAAGCCCCAACCAAAAATTAAACTTGAAATACAAAAATTAAAAGGAGAAATCAATAATATTGAAAGTAAAAAAAAAAACTGTTGAATTAATAAATAAAACCAAGAGTTGGTTTTATGAAAAAGCCAATAAAATAGATAAACCTTTGGTAAATCTGATCAGAAAAAGGAAAGATGAAAATCAAATTGCTAGTCTTACAAATGAAAAGGGGGATCTTTCCACCAATGAAGAGGAAATTAGAGAAATAATAAGGAGTTACTTTGCCCAATTTTATGCTAATAAATTTGATAACTTAAATGAAATGGATGACTTCCTCCAAAAATATAGGCTTCCTAGATTAACAGAGGAGGAGATAAATTGCTTAAATAGTCCCATTTCACAAAAAGAAATAGAACAAGCTATTAATCAACTCCCCAGGAAAAATCCCCAGGACCAGATGGATTTACATGTGAATTCTACCAAATATTTAAAGAACAATTAGCCCCAATGTTATATAAACTATTTGAAAAAATAGGGGATGAAGGAGTCCTACCAAACTCCTTTTATAACACAGATGTGGCACTGATACCTAAATCAGGTCGATCGAAAACTGAGAAAGAAAATTATAGACCAATTTCCTTAATGAACATTGATGCTAAACTCTTAAATAAGATATTAGCAAAAAAGACTTCAGAAAATCATCCCCAGGATAATACACTATGATCAAGTAGGATTTATACCAGTAATGCAGGGCTGGTTTAATATTAGGAAAACTATTAGTATAATTGACCATATTAATAATCAAATTAATAAAAACCATATGATCATCTCAATAGATGCAGAAAAAGCATTTGACAAAATCCAACATCCATTCCTACTAAAAACGCTTGAGAGTATAGGAATAAATGGACTATTCCTTAGAATAATCAGGAGCATATATTTACGACCGTCAGTAAGCATAATATGCAATAGAAATAAACTGCAACCTTTCCCTCTAAGATCAGGAGTGAAACAAGGTTGCCCACTATCACCATTACTATTCAATATAGTACTAGAAACTCTAGCTTCGGCAATAAGAACCGAGAAAGAGATTCAAGGAATTAGCTTAGGAAATGAGGAAATCAAACTATCACTCTTTGCAGATGACATGATGGTATACTTAGAGAACCCCAAAGACTCTGCCAAAAAGCTATTAGAAATAATTCAGAATTTTAGCAAAGTGGCAGGATACAAAATAAATCCACATAAATCCTCATCATTTTTATATATCACTAACAAAATGCAACAGCAAGAGATACAAAGAGAAATTCCATTCCAAACAAATGTTGAGAGTACAAAGTATTTGGGAATCCATCTACCAAAGAGTAGTCAGGAATTATATGAGAAAAAATTACAAAAAACTTGCCACAAAAATAAAGTCAGATTTAAATAATTGGAAAGACATTCAGTGCTCTTGGACAGGCCAAGCGAATATAATAAAGATGACAATACTCCCCAAACTAATCTATTTATTTAGTGCTCCCAAGAAACTATTTTAATGACCTAGAAAAAATAACAACAAAATTCATATGGAAGAATAAAAGGTCGAGAATTGCAAGGGAACTAATGAAAAAAAGTCAGAGGAAGGTGTTCTAAGTGTACCTGATCTAAAGCTATATTATATAGCAGCAGTCACCAAAACCATTTGGTATTGGCTAAGAAATAGACCAGTAGATCAGTGGAATAGATTAGATACAAAGGACAAAAAGGGTACATCTATAACAATCTAATCTTTGACAAATCAAAAGATACCAACATTAGGGATAAAAATTCATTATTTGGAAAAAAAACTGTTGGGAAAACTGGAAATCAGTATGGCAGAAACTAGGCATGGACCCACACTTAACACCATATACCAAGATAAGATCAATATGTGACCATGATTTAGGCATAAAGAATGAGATCATAAATAGATTAGAGGAATCTAATCTATTAATAATAGTCTACCTCTCAGACCTGTGGAGGAAGGAATTTATGACCAAAGGAGAAATAGAGATCATTATTGATCACAAAATAGAAGATTTTGATTACATCAAACTAAAAAGTTTCTGTACAAACAATACTAATGCAAATAAGATTGGAAGGGAACCAATAAATTGGGAATATATTTTTACAGTTAAATATTCCAATGAAGGTCTCACTTCCAAAATATATAGAGAACTGACCCTAATTTATAGGAAATCAAACCATTATCCAATTGATAAATGGTCAAAGGATATGAACAGACAGTTCTCAGGTAATGAAATTGAAACTATATCCACTCATATGAAAGAGTCTTCCAAATCACTACTGATCAGAGAAATGCAAATTAAGACAACTCTGAGGTACCACTACCCACGTGTCAGATTGGCTAAGATGACAGGAACAAATAATGATGAATGTTTGAGGGGATGTGGGAAAACTGGGACACTGATACATTGTTGGTAGAGTTGTGAAAGAATCCAGCCATTCTGGAGAGCAATTTGGAACTATGCCCAAAAAGTTATCAAACTGTGCATACCCTTTGACCCAGCATTGCTATTATTGGGCTTATATCCCAAAGAAATACTAAAGAGCGGAAAGGGACCTGTATGTGCCAAAATGTTTGTGGCAGCTCTTTTTGTAGTAGCTAGAAACTGGAAGATGAATGGATGTTCATCAATTAGAGAATGGTTGGGTAAATTATGGTATATGGAGGTTATGGAATATTATTGCTCTGTAAGAAATGACCAGCAGGAGGAATGCAGAGAGGCCTGGAGAGACTTACATCAACTGATGCTGAGTGAAATGAATAGAACCAGAAGATCTCTGTACACTTCAATGTTGTATGAAGATGTATTCTGATGGAAGTGGATATCTTCAACATAAAGAAGATCCAACTCACTTCCAGTTGATCAATGATGGACAGAAATAACTACACCCAGAAAAGGAACACTGGGAAGTGAATGTAAATTGGTAGCACTACTGTCTATCTACCCAGGTTACTTATACCTTCGGAATCTAATACTTAATGTGTAACAAGAAAATGGTATTTACACACATATATTGTATCTAGGTTATATTGTAATATATGTAAAATGTATGGGATTGCCTGTCATCAAAGGGAGGGAGTAGAGGGAGGGGGGGATAATTTGGAAAAATTAATACAAGGGATAATATTATTTAAAAAAAATTTTAAAGACAAGCTATTAAGAAAGAAACCCCAGGGCCAGATAGATACTACCAAACATTTAAAGAACAATTAACTCCAATACTATATAAACTATTTGAAAAAATAGGGAACAAAGGATTCCTCCCAAATTCCTTTTATGACACAGATATGGGACTGATACTTAAACCAAGTAGGACTAAAACAGGGAAAGAAAATTATAGACCAATTTCCCTATTGAATATTGATGCAAAAATCTTAAATAAAATTAGCAAAGAGATTACAGAAAATCATCCCCAGAATAATACACCATGACCAAGTAGGATTTATATCAGGAATGCAGGGTTGGTTCAATATTAGGAACTATTAGCATAACTGATTATATCAATAACCAAATTAACAATAAACATATAATTATCTCAATAGATGCAGAAAAAATGATAAAAATCCAACATCTATTCCTACAGAGCATAGGAATAAATGGACTTTTCCTTAAAATCATTAGTAGTATCTATTTAAAACCAGCAACAACCATCATATGTAATGGGGATAAATTGGAACCATTCCCAATAACAGCAATGGTGGAACAAGGTTGCTCACTATCATCATTACTATACAATATTGTATTAGAAATGCTAGCTTTTGCAACAAGAGAAGAAAAAGAGATGAAAGGAATTAGAGTATGTAATGAGGAAAACAAATAACACTCTTTGCAGATGATAACATGGTATACTTAGAGAACCTGAGAGAATCAACTAAAAAAACTATTAGAAATAATCCACAACTTTAGCAAAGTTGCAGGATGCAAAATAAATCCACATAAATCATTAGCATTTTTATACATCACTAACAAAATCCAACAGCAAGAGATACAAAGAGAAATTCCATTTAAAATAACTTGATAATATAACATATTTGGAAATCTATTTGCCAAGAGAAAGCCAATAACCATATAAACAAAACTACAAAACACTTTCCATACAAATAAAGTCAGATCTAAACAATTGGAAAAATATATGCTCTTGGATAGGTTGAGCAAAAATAATAAAGATGACAATACTACCTAAACTAATCTATTTATTTAATACTAGATCAATCAAACTCCCAAGAAACTATTTTACTGGCCTAGAAAAAATAACAACAAAATTCATTTGGAAGAAAAAAAGGTAAAAAATTTCAAGGGAATTAATGAAAAAAAAAAAAAAAAGCAAAGGAAGGTAGCATAGCTGGACTACATCTAAAGCTATATTATAAAGCAGTAGTCATCAAAATCTTTGGTACTGGCTATGAAAATAGAATAGTTGATCAGTGGAGTAAGTAAGGTTCATATTATAGTAATCTAGTGTTTGACAAATTCAAAGACCCCAGATTTTGGGATAAGAATTCACTATTTGACAAAAATTGCTAGGAAAATTGGAAACTAGTATGGCCCAAACTAGGCATTTCACCACATCTTACACTATATAACAAGATTAGGTCAAAATGGGTTCATGATCTAGAATAAAAAATTATATCATAAACAAATTAGAAGAATATAGAATAGTTAACCTCTCACATCTGTGGAAGAGGAAGGAATTTGTGACCAAAGAAGAACTACAGATCATTATTGATCACAAAATAGATAATTTTAGTTTAAAAAATTTTATACAAACAAATCTAATACAGACAAGATTAGAAGGGAAGCAATAAACTTGGAAAACTTTTTACATTCAAAGGTTCTGATAAAAGTCTCATTTCTAAAATATATAGAGAATGAACTCAAATTTGTAAGAATTCAAGCCACTCTCCAAATGATAAATGGTCAAAGGATATGAACAGATAATTTTCAAATGAAGAAATTGAAACTTTTCTAGCCATAGGAAAAGGTGCTCCAAATCTCTATTGTTCAGAGAAATGCAAATTAAGACAATTCTGAGATACCACTACACACCTCTCAGATTGGCTAAGATGACAGGAAAAGATAATGGTGAATGGTGGAGAGGATGTGGGAAAACTGGGACACTGATACATTATTGGTGGAACTGTAAACAGATCCAACCATTCTGGAAAGCAGTTTTGAACTATGCTCAAAAAGTTATCTAACTGTTCAAACCCTTTGACCCAGCAGTGTTTCTACTGGTCTTATATGCCAAAGAGATGTTAAAGAAGGGAAAGGAACCCATATGTGCAAAACTGTTTGTGGCAGACCTTTTTGTAGTGGCTAGAAACTGGAAAATGAATGGATAGCCATCAATTGAAGAATGGGTGAATATATTATGGCATATAAATGTTATGTAATATTATTTTTCCGTAAGAAACAACCAACAGGATGATTTAAGAGAGGCCTGGAAAGACTTACATGAACTGATGCTAAGTGCAATGAGCAGAATCAGAAGATACATAGCAACAACGAGACTATATGTTAATTAATTCTGATGGACATGGCTCTTTTCAATCATGAAATGATTCCAATCAGTTCCAATTGTTCACTGATAAAGAAAGCCATATACACCCAGAGAGAAGCCTGCGGGAACTGAGTGTGAACCACAAAATAGCATTTTCACGCTTTCTGTTGATGTTTGCTTGCATTTTGTTTTCCTTCTCAGATTTTTTTTCTTTCTAGATCCGATTTTTCTTGTGCAATAAGATAACTGTATAAATAGGTATACATATATTGGATTTAACAATTTTTTTAATATTTAATATGTATTGGACTACTTATCATCTAGGGGAAGGGGTTGGGGGAAGGAGGGAAAAATTTGGAAGAGAAAATTACTCATGTATATGTTTTGTAAATAAAAAAATTAATAAAAATTATATAAAAGCCCCTAAGTCCAAGTTCAAGTAAATATTTTAAAAAATACTCCATAGCCTGTTTTTAATCCAATTTGAATTTCATTCAATAATTGTTCATTTGTCATTTCATACATGTCAAATGCTGTCTTAGATATTGTGGATTAAGAGTATAAACTATTCTTTTTGCTCAAGAATTTTTATTGCACCAAAGCAGTAACCAAGATATGTTAACCAAACAAACTTATACCTCTGAAAATAAAATTTAAAAATATGTGTATTAATGCAAAAGTTATCACATTTTATTCTTTGAAGGAGCAGTTACATGGAATAGAAAGAAAAGGAAATAAATAAAATAGATTTTAGAGAATGTGTTTCCATTTCATTGACTTTAAGCACAACACAACCTATAGAGTCTCATGACTGTTTAACTTGTAAATCACAGAATAGCTACCTATAGCTATTCTGTGATTTACAAGTTAAACAGTCATGAGACTCTATAGGTTCTTAAAAAATATGAATAATTTCCTCATTGTCACTTCTTAGTGCTGCAAAATGTATTCATATTTTTGTGCTTCTTTAAAAAGAAATGAAAAGCTATCATTCCAGATAAATGAAAAAAAAAAAAAAAGATGATTATAAATCACACAACAATCTCCATTGACCAATCTAATTTCAGAGGATTTGAAATTTACATTTTTACATATTTTTAAAAAGAGAAAGGTACACAAAATCTCTATTGCTTCAGATTGTATTTGCATAATATCAATTCTGTCTCTGAAGGCAGAAAGCCTTTGGGATTTTATTAGCTTACTGTATTGGGTTTTTTTTTGTAACTTTTTATTCACAGAACATATGCCTGGGTAATTTTTTACATTATCCCTTGCTCTCACTTCTGTTCCGACTTTTCCCTTCCCTCCCTCCACTCCCCCCCTAGATGGCAAGCAGATTATATACATGTTAAATATGTTATAGTATATCCTAAAATACAATATATGTGTGCAGAACCAAACAGTTCTCTTGTTGCACATGAAGAATTTGATTCAGAAGGTAAAAATAACCTGGGAAGAAAAACAAAAATGCAAACAGTTTACACTCATTTCCCAGTGTTTCTTCTCTGGATGTAGTGGCTTCTGTCCATCACTGAACAATTGGAACTGAATTAGATCTACTCTTTGTCAAAGATAGCCATTTCCATCAGAATACATCCTCATACAGTATTGTTGTTGAAGTGTATAATGATCTCCTGGTTCTGCTCATTTCACTTAGCATCAGATAATGTAAATCTCTCCAAGCCTCTCTGTATTCATCCTGCTGGTCATTTCGTATAGAAATTTCTTACAAAATGTTATTTCCATACCATTCATATACCACAATTTACCCAACTATTCTCCAAGTGATGGGGATCCATTCATTTCCCAGTTTCTAGCCACTATAAAAAGGGCTGCCACAAACATTGACACATACAGGTCCCTCTCCTTTCTTTAGTATTTCTTTGGGATATAAGCCCAGTAGTAACACTGCTAGATCAAAGGGTAAGCACAGTTTGATAACTTTTGAGGCATAATTCCAGATTGTTCTCCAGAATGCTTGGATTCGTTCACAACTCCACCAACAATGCATCAGTGTCCCAGTTTTCCTACAGCCCCTCCAACATTCATCATTATTTGTTCCTGTTATCTTAGCCAATCTGACAGGTGTGTAGTGGTATCTCAGAGTTGTCTTAATTTGCATTTCTCAATCAATCATGATTTGGAACACTCTTTCATATGAGTGGAAATACTTTCAATTTCATCATCTGAAAATTATCTCTTCATATCCTTTGATCATTTATCAATTGGAGAACAGCTTGATTTGTAAATTAGAGTCAATTCTCAATATATTTTGTAAATGAGGCCTTTATCAGAAACTTTAACTGTAAAAGTGTTTTCCCAGTTTGTTGCTTTCCTTCTAATTTTGTTTGCATTACTTTTGTTTGTACAAAGGCTTTTTAATTTGATGTAATTGAAATTTCCTATTTTGTGATCAATAATGATTTCTAATACTTTGGTCACAAATTCCTTCCTCCTCCACAAGTCTGAGAGGTAAACTATTCTATGTTCCTCTAATCTATTTATGATCTCGTTCTTTATACCTAAATCATGGACCTATTTTGATCTTATTTTGGTATATGGTGTTAAGTGTGGGTCCATGCCTAATTTCTGCCATATTAATTTGTTAATAGCTTGTTCTATTTCTTTTTCTGAAATGGGATTATTTAGACTATTTACTTCTTCTTCTGTTAATTTGGGCAGGCTATATTTTTGAAGGTATGCTTCCATTTCATTTAAGTTATCGAATTTATTGGCATAAAGTTGGGCAAAGTAGCTCCTAACTATTGTTCTAATTTCCTCTTCATTAGTGAAAAGTTCTCCCTTTTCATTTTTGAGACTAACAATTTGCTTTTCCCTTTCTTTTTTTTTAATCAGATTTACTAAGGGTTTGTCTATTTTGTTGGTTTTTTCATAGAACCAACTCCTAGTTTTGTTAATTAATTCAATAGGTTTTTTTTTTTTTACTTTCAATTTTATTAATCTCACCTTTTATTTTTGAATTTCAAGTTTCGTATTTGTCTGGGGGGGGTTAATTTGTTCTGTTTCTAGCATTTTTAGTTGCAAGCCCAATTTGTTGACCTTCTCTTTCTCTATTTTATGCAAGTAGGCCTCTAGAGATATAAAACTTCCCCTTATTACTGCTTTGGCTGTATCCCACACATTTGGGTATGATGTCTCATTATTGTCATTTTCTTGGATGAAGTTCTTAATTATGTCTATGATTTACTGTTTCACCAAGTCAAACTTTAGTATGAAATTATTTAGTTTCCAATTATTTTTTGGTCTATTTTCCCCTGGCTTTTTATTAAATGTAATTTTCATTGCATTGTGGTCTGAAAAGGATGCATTTACTATTTCTGCCTTACTGCATTTGATTTTGAGGTTTTTATGTCCTAGTATATGATCAATTTTTGTATAGGTTCCATGAACTGCTAAGAAGAAAGTGTATTCCTTTTTGTCTCCACTTAGCTTTCACCAGAGATCTATCATATCAAACTTTTCAAGTATTCTACTTACCTCTTTGACTTCTTTCTTATTTATTTTGCGGTTTGATTTATCTAATTCTGAGAGTGCAAGGTTGAGATCTCCCACTATTATAGTTTTGCTGTCTATTTCTTCTTGCAGCTCTCTTAATTTCTCTTTTAAGAATTTAGATGCTGCACCGCTTGGTGCGTATATGTTTAATATTGATACTGCTTCATTATCTATGCTACCCTTTAGCAAGATATAATGCTCTTCCTTATCTCTTTTAATTAGATCAATTTTTGTTTTTGCTTGATCTGAGATGAGGATAACTACCCCTGTTTTTTTTTTTTTTTTTTTTTTTTTTTGCTTTACCTAAAGCATAGTAGATTCTACTCCACCCTTTTGCCTTTATTCTGAATGTCTCACCCTGTTTCAGGTGTGTTTCTTGTAAACAACATATAGTAGGATTCTGGGTTTTAATCTAGTCTGCTAACTACTTCCTCTTTATGGGAGAGTTTACCCCATTCATTTTTATGGTTAGAATGACTAATTCTATATTGCTTGCCATCCTGTTAACCCCTGCCTATGCTTTTCTCCTTTCCTTCCCTCTTACCCCCCCTCCCCAGTGTCAAACTTGTGAACACCACTTGCTTTTCACAGCCCTCCCTTTTTAGTATCCCTCCCCCAATTAAAGTTCCTCCACCTATTTTACCCCTTTTCCTCACAATTTCTGTATTCCCTTCTGCTTAGCTTACTCCTTATCTCCCCCTTTTCAATGAAGTGGAAGAAGTTTCACCATAAATTGACTATGTCTATTGATATGCACTATGTTCATCCCCCTCCATTTTTTCTCTCAGATATAATAGGTTACCTTTGCCTCTTCATGAGATGTAGTACTACCACTTTACCCTTTTTATGATATAATTTCCTTTCCACCTCTAGTTTCTAGGACAAATTATACATGTATTCTTTATATATCTTTATGGCAGAAATATAGTTCTCAAGCTTTCTTTTTACATTTTTAGAAATCTCTTGAGTTCTGTATTTGAAGATCAAACTTTTTGTGTAGATATGTTTTTTTCATCAAGAATAGATGGAATTCATTTATTTCATTAAATGTCCGTCTTCTTCCCTGGAAAAGGATGCTTATTTTTGCTGGGTAAGTTATTCTTGGCTGCATACCAAGTTCCTTAGCCTTCCAGAATATCATATTCCAGGCCCTTTGGTCCTTTAATGTGGACGCTGCTAGGTCCTGGATTATTCTTATTGTGCCTCCTCCATATCTGAATTGCTTTTTTCTAGCAGCTTCCAATATTTTTTTTCCTTCATCTGATGATTCTTGAATTTGGCCACTATCTTTCTTAGCGTTTTGATTTTAGGGTCCCTTTCAGTATGTGATCGATGAATTTTTTCAATATCCATTTTACCCTCTGTTTCCAAAATGTCTGGGCAGTTCTCTTTGATAATTTCCTGGAAAATAGTGTCCAAGCTCTTTTTTTCCTCACATTTTTGAGGGAGTCCAATTGTTCTCAAATTGTCTTTCCTGGAAATGTTTTCCAGGTCTGTTGTCTTCCCAATAAGGTACTTGACATTCTTTTCAATTGTTTCATTTTTCTGGTTTTGCTTGACTACTTCTTGGTTTCTCCTTGAGTCATTCATTTCTACTTGTTTGATTCTAATTTTCAATGATATATTGTCTTTACTCACTTTTTTATATCTTTTTGTAATTGTCCAATTGAGTTTTTAAGTGAGTTTTTTTCTTCTATGGAATTTTTTTCCATTTCATCCATTTTATTTTTTAGAGAGCTGTTTTCTTTTTCCAACTCACTAATTTTATTTCTCAATGATTTCATCTTTTTATTCACTCTGGATGACTTCTCCAGACTCTCTTGCCAAGCTTTCCTTTCCTTTTCCCATTTCTCTTCTAGCTCTCTTGTGAGAGCCTTTTTGATTTCCTCTATCAAAGTCTTGTTTATTGAGGAGCAGATCATATACCCCTTAGGGGATTCCTCTGGAGACAGTCTGCTTTTAGTCTCCTCAGGGTTTGAAGTCTGCTCTCTATCCATACAGAAGTTGTCAATGGTTAGAGCCCTTTTAAATTTTTTGTTCATTTTGTCAGAGCAGAAATGAAGAAAACAAATTGGCAAGAGAAACAATTGGTCTGTTTCTGGGGGGGATGAGGCTGGACGGGGTTACTGGGCTGCCTCTACAGACTGCGGGAGACAGCAGTGAGACACTAGCAGGACAGCCATGGCTGCTCACTGTGTCTGCGCTCTGAGGCTCTAAGAAAGCATTGAGTCACTCTGGGTGGCGGTGGGGATAGCTATATCCAGAGAAATGCTAGCTTTCCAGGGTTTTATTCTTTACCTCCACTGTTTACACCTTCTCTGCTGCCAAGATGGAATATCCACACTGGGGTAAAGGTTGTTTTGCAGAAATGCCAGAGATCACACTTTGCAGCCCTCCCCATTCTAGTCTGAGCAGTGTGACCTGCCTGCCTTGCTCTCGCTGCTTGCCCTCAGCCTTTGCCCAGTCTGTTTGCCCCCTCCCCTGAGCAAACACAGACCTTTTCGCGCGAATTTAAAGGATGTCTTCTGTTGGTAATTATTTGTAGGGTTTTTTTTTTTCCATTCAAGCATTAATTCCGAGGCTTGTCATGAAGTAAACTCTGAGAGAAAACATGAAACTCAAGCAGCTGTGTGCCTCCTTGCTGCCATCATGGCTGGAAGTCCTAGAAGAGACTATTAAAGACCTCAAATGAGAGTTTGGAGAAATAATGGGCAAAGGAAAGAGAAGCTATGCTACAGAGTAAAATCGTCCTGAAATTTGAATTGGAAAAGATAAATTATTCATACGAATTTGTGAATTGGAAACAAAATTTGTGAATTGGAAAAGGTTAAAAGAATCACAGGAAATTAGGATCTGTGAATTGGAAAAAAAAAAAAAAAGAACTATCAAGAAAGTAGGATTTGTGAATTGGAAAAAGAAAATAACTCACTAAAAAAATTAATAATAAAATTAGTGAAATGGAAAAAAATTCCATAGAGCAAAATAACTCATTAAAAACTCAATTTTACCTATATTAACTATACTAACTGGACTAAAAAAAGCAAATGAAGAAAGTAACTCATTAAAAATCAGGAATTAACAAATAGAAATGAATGATTAATTGAGACACCTAGAATCAGTCAATCAAAACCAAAAAAAAATAATAATAATAATGATGAAAAGCTTGAGAATAATGTCAAATATTTACTGAGAAAATTGACAGACCTGGAAAATAGATCTAGGAGAGATAATATGAGGATTATTGGACTTACTGAAAATTATGATGAAAAAAAAATGAGCCTAGAATGTATTTTACAGGAAATCATCAAAGAGAATTTCCCAGAGGTAATAGAACCAGAAGGGAAAATAGGCATTGAACGAATTCATCAAACACCTTGTGAAAAAGGCCCTAAAAAACCAAAATAACAACAAAAAAAAAACCTCCACAGACTATTGTGGCCAAGCTGCAGAATTATCAGAGTAAGGAAAAAATATTGCAAGCAGCCAGAAAAAAAACCATGCAAATATTAAGGTGCCACAATAAGGGTCACTCAAGATCTGGCTGTATCCACATTAAAGGATCAAAGGACCTGGAATCTGATATTCCAAAAGGCAAAAGGACTTGGAATGCAGCCAAGAATAAACTACCCAGCTAAGTTTAGCATTTTCTTCCATGAAATAAGATGGATATTTAATGAAATAAATGAATTCCATTTGTTTCTAAGAAAAAAGCCAGATCTAAACAAAAAATTTGATATCCAATCACAAGACTCAAGAGAAGCAGAAAAAGGTAAAAGGAACTCTTGAGAACTGTATTTCTGTTGTGGATATATAGAAAGTACACATGTATAATTTTATTTTACTGATAAAAAAGGGAAGTAGAAATGGAAAGGGGATAGTGTCAGAAAATGAGAAAAAGGAGATAAAAAGAGGGAAACTACATCCCAGGAAGAGGCAAAGAAAATTTATCATATCTAAGGGAATTTAGAGAGGTGGAGGAACATTGTGTGAATCTTTCTCTCATCAGATTTGGCTTGAAGAGTAAATAATTGACATAATTGATTTTCAGAGAATTATCTCTCACCTCATTAAAAGGGGGAAGAGGAAAAGGGAAAAGGAAAAGAGTAATAAGGGAAGGGTACAAAAAAGTTGAAGGTATTTAAAAGGAGGGGGGAGGGATACTAAAAAGGGAGGGCTGCGTGACACAAGTGGGGCCCATAAGTTTAATACTGGGGAAGGGGTTCAGGGGTGACAAGGGAAAAAAAGCATATTCTGGGGATAATATGATGACAGAAAATACAGAATTAGTAATTTTAACTGTAAATGTGAATGGGATGAACTTTCCCATTAAGTGGAGGTGGATAGCAGACTGGATCAAAAGCCAGAACCCTACAATATGTTGCTTACAAAGAGAAATTCCATTCAAAACAACTGTCAAGAGTATAAAATATTTGGAAATCCATCTACCAAAGAAAAGTCAGGAATTATATGAGCAAAATTACAAAACACTTGCCACAAAAATAAAGTCAGATTTAAATAATTGGAAAGACATTAAGTGTTCTTGGATAGGCCCAGCAAATAGAATAAAGATGACAATGCTCCCTAAACTAATCTGTTTATTTAGTGCTATACAATCAGATTCCCAAGAAACTATTTTAATGACCTATATGAACAAAATTCATATAGAAGAACAAAAGGTCAAGAATTTCAAGGGAATTAATGAAAAAACAAAATCAAATGAAGGTGGCCTAGCTATACCTGATCTAAAAGTATATTATAAAGCAGCAGTCACCAAAACCATTTTGTACTGGCTAAGAAATAGACTAATAGATCAATGGAATAGTTTGGGTTCACAGGACAAAATAGTGTACAACTATAGCAATGTAGTGTTTGACAAACCCAAAGATCCCACCTTTTGAGATAAGAATTCATTATTTTACAAAAAATTTTAGGAAAACTGGAAATTATTATGGCATTAATTCGATATGAACCCACCCTAAACACCATATACCAAGATAAGATCAAAATGGGTCCATGATTTCGGCATAAAGAATAAGATCATCGTTGTAAACTTCAATGCTGTATGAAGATATATTCTGATGGAAGTGGATATCTTCAACATAAAGAAGATCCAACTCACTTCCAGTTGATTAATGATGGACAGAAACAACTACACCAAGAGAAGGAACACTGGGAAGTGAATGTAAATTGTTAGCACTACTGTCTATCTACCCAGGTTATTTACACCTTCAGAATCTAATACTTAATGTGCAACAAGAAAATTGGATTTACACACATATATTGTATCTAGGTTATACTGTAACACATATAAAATATATGGGATTATCTGTCATCTAGGGGAGGGAGTAAAGGAAGGGAGGGGATAATTTGGAAAAATTATTACAAGGGATAATGTTATAAAAAAATTACTCATGCATATATACTGTCAAAAATTTTATAATAAAGTGACTTTGTTTTCAATAAAAAAAAAAAAAGAATAAGATCATAAATAGATTAGAGGAACATAGTTTACCTCTCAGACTTGTGGAGGAGGAAGGAATTTGTGACCAAAGGAGAACTAGAGATCATTATTGATCACAAAATAGAAATTTATTTTTTATTATTATTTTTTTAATTATACATTTTTTAAAGTGGCAAAAGAGTTCTCTAAAAAATCAATTTAATTATAATTAGGAAATACAAATGACATATGATATGTTAAAAGCAAATGATACATTATCATGTGCAATAAAATATTGACACAAATTTGGCAAGTCCTGTATTGTTTATTATATGACCACATAATTTACATTAAAGTCCTCTCAGCCCCATTAAAGGAATAGCCAATCACTGATGTGGTTTTTTAAAAAGAAGTTTCATTATAGAACCACTTAGAATATTTCTCCTAAGTGTTTAGAGTATTCCATAAACATTCATCTGTCTTAAACAAGCACCATGATTTCTTTGTTATTTTTTTTTCTCTCCTGGTCATTTGTTGAAAAGTTTTCTGAAGATTAAATGTCACATAGTCAATGTGTAACCTCCGAGGCTAGTTCTCCATTCCCCATGCCATGATACCTCTTATAAATTAAAGAAAAATATTTTTAAAGTTTGTCTTTTAATTTCCTAATTATTACAGGAATATTTTTATTTCATTTTTATTCTTCATTATTTTTTCTCAGACATTAATATTGATCTGTCTTAGAGTTAGCACAATGCATATAGTTGGACATGATGTTATGAGGAAATGATTTCAATTCTTTCCTGAAACAGACACCTACATTCGTCTTCTAGAGAATTTTATATAACTTCTCTCAGCCTCAGGCATCTCATATATTAAAAAGGGAATAAAAATGACATTTACTTGTTAGGTTAATATAAGAGAAAATATTACATTCCAAACTTAAATGTTCTATACCAGTGCTTATGATTATTATTAATTTTGTCATTAATAAAAAAGCACAGCTGACATATTTATATTTCAGCTTCACTAATGGAGATGTGTGTGATAAAATTGAGTTTTCCTCTATAATTTCAAGATAGCAATTTTGTGTTTGAACCATTATCCCCAGCTTTGAGTAGCACATGGCTATTCAAATAGAATGTTTTATGGCTCAGAAATAAACATAAGGAGAACACTGCATTGCCTTTTGGAAATTTCACTGCTTCTGTAATGACCTCAGACTTTTTCTTGAACCAAACATCAATTTAAAAAATGCCAATTTTCCACCAATAATTAGTGTATGCTTGACAGTAATGGAACACTCTATGCCTTGAAGAATTAAAAATAAATATTACTCAGAGGAAAAGAAAGAAGTTCATGATGAATATGAGCAAGTTGCAGTACATAAAACAAATGGGATAACAAAGAGCTATGATAAATTTAGCATTTCAAGAAAGATATGTATTCACAAAAAAGAAATGAATGAGTTATGTGAGAAAAAAGGGAGTGATAAATAGAATTATTTTTACAAAATAAGTAGCCTCACTCCCTCTCACCAACCTAATATATTGGGTAGAATCTGTCCTCAACATTAAAGCAGAATATAGACAGGCCTGGTAGGAAATCCTCATGAATTAGGCCTTAAAATTAATTTAAGTGTTTCAATATCTGATTATAAGCTTGTTTTAAGAATTAATATGATAATGTAGGTAGAGGACTGACCTTGAAGCCAAGAAGCTTTAGGTTCAAATTAATCCTCCCTCTAACTATTTGACCATTGGAAGACATTTTGGCTGTTTCACCACTTGAAGGAAACACAAGTTCTCAGTGGGGCACTTTCAAGAGAAATGAAATAGCCTCATGAATTTGATCAAAGTAAAGAACTAATCTGGTTAATTCAAGCTTACCTCAAATCTGTTTCTCTCATCCTCTCAAAATACCAACTTTATTTTGCATATTGATCAAAGTTATTGAATAATTGCCTTCTGCTGCTTTTCATTTTTCAGAGAAAACATAAGTAAATGGTATACTTCAGAAACTGAATGATATATTATTCCTTCTTTTCAGAAGGCCACAAAAAAGTTCACTGCTGAACCGCTTCCAGATTAATGACATATACAAGCCATGACTTATTACTGTTTCATGTGTTTTTAATATTTGATGCCTTACTATCTTAAGGACAGATAATATTTCATATTATTCTTCAGGAGACATCTTCATTTAATTTCTGGAAAGTAAAAAAATAGTTGCCTTCCCTGGGAATAAGATTTTATTTGCAATGCTAATGTTGAATACCTTAGCAGGCTCTCAACATGTTCTGGATTTCTGAAAACAGTTACACAAAACTCCTGAAGCTTGGGACAATGCACTCTCCATCCAGGAATCAAAGCCCTACTTTAACAAAGAGTTAAAAAGCAGAGTAATCCATGAGAAAAAATGGCAGAAAACAGTTTCTGACCACTGAAAATTATTATGAAGACAAGGAAGATCAAAATACACACTCAGGTGATAACAAAGTCAAAGTTCCTATATCCAAAGCCTCCAAGAAAAGTAAGCATTGGGTTCAGGACATAGAATTCAAAAGGGATTTTGAAAAACAAATAAAAGAGATCTAGGAAAAATTAGGAAAAGCATTGAGAGTGGTGCAAAAGGAATCACAAAAAGTCAATAAAGAGAAGAATGTTTTAAAAAGCAAAAATGGCTAATTGGAAAAGGAGGTACAAAAGCTCACATAGGAAAATAATTCCTTAAAAAATAGAATTTAGCAAATAGGAGCTAATGACTTATAAGAAATAAAGACATAATAAAGTAAAACCAGAAAAATGGGAAAATGGGGAAAACATAAAATATCTCATTGGAAAAAAACAAACAACCTAGAAAATAGATCTAGGAGAAATAATTTTTAAATTGGTGGTCTACCTGAAAGTCATGATCAAAAGAAAAAGAGCTTGGAGATTGTATTTCAAGAAATTATCAAAGAAAACTGTCTTGCTATTGTAGAACCAGAGGGTAAAATAGAAATTAAAAGAATCCACCAATAACTTTCTAAAAGAGATGCCAAAATAAAAACTCCCAATAATATTATAGCCAAATTCCTAGAACTCCCAGGTCAAGTGGAATGAAGTCACAGTCGGGATAACACAAAATTTAGCATCTTCTACATTAAAGGAACAAAGGGTTTGGAATATGATATTCCAGAGAGCAACGAAGCCAGGATTGCAAGAATCACCTACCCAGCAAAACTGAGTATAATCCTTCAGAGGAAAAGGTGGTCATTCAATAAAACAGAATTTTCAAGCATTTGTGATAAAAAGACCAGAACTAAATGGAAAATGTGATTTTCAAATACCAGACTCTGGAAAAGTAGAGGGAGGTAATCAGGAAAGTGGTATCATAAGGGACTGAATAAGGTTTATCTGTTTACATTCCTACATGGGAAGATGATAGTTGTAACTCATTAAAATGCTCATTATTATGGCAGTTAGGAGTATAGATAGAGAGCACTGGTATGATTTGAATATGAAGGGATACAGTATAACTCAGCAGAATACTTTTTTTTTTTTTTCCTGAGGCTGGGGATTAAGTGACTTGCTTAGGGTCACACAGCTAGGAAGTGTTAAGTGTCTGAGACCAGATTTGAACTCTGGTCCTCCTGAATTCAAGGCTGGTGCTCTATCCACTGCACCACCTAACTGCCCCTGAATACTATCTTTTTAATTAAAGCTTTTTATTTTCAAAATATATACATGGATAATTTTCAACATTCATTGTTACAAAATCTTGTGTTCTAATTTTCCCCTCTCATCTCCCTAATCCCTCCCCTAGACAATATATGTTAAACATGTACAATTCTTCTATACAAATTTCCACAAATATCATGCTGCATAAGAAAAATCAGATCACAAAAGAAAAAATGAGAAAGAAAACAAAATACAAGCAAACAACAACAAAAAGAGTGAAAATGCTATGTTGTAGTCCAGATTCAGTTCCCACTATCCTTTCTCTGGATGCAGATGGCTTTCTTCATCGGCCTTTGGAAATGGCTTGAATCATCTCATTGTTGATGAGAATCATGTCCATAAGAATTGATCACCATATAATCTTGCTGTTGACATAAACAATGTTTTTCTACTTCTGCTCATTTCACTTGATAATATCTTTTTTTTAATGATGAAATTAAGAAGGTGAGAGAGAAATGTATAGGGAGAAAGGAAAGGGAGAAGTGGGATGTTGTGAATTGCCTGCCATAAAAAAAGAGACAAGAAAAAGCTTTTATAGTAGAGGGAATGAGGGGGAAGATTAAAGGAGTGAGTGAACTTTACTCTCATCAGAATTAGTTCAAATAGGAAATAACATACATACCCAATAGGGGTAGAGAAAGGGATCTTACCCAGCAGGAAAATAGAATGGAAGTGGAATATGGGAAGGGGATGGGGTAATAAAAGAGAAGGCATATTGGGGGAGGTAGTGCTCGGTAACAAAACACTTTTCAGGAGGGACAGGGCAAAAAGAGAGAGAATAAAAGGGGGAAATACAGTTAAAAATAGTAATTATTTTTTTTTAAATAGAAGCAAGTTTCTCAATAAGGTCTTATTTCACAAACATAGAATCAAATTTATAAAAAGAAAGAGCCATTCCCCAGTTGATGAATGATCAAAAGACATGTTCTATTCCCAAAGGGCTACAAATTCATGCATATCCTTTGACCTAACAATGCCACTACTAGGCACGAATAAAGAAATTTTGGGGATAAAACATGAAAAAAAAAGAAAATTACCTATATGTACAAAAAAATTCATAGCAGTTCTCCAAGACAAAAAGAAATTGAGGGTATGCCCATCATTTGGGAACTGAATTTAGCAAACTTTAGTATATTTTTGTGATGAAATATTATTGTTCTTTGGGAAGTGATGAGCAGGAGCCTCTCAGGAAATTAAAAAAAAACAATCTGGAAAGTCCTCCATGAACAAATTGAAATATATTGTATTCAAAGTAATAGCAATGTTCTAGGATGGACAGTTGCAAATGATTTTGTTATTCTCAATAATACAACCATCCACAACTACTATAAAAGACTGAGAGTAAAAAATCCTATCCATATTCAGAGAAGGAATTGATGATGTCTGAATACAGAGCAAAGTATTGTCTATTTCTCTCTTTCTTTTAAACTTAACTTTTCTTGAGGGTTTTTATTTTTATTTAGGAGAGCTATGGGTTTTTTTTTTGTCCCCCACAACTTGACTTTTATGGAAATGCTTTGCATAACTTTACATGTGATTTCTCAGTTGAAGGTAGAGATTAAAAGAGAGAGAACTTAGAACTCAAAAATCTTAAAAAAACAAAATGAGAAAAGTTATTTTAATGTAAATGGAGGCAAATATTAAATAACAATATTTTAAAGAATTTTCCATTTATTTCAAATTATTAAGACAGCAGAAATGCTCATCATTTGGGGAAAAACTAAACAAATTGTGGTGTATGTTCATGATAGAATAAGGAAATAAGAAATGATAATCTCAATAATTTTAGAAAAACACAGAGAAACCTCTACAAAATAATGAACAAACTGAGCAAAACCACTGTATACATTAACAGCCCATATTACTGAAAAAGTAACTCTGGGAAATCAAGTTATTCTAACTATTATAAATACTCAAATCAACCACAAAGATCTTTTGAAGGAAGATACTATTTGAATCCAGAAAAAGAACTTATACACACACACACACACACACACACACACATATACACAAACACATACACATATCCACACATATGTATGTATCTATGTGTTTGCATAGATTATATGTGCATATATGTATATACACATATATACATTTGTGTATTCACAAACATTTGTATATAATGGTAGTGGACTCAAAGTCTGAGTTAGGGGAAAAAGGAAAAAAAGAAGTAACAGCAAAACTTTGTCGCATATTTGAAAGAAATTACAGATCTACAAATTCATGTGCAATCGTCTGTTTTTCTATCCCACTTTGTTACTTGAATTGCTTGTTTTGTTTCTTAAATTTAGAATGAAAATAAATTTTAAAAATAAAAAATAAAATGATAAGACAAAATTACTCTAAAAGCTACTTTAAGTATAATCAAATGAAAGAAAATATTTCTCTTTGATGGTGGATAGTTACTTTATGACTTGACATGCATTCTAAATGTAATCCAAATATTGGATGTGTTTAACATTGCTTATATATAGATAGGCACCTGGCATTTAGGTACTGTAGGACCTAATTCATAGAAGTGGAGTAAGAGCCAGAATTGAATTTATTGAAAGCAATGTGATTCCATCTAAAGCATGATGAATTAATAGTTAATTTTTAGGTTCAAAGCTTGCCTCAGACATTTTATTGATGGGTAGCACTCCAGCCTCTATTTCCTCATTGACAATGTCAGGATAATTGTGCTTTTTCATAATTACATCATGTGGTTGTTGTGAAGATCAAATGAAAAAAGTATGTAAATTCCTTTGCATTCCTTTTCCACAAAATGTCAGCTGTTGTTATTATCAAATTTTAAATTTTAGTTCATAAAGAAAAGAATATTGAACATGAACTTGATTTTTAGTTGATTGCCTTAAAAAAGTTCAATTCAATTCACCATATCTAAAATAATTAATTTACTGGTTGGGGGCAGAGCCAAGATGGCAGAGAGGACTGCCATCCTTTTTTTTTCTGACCTTCTCTTATGACCCTCAGACTAGTTAGCAAATCCAACCTCTGAAATAATTCTGGACTGGCAGAATCCACAAATATTGGGAGTGCAACAAACTACCAGCAGAAGATAATTCCAAAGCTCCCCAGAAAAGGTCTGTTTCAATTGGGCACAGACAGAGAGGGACCAAGCACAAGCAGGCTGACTGAGCACAGATGCCAAGTGAAGGCAGCACAGACCTGGGGTGTTGGGGGCTCCACATACCTGGAGAATCTATGGGGAGGAATCTACAGCATTTCTGGCTATTCTGCCCTGGATGCAATCCAGTAGATCAATGGAGAAGTCATAAAACATAAAACACAAATACTAAAAATAAATAGAAAACCCCTAAAAGCCAGAAATCCATGAGACCTGGCCACACCACCTAGCTCCTGAAGTCAGGCAGCACTGTTGCTGCCACTTGTGGAGGAAGCTTGGACAATCTCCCTTGCCCTAAAAACAGATCTCAACTTTTTTAAAAACATGCTTCAAAAGGCAAAAAGAACTCTGACCATAGATAGTTTTTTATGGAGAAAGAGAAGAATAGATTTCAAACCCTTAGCAAACTAAAAGGAGATTATCTCCAAATGAAGCTCCAAAGAATGACACAAATTGGTCCCCCTTACCCAAGGCTCCCCTAGAAGAATTTATAAAGGGTCTTAAAAGATAGGTGGAAGAAAGTTGGGGAAAGTAAATGAGACCTTTACAAGAAGGTTTGGAAAAGAAAACACAGAAATTATCTGAAGAAAATTCATTTTTCTTGTGCAACAAGAGAACTGTACAGATCTGAACACATATATTGTATCTAGAATATACTTCAACATGGTTAACATGTATAAGATTCCCTGCCATTTAGGGGAGGGGGTGGAGGGAGGGAAGGAAAAAGTTGGAATAGAAGTGAGTGCAAGGAATGAGGTTGCAAAAATTATCCATGCATATGTTCTGTCAATAAAAAACTATAATTAAAAAAAATGTATCCTCGATTCTGGAGTCCAAAGTCACCAAATTCTCTCCTCCTTGTCCTATAGCAAAGTGACTCTCTGGCCCCTCTATTTCTGCCCTCCAACCCTTGCCTATAATTATTTTAATACCAAACATTCAGTAAGCAACAAACAGTGAGAAGAGCCATTTATCCAAAATATATGCTAATAGAGTCATTGTCTCACATTGAGTAGATAATTAGTCTTAAGTGTTGGGTTGTCTGATTCAAGCCTGTCTTTTTCTGAGTTTCAGTCCTTTACAATTATTAATCACAAAATAGATAATTTTGATCATATTAAGTTAAAAAGTTATGTACAAACAAAACTAATGCAGACAAGATTAGAAGAGAAGTAATAAATTGGGAAAACATTTTTACATCGAAAGGTTCTGACAAATACCTCATTTCTTTTTTTGTTACATTTTTTCAATTATTTTATTACTTTTCATGTTTTTTTCACTTTTAATCTTTCATAACTATGACTAATATGGTATTATGTTTTATATAATAGCACATGTATAGCCTATATCAAATTTTCTACTATTTTAGAAAGAAAGGAGGGAAGGGAGTAAAAATATTGGAACTCAAAATCTTTTTTTTTTCTTTGAAACTCAATCTAACGCTAAAAATTGCCTTGACATTTTTGTTTGGGAAAAATAAATTACTATTAAAATTAAGTATTAATGCCAAAAAACCCACAAAAATTTAAGCCAATATATACATGTAGGGATCCTTATGTACAGATACAATCTTCATTTCTATTTGAGTTTGACATCACTGATATAAATCACTGACAGATTAGTAATCTCTTAATTTATCCCTTTCTTTATGGTACTTCTCTCCAAAAGCAAGGAAATATACAACAACAAGGGGGAAAAAACCACTACCATTTACTCCTAAAAAAGCATTTAGTTTACTAAATTAAGTATTCACCACTTCCTTTTCTGTCCATAGCCTACTTGTCAAACTTTATCACACATTTTTTCCTAATCTCAAACCAAACACAAATATTTGTTAATCCATGAAAACATATCACTGTGTCTGCCAAATAGTAGGCATTTAATATTTCTTCATTCATTACTGATTGAAATGCATATAAATCTGTCTATCTATCTATCTATCTATCTATCTATCTATCTATCTATCTATTTTTCCTATCCTATCCAGTGATAAACTGGAGCCACTTCTTTTTTTCCCTTTTTTTATTAAAGATTTTTATTTACAAAATGTATGCATGGGTAATTTTTCAACATTGATTCTTGCAAACCGATCTATTCCAGATTTTCCCCTCTTTCCTCCCATGATATCTCCTAGATGTCAAGTAATCCAATACATGCTAAATATGTTAAAATATACATTAAATTCAATATATGTATACATATTTATATAGTTATCTTGCTGCACAAGAAAATTTGGATAAAGAAAGAAAAAAAAACTGAATGCAAACAAACAATAACAGAAAGAGTGAAAATGCTATGTTGTGATCCAAATTCAGTTCCCATAGTCCTTTCTCTGGATGTAGATAGTGCTCTTTATCACAGAACAATTGGAACTGGTTTGAATCATCTCATGATTGAAAAGAACCACATCCATCAGAATTGATGATCAAATAGTCTTATTGTTGCTATGTATAATAATCTCCTGATTCTGCTCATTTCATTTAGCATCAGTTCATGTAAGTTTCTCCAGGCCTCTCTGAAATCATCCTATTGGTAATTTCTTACAGAACACTAATAATTCAGAACATTCTAATACCATAATTTATTCAGCCATTCTCCAATTGATGGACATCCACTCAGCTTCCAGTATCTTCCCAATACAAAAAGGGCTGCCACAAACATTTTTGCACATATGGATCCCTTTCCCCACTTTAAGATCTTTATGTGATATAAGTCTAGTAGAAACACTGCTAAATCAAAGGGTTTGCACAGTTTGATAACTTTTTGAGCGTTGTTCCAAATTGCACTCCAGAATGGTTGGATCTGTTCACAGTTCCAACAACAATCTATCTGTATCCCAGTTTTCCCACATTCCCTCCAACATTCATCATTATCACCTTAGCCTATCTGACAAGTGTATAATGGCATCTCATAGTTGTCTTAATTTGCATTTTTCTGATCAATTGTGATTTGAACTACAAATAGTTTCAATTTTTTCATCTGAAAAATGCCTGTTCATATCCTTTGACCATTTGTCAGTTGGGGAATGGCTTGATTTCTTACAAATTTGAATCAATTTTGTATATATTTTAGAAATGAGGCCTTTCTCAGAACCTTTGAATGTAAAAATGTTTTTCAGTTTATCGCTTTCCTTCTAATCTTGTCTGCATCAGTTTTGTTTGTACAAAAACTTTTTAACTTAATATAATCAAAGTTATCTATTTTGTGATCAATACTGATCTCTTATTCTTTTTTGGTCACAAATTCCTTCCTCCTTCATAGATCTGAGAGGTAAACTATCCTGTGTTCTACTAATTTGTTTATAATATCATTCTTTATGTCTACACTGTGAACCCATTTTGACCTTATCTTGGTATATGGTATTACGTGTGAGTCATTGCCTAGTTTCTGCCATACTAGTTTCCAATTTTCCCAGCAGTTTTTGTCAAATATTGAATTCTTATCCCAAAAGCAGGGGTCTTTGAGTTCGTCAAACACTAGATTGCTATAGTAATTGATTTTGTCCTGTGAACCTTACCTATTCCACTGATCAACTAGTCTATTTCTTAGCCAGTACCACATGGTTTTGATGACTGCTGCTTTGTTAGCGATGTATAAAAATGCTGATGATTTATGTGGACTTATTTTAGTTTTTTGATTGATTTTCTAGGGTTCTCTAAGTATACCATCCTATGATCTACAAAGAGTGATAATTTGTTTTCCTCATTATCTACTCCAATTCATTTAATCTCTTTTTCTTCTCTTATTAGTGAAGCTAGCATTTCTAATACAATATTGAATAGTAATGGCGATAGAGGGCAACCTTATTTCACCCCAATCTTATTGGTAATGGTTTCAGTTTATCCCCGTTATATATATATAATGCTTGCTGATGGTTTTAAATAGATGCTAATGACTAATTTAAGGAAAAGCGCATTTATTCTTATACTCTCCAGTGTTTTTAATAGGAATGGATGTTGAATTTTATCAGGTGCTTTTTATGCATCTATTGATTGACATAATGTTTTTTTGTTAATTTTAGGTATTGATTTAGTAAATTATGCTAATAGTTTTTTCTGATATTGAATCAGTTCTGCATTCCTGGTACAAATCCTACTTCATCATGGTGTATTATCCAGGGGATGATTTTCTATAATCTATTTGCTAATATTTTACTTAAGGTTTTGAAATATTCATTATGGAGATTGGTCTATAATTTTTTCTCTGTTTTTACCCTACCTGGTTTAACTATCAGCATCATATATGTGTCATAAAAATAATTTGGTAGGAGTCCTTTGTTCCCTATTTTTTCAAATAGTTTATATAGTATTAGAGTTAATTGTTCTTTAAATGTTTGGTAGAATTCACATATACATCTATCTGGCCCTGAAGATTTTTTCTTGGGGAGTTGTTCTAGCTTGTTCTAATTCCTTTTCTAAAAGGGTACTATTTTAAATAATTTTACTTCCTCTTCTGTTAATCTGAGCAATCTACATTTTTATAATTATTCCTCAATTTTCCTTAGGTTATCTAATTTATTGGCATATTTCTAAAATATATATGGAATTGACTCAAATTTATACAAATTCAAGCCATTCTCCAATTGATAAATAATCAAAGGATATGAACAATTTTCAGATGAAGAAATTGAAACTATTTGTAGTCATATGAAAAAGTGCTCCAAATCACTATTAATAAACAAGATTCTACAATGATCAATTCTGATGGATATGATCCTCTTCAACAATGAGATGATTCAAAGTAGTTCCTGTCCAGTGGTGAAGAGAGCCCCCTACACCCAGAGAGAGGACTGCGGGAACTGAGTGTGATTCACAACATAGCATTTTCATTCTTTTTGTTGTTTGCTTGCATTTTAGAAGATCTCCAGTGATATGAATCCCACTACCTCCTACTTCATCTTATTCAAATTCTAATTATTAGAACAAGATTCCCCATATCCAATCAAAGTTCTTAGAAATCTCAGAAAAGAACTGTCTCTTGCCTTTTTCATATGGCATCACTTCTGGTAATTGAATTTATAATAAAGCACTCCCCCAGTATTAAAAAACAACAACAACAACAACATTTTGTCTAGGCTAAAGATATCTATTTCTTTCACATACTTCTTATATGGTACAGTTTCAAACTTTCTCATTAAACACCAAACTCATCACCCTTCTCTAAATGTAACACAAGTTATCAATGTTCTCTTTAAATTGTAATTCTGAAAACTCACCCACACATGTCAGATGCAGTCTTCCCAGAATGAAGCTTTCTGGTAGAATATACCTGAAGCCCTTCAATTTAGTGACTCTAGTAAAATAAAATGAGTATACTGTGTTAGGACATTGTCTATAACTGTGAAGTGAACATCATATTGACCACTTCCCTTTCTTGTTTTTTGAAACAAGCCATTTCTGAATGACTTTAAGAATTTTACCTATATTTGACTTCTGGTCTAGAAACATAAGACTTCTGCTGTTGTGGCTATTTTTTTAAATTTGGTTTACCATTTGTCTACCTTCAATCATATGACATTTTGTTTTGAAAATTACAGCACTTCAAAAACCTCATGAATTTTTTCATATTTGGCAAGTTGAACTGACTTGAAGCAAATCTTTTATTTTATTTTTTAATTTTAATTTTAATTTTTAAATTTTAAATCATGTATTTTAAATTTTAACAATTTAATCAATGATTTTATTCTATTTTCCAGTATGAAGATAATGTTTGTTGTTAGATGAATTCAAACCAAAATGGAAGTGACTAGTTTTCTTTTCTTTTTGATATATATCATTATAAGCAGAAACAAATCAAGCAGTGGTCCAAAATTCTTTTTTAATATTCCATTTTCCCCCAACATAAGAAAATTTCTTTGTTTTTAAAATTCATGTCAAGCCTCAGCTCATCATGGGTTCTCCACTCTGTGCTATTAAAAAAAAAATAATGGCATATTTTATATTACAGCCAAAATGGCCTTTATACTGTTCCTATGACATAATATTCCTTATCCCACTTCTTTCCACAGACAGACCCTCAGGCCTGGAATACCACACTCCACCCCATCCCAAAGCACACTATACACACACACATACACACACACACACACACACACACACACACACATATACACACACACACACACACACACACATACACACACACACACACACACCTCTCTGTATCTTCCTTCAAAGTTCATCGTTAGTGCTTCTTTCTGCATGAAGTTTTTCCTGATCCCCCTAAATTGTAATTTTAATTTTAACAATCCCTCACTATTAAATTAAACTTGTAATTATTTGTTTTAATTAAAATTTATTTTAATTAATCAGTATTTACTTTTTCTTCCTCCCACATCCTATACGTTTTCCTGTGGGGGGGGAATAAAAGAAAAACAAAATGTGTGTGTCCATTCTTCATATTTTAATCCATCTCTATATCTATAGATGGTTAAAATTCTGAATCATTAGTCCTACAATTATAGTTGGTCATTGGGTTGATCAGAGTTCTTAAATCTTTCAAAAGTCACTAATTCTAATTCTGATTCTACTCACTTCACTCAACATTAGTTCACACCAATCTTTGTAGGCTTCTCTAAGACCATCCATTGTATTGTTTCTTATATCAACATAGTATTGTATCATATTTATATGTCAAATTTGTTCAGCCATTCCTCAATTGATAGATACCTCCTCAGTTTCTTATTCTTTGCTATCACAAAAAGAGCTGCATTTTTGTACAGATACATTTTTTTCCTCTTTTTGTTTTACTCAAATACACTGTTAAATAACTTAGGGGTAGAGTTTCGAAATGTTTTACAGAATGGTTGAATATTCATTCTTGAATAGCTCCATCAATAGTTTCTTATTATCCCTGTTGTTTTTTCATTAATAGCCTGATTTTATCATTTTTTTTACCAACTTTACCAATCTTAGAGGTATGAGGGTCCATTGGTAACACAAATACAAACAAACAACGTGGCGACTTTTCCTTGATTACAATTTTTTTTTGTTCTGATGATCTTTCTACTAGCTGTAGGCCCTCAATGAAAGGGCTAAGGCTAACATTGTAAAGTAGCAGAATTCATACTGCCTGGCAAAATCTCTTAGAAGTTTTTTTCCCTTTTATCCTTGGTTATTACATGGATGAATGTTACTATAAGTTAAAGGAACTCCAGTCATCCAGGATACAGTTGTGAATTATAATTTTTTTTCCTAATAGTTTTTTTCTTCTATCATTCTCTTTCACTTTTCAAAAGAGAGAGAGAGAGAGAGAGAGAGAGAGAGAGAGAGAGAGAGAGAGAACAACAACAAAAGCCCCACAGAAGTGAATAGAATTCTATATCATTAGTCCTCTGAAAACTTACTTGACCATTGGGTTTGTCAGAGTTCTTAAATCTTCCAAAAGTCACTAATACTTGAGATATATTGGTGACATAATTGCACATTTGTTATTAGGTTTTGTTTTTTCTTTCCTCCAAAAAAAGAAATAGAGTAGTGGAAGGGGAAAAAAGTAAAAACTGATTAATTAAAAATATTTTTAAATTAAAACAATTATAAGGTTAATTCAATCATTAAGGACTAGAAGTTAGGAGGATAAGAAAAGGTTTCAAGTATCATACAAAGGAAGAAGAAATGGATAGATAGTACTTTGAAAAGTGGAAATTTCTGGATCTTATGATCTATAATTATACAAATGAAGGGATTTCTGAAAATGTTAAGAAAAAACTGAAAAGAAATTAAAATTAAAATAAGAAATATTTTTGTAAATAAGGATTGTGTTTATAGACAAGTTAAATTGTTTATGATATTTTTTTTATCTTTTATTATAGATCATAGAAATAGAAGGCAGTGTAACATCATAGGCAGAAATCAATACCCAGAGTGAGATCATCTTATACTCAGTCATTTAAAAGCTGTGTGACCCTGGATGAATTAACAAATCTTTCTGGGCCTATATTTGTTCATCTTTAAAATGAAAGAATTGGGAACAATATCTTGAAAGGAATCCTTTAGCTCTAAATTATCATTCTCACAACTATAAAGGATCATGAAATGGGTTATCTGTAATTACCTGTTTAAAGGAATTAAAATAATGATGTTACTTTTGTATGTATTTTAATATATAAGAAAGATTAAAGGAGGCATTCTGGCATAATGCATAGAAATCTCACCTTGGGACAAAGAGACTTTAATTCAAATTCTCCCTTTCATACATGTCTATGAAATCAATAATTTATGAAACTCTCATTGTCTAAAATAATCTTCCTAAAATAATAAGTATAGACTGGCAATCCAGATTAGTGAAGAAATTGCAGAATCAGAACAGTCCCCCTTCAAAAAAAAATCTCAAATGAAGTTTAAAACTTTGATCAAAGACAAATTCTTGATAGCAGACTAGGAACTGGTTGACTAATATTGTCTCACTAGCTCAATAAATTCAATTATGGTTAATTATGGTTAATCTTGGGATCTTGAAATTAACCAAATTAAAACTGGCATCACAAAAATATTAGTAGAAGGATTGGGAAGATGTTATGATCCTTTCTGAGGAAAGAAGCAGCATATGATTGTTTTTTAAAAGTGTTTAAATAAATAGTACTGCTAGGTCTATATCCCAAAGACATCCCAAAATGGTAGAACAAGACCTATTTCTACAAAAACATTTATAGCAGCTTTTTTTTTTTTTTTTTTTTGGTGTCTAAGAAACAGACATTAAAGGGATGCCTGTCAATTGGGGAATGGCTATACAAGCATGATTTATGATGCTAATGGAATATTATTGTGCTACAAGAAACAAACATTGTTTAAGAAAAAAACAAGAAAGACTGACTGGCATGAACTAATGCACAATTAAATGATCGGAACCGGAATAATATTTTACAAAGTAACAGCAATGTTGTTTGATGAAGAGCTATGAATTACTTAGCTATTCTCAACAGTACAATGATCCAAGACCTCCAGAGGAACTGATAGTGATTTAATACAAACTGAATCATGTGTGTGCCATCTCGACTAGCTCTCGGAAGGATTTCCATACCAGCTCGAATCCTTGGTCTTAGAAGAGGAGTGAAGAGGCAGGAAACCATGTGGATGGTTAAATATGGAGTTCCTTTATTTCAAGTTGCCTCAGCCTTAAATACCTAAGCATGTACTAACTATAAGCACTTTGCCATTATTATGTAAATGCATCTTTACTGCAAGAACCTCTGATTCAAATAGAACACAGGTTGTCAACCCCCCACCACCGATTTCTCAAGAAGGCTGAGATGTCCCTAAGGGGTGATGAGAACCGAACCATTGTTAGCAGGTTCCCTCTGGTCTGAAGGGTCTTATACCTCACTGAGAGTTCCCCCACTGTCTGTGGGCCTCCACAATGTGATCTTTACTTTCTTTCATTTAAGTCTTTTTGTACAAAATAGCTAATATGGAAATGCTTTCTATATCTGCACATGTATAATTTACATCTAACTGCTGACTATCCAAGGGAGGGAGGAAAAGAGGAAGGAAAAGGTAGAAAATGGAACAAAAAACTTTAAAAATATTTTTAAATTGGGGGAAATTTTCCTTTATAAAATAAATTAAAAGAGTTTAAATGACAAATGAACATGATTTTGCTAAAATCCTTATTCCCACTTTGTAATCAGGTAAGAAATGACCCAGTTGATTGATTCTATTTGCAGTTTGGGGGTCTTTTGTTTTTCTCACTGAAATTATTTGTATTAATGAAAAGCATTAACTCCTAAAGTGAAAAGCCCTCATTTAAATGATGAGCTTTTGAATACATGCTATGCATCAATTTTAATTGGGAGTCCTAAGGTTGCAATTGTTGACAATATATAATTTTTAATTAAGCAGCTACTTTACGTAAAACAAAAGGAAACACCGTGAGAAAAGTTTTTAAATAGAGGTTTTTCTACAAAATATATTAAACACTTGGAATGAATTCCAAATCAAATTCTTTTAAGCATCACAATGCAATATAATTGTGCTGGAATAAAACTTAGGCATATTATGTTTAGATAATGATAGATTATTTTGAGTAAAAGTGTAATTTTATTCCTTTCTTTTTCTTCCTGAAGCCCTAAGAACATAATATTTCTAAGTTGTTGTATAGTTTTTTTTTTTAATATTGTTTTCACTAGACCCCATAGAACATTATTGAATGTGATAGTGGAAAGAGATCAGGCTTATGAATCAAAAAACCAAGATTGAATCTTCCCTGATATTCTGTTGGGCACATGAAAAGGTTCACTGAATCTGAAGGAAAAGAATACTACAAATATGTTGCTGGAAGGAATACAATATATAAAAGAAGCACAGGAGTGTCATTGCATTTTTTATCTATTTAAAATACATACAAATAAGAAGAAAAAAAAACAAAGGCACAAGAAAAAAATAAAAACAAAACATTTTCATGTGCCCAGAAGAATGTCAGGGAAAATTCAAAATATTTAACAATAAATTTTCATTTCAAGAAAGTATGCATAACAATAGAAGGCATTATATTCATGGTTGTCCATCTTTTCTTTGAATCTTTAAAGGTCATTTATTTTAAAGGTCTTCTTTAATGACCATTCTGCTGTGCACTTTTTTGCTTCATTCTTTCCCCCACTTTCATACTCTATTACCCTCCAAGTAGGCTACAGTTAAGCACCAATATATTTATACACATGCACACACACACACACACACACACACACACACACACATATACATACATACACACACTCACAACTGTATAAAAACCCACACACATGTATATACAAACATACATAGATCTCTATGCATAAATACAGATATACATATTCACTCATATATTATACATTTACATATACATAGATATGCCTCTGAAACAATATTAATATGGCTGAGATGTAATGCACAATTCACTCTTTATTGAATCTTTAAGTTTGACTTCGAGATCAATGATTAATAGTTATACCTCCTTTCCCAATTGGCCAATTTTGCTTTTTAAGGCATTCTTCTCCTCAGTAGCTTTTTGTATTTTCTTTTGCACTACTCTCAATTCTTTTTCTAGTTTTTCCACTATCTCTCTTATTTGATTTTCAAAAACCCTTTTGGTCTCCACCATGGTCTAAACTCAATTCTTATTTTTCTTGGAAGCTTTGTATGTAAGAATTTTGACTTTATTATCATCTTCTATGTTTTTAAATCTTCCTTGTCACCACAGTATTTTTTTTAATATTCAGAAGCTTATTTTTTATTTGTGGGCTCATTTCCCCAGCCTATCACTAGGCTTTTAATGTGTTACATTGTTAATTTACTAAAGCAGGGTTCTATTTCCAAGGTGCAGAGTGCGCTCTCCCAAGCTGTAGGGTTTTGGTGCAGCTATTTTCATAGGTCCTTCTGGGGACCTGACCACAAGCTCTCTTTTCTTCCCTGAAGCTGATACGTGTATCTCTGCCCCACTGTATTTCCAAATTCTACTATGCTAAATCAACAAAGTCTTAATGACAGGGCTGGGGCCAATACTGCACTGGGACTTCATACCAGACTCCCCCTCTGGTAATTTTTCTACTGATCTTCTAAAATGCCTTCAGCATTTTAGAAAATATTCTACTCCATCTTTTTGGGTGTTCTGATGCTCTAAAATCTCTTTAGAGTCATGATTCAAAGGAATTTGGATCAGTTTGGGGGAAGGTTAAGTAAGTTTCTGCTTTTACTCATCTTGGCTCTGACTTCTTAAAGTCTTTTTTGAATTCTAGAAATCTTTCTTGAAAGGTAGCCATTTAATATTATTCTGGGGGAATAGAAAAGTGTGGGGGTTTTTTGTTGTTGTTTTTGTTTTTTCTTACTTCACTGTCCTCCTCTAAAGCTGAATCCCAGTCTTCCCTATTCACATAGTAATAATATAGTAATAATAGTGTTCGTTCCTCTTTGCTCATTTTTTAAATGAGAATTTATTAGTGTAAGCTAATGGGCGGGGGGAAATCTAGCTTCACTTTAGCTCTCCTCTCTGACCTGGAATCCCAAACCAAAATCTCCACTCTCTTGCAGAAGTCCATAGCCAATAGCATCTGGGCCCCACTGTTGGTAGCCCAGGGCTGTATCTCAACAGCACAGTTGTGCCTGTATCATATATTCAGATTTTTCTACTCAGACCTTTGACTCCCAAGGAGGTAAAAGTTCCTATATTTATAGATGAGATTACCTCCAAATCTAGATAACCCCAGGGCTCCTCTGTTTCTGCAGAGCTAGTCTGGAGATTTTGTACTTCACACCACTTAAAGCTCAGTTCTGGAGTCTTTCTTCAGGTATTCTCAGGTTGTCCCAAGAGGATTCTTATTCTTCACTGTTTTATTTATTTTTCACTGATCTATGTTTATTTTCAGGCACAATTTAGTTTTGTTTATGGGGGAAATCGGAAAACTTGGAATTTTCTGACCTACTTGAACATTTTACTAGTATTTGTTCCTTATTGTATTTTTTAAAGATATAACACATAAAGAAAACAAGGTAGTTAAGGGCAGAAACATTGGAGAGAGCATGTGAATAAACAGGAGAAACTGAAGGGGAATTTTTAAGATTATGTACACTATAGTACTTAGACAAAAGCAGAAATTAGAGAAGGGAGTCAGGAAACATAGCATAAATACATTACTGAGACAGTATATTTTGGCATTGAAAAAAACATCTTTAATTAAAATCTCTTCCATTGCTCTCTTTGTGAAAAACAGATCAACCAATAAATTATTAATTGCCTTCACCATGATTTCATCCTTTAAAACATGGAGAAAACTACTAAGAAAATGTATTTCTGGAGCTAATTCTGACCAATAATGGTTGTGGAAGATGAATGATAAAAACCTGGGGATATAGTGACAATGACAGTGAAAGAAATGAAATTAAACTATAATCTAAAATGCTCTTTAAATGTGGGGTTTGTTGTTATTCAGTCATGTCTAACTTTTTGTGACCCTATTTGGGGTTTTCTTGGCAAAGATATTGAAGTGTTTGCCATTTCCTTCTCCACTTCATTTTATAGATGAGGTAAAAGAGGCAAACAGGGTTAAATGCCTTGCCCAAGGTTACACAATTAGTAAGTGTCTCAGGTCAGATTTGAACTTGAGTGTTGAGTTTTCCTGTCTGTATACCTGGCACTCTATTCACTGTACCATCTAGATTCCCTTAAGAAGTCTACCAGATATCTAGTTTAAGAAGTCTGAAAGGCGTTGTTGTTCATTGGAGATCAGTAGAGTAAAATATGTAGATTTGAGAATGATCAGCATAAAGATGGTAATTAACCCACAAGAGCTGATGAGAATACAAATCAAAGTACTGTACAAGAAGAGAAAAGGGCCAGCACACTACACTACAATTCGAGGATGGGATCTGGAAGAGGATCCAACAAAGGAATCAAAGAAATGGTCAGATAGGTAGAAGGAGAACTAGTACAAAGTGGAGTGCTAAAAATCTAGAGATAAAAGTATCAAAGAGGAAAAAAATAATCAACAATGTTATAAACTGCAAAGATCATGGAGATTGAAGATTAAGAAAATGTTATTCAATTTGGCAACTAAGAGATCATTTGTAAGCTAGATTGTGATGAAATAAGAATAAAGTAAGACAAAAAATTGAGTGGTGTAGATGACTTTTTGTAGGAGTTTAGCTACAAAGGAAAGAAGAAATATAAGATAATACTTATAGGAGACTAGTGGATCAATTAACATTTTTTGTTCTTTTATATATTCATTTAAACCAAAAGACCCCAATATCCAGCATAAGAACTAACTATTTGATGAAAACTGCTGGGAAAACTGGAACATAGTATGATTAAAACTAAGTTTTAGAACAACATATCACATGGTATAGCAAAATGGGTGCATTACTTAGACATAAAGGGTGATACCATAAGCAAAGTAGAAGAGCAAGGAATATAAGATTTGTGGAGAAGGGAAGAATTTATGACCAAACAAAGGTTAGAGAATTTAAAAAATGTAAAATACATAATTGTTATATTAAAATAAAAAGCTTTTCTACAAACAAAATGAATGAAATAAAATTAAAAGAAAAGCAGAAGGCTGGGAAACAATTTTCACAGCATTTCTGATAGAGGCCTCATTTACCAAATATATAAATAACTGAGTCAAATTTACAAAAATAAAATACAAGTCATTCCCCAATTTATCAATTGTTAAATTTGTCAATAGTCAAATGATATGAAAAAGCATTTTTCAAATGGAAAAATTAAGGGTACATATAAATATATTTTAATATGCTCTGAGTTGAAATCTATGCTAAAAAACTTACTAGATGTATGATCTTGGGCAAGTCAATTAACTCTATTTTCTTCAGTTTCTTCATCTGTAAGAATGATCTAGAGAATGAAATGACAAAACACTGCTATATCTTTGCCAAGAAAACCCCAAATGAGTTCATGAAGAATTGAGCACAAATGAAAATGCCTCAAAAATCTATAAATATCTGCAGAATTGCATTCTTCAGTAAATCCTATCTTTCCTTGGATGATTTCATCTGAAGCATTTTACTTGATGGGATTTTTATCTAGTTTTGTTTTATACCTTTTAAAATCTACTTTTCCAAAAATATGGAGTGCAAGTTAGACTATCTGAATTTCCTTTCCTACTGTATCATAGCCTCTATGAAGAATTAAACTCTTCTTTTAAGGATTCTCATAATTCATTCTAGCAATTAGTTCTTATCTGCCAGTGGGAATGAGATCCAGATCAGAATTTCTCTTGGTGATCCTTCAACCTTTTGAAAGATGAATTTATCTCTAATGCAAGTCACCAAATTATTAGCTGCTTTGCATTTGGCAAAGAGAAAGTTGGAACAGATGCTTGGATAATTGAAATTCCCTATTATTACATACAATGCCACTGTGTCAAACTTTTGATTTAATGTTCAAATTCCTTATTTATTTCCTTTTTTTTTGTTCAGATGTTCTGTAATTATAAAATAATTCTTCTTTCTCCCTCTATTGAATTTCACCTAATTTTTTAATCTTTCTTTTCACACACACATAGAGAGAGACCCGGGGGAGAGAAACATAGAGGAAAAAAGAAAAGATAGAAAGAGAGATAGACAGAGATAGACAGAGACAGACAGAGAACCACCACATTTTACCTACATATTTCTTTTGAATAAGAAAAAATATATATCATTCATTGGTTTTATCCCTCCAACTCTCAATGAAATCAACAAGACCAATTTTTTATCCTTACATTAGGATACTTAGCTTTTATTATTATTTCTTAAATCCATTTAATTTATGTATAGACACTTGAGATTATGGCTTTTATCATTAATTATATTATTTTTCCCTTTCTTGTAAATATTATCTCATATCTAACTTGAAGGAAATCCATAGGAAGCGTCCTCCCTTTCTCAACTTCATTTTTTGTTAGTTTAGACTTGTTTTGACCAGATTTATGAGACTCTGTATTTGAACTCTTATTAACTTTTGTTGGATTTTGTTTCATTTCTGTTCAGAAATCCAAACACAATTCACAGATATCATCTTCTTAGTTAGTTTTTTTTTTTTTTTTTTTTTTTTACTTTCTAATTTTTTTTTCCTTTTGCATTACTGGTTTCCAGTGATTAACAATGAAGAAAATATAACCCATCGCCTTAGTCTTCAGTTTCTTTCCCAAGATTTTATGATTTTTGTCAATACTTTTTTGTGTTCTTCTGGGTAATATCATTTGTGCTCACATGAATGATCATATATCTTGATAACTTTCTTTTTACTCAACAGTCTTTACTAAGTACTTATTATGTATCAGTAATTATGTTATCTAAACATGAAAAGATATAAAATGGAATAATCTTGTTCTGAAGGAACTTGCATTCTATTGGAGGAAACAAGATGCATATAAATAAATATATAAAAGAAAAACCACAATGAACACCAGATGTTCTGATACAAAAGAGAGAGAGGATCTTAGCAACAGGGGATGAGGAAAGGCTTTATGTTCTTAAATAGACTTTCTTATTGCTGTTTTATTTTCTCAACTTTTTTGAGTTGAATCTTGAAAACAAGGACTTATAAGAAGAAGAGGTGGCACCTTCCAAGCACAGGGAAAACCAGTACAAAATTAGAAAGGAAGATGTAGTGACTTGTATAAGGGAAAAATAAAGAAAGTTTGGCTATACTGCAAAATATCAGAAATAAATTCATGTATAATGAGACAGGAAAAAAAAACACTTTAAAATAGCACCTAAAAAAGATTTCTGTGACAAAGTTTACCTGTGCCAACAAAAGATCAGGGTAAGACATTTTTTCTAGCTTAATACAACTTTAGAAGTAAGCAAGAGAGGATAGTGATATCAAAGTGGTAGTTTACCTAAATTCACAAAATAGCAGCGCAAGGAATGGGACAGGTAGACTGACAACAGAGGCAGAAACTCCAGATGCTTGGATATTTAATGAAATATGGGACTTCCAAACATTTCTAATGAAAAGACCAGAGCAGAATAGAAATTTTGAATTTCAAACACAAGACTCAGGAGAAGTATTAAAAGTTAAACATGGGGGGGGGGAGCCAAGATGGTGGAGAAGATACATGCAAATTTGTAAGCTCCCTTCTTTCCTCATTACCAATTTTTTAAATCAGCCTCAAAAATAACGCTGGACTGATAGAAACCACGAGGATTAAAAGCACGACTTACCAGCTGAAGAGAATTTGGAGTCTCTACAGAAAAGGTCAGTTCCAAGGGGAGGAAGAAAAAAGGCCAGGACAGATGGTTAGGTGCTAGCACACTGTGCCGATTGGGCTGGGGAGAACTCTGGGATCAGAAAAGCCACTGAGATAGAAGAATCTGGCACAGGCTGTTAGCTCTTCTCTGCTTATAAAACAGCAGTTCAGAAGAGAAATCAAGCCACTTTAAAATATAAAGCTAGCTCCTAGAACCACCCCAATCTGGAAGTGACCTAACAGATCTCAGCACAGCTGTGAAGCCACCTTCTGCTGTCCAGGGCTTCAGCTTGGGGTAGTTAAGAGCCTGAACAGTGGGGACACAACCCGAGGCAACATCTAATCCACAGAGGGCCAGGCTTAGCCTGAGGCTGTGGAAGTCTAGCAGCTGCAGAATTCCCTGAGAAGCGGAAACTTTGAAGTAGGGACCGCGGTTTCTGGGCAGACACTTCCAGTTTGAGTGCAAGGGCTTTTCACATCAGCTGCTGATATCCATGCCCCACAGGACGCATTGGCTGGGTTTTGTGTCGCCTTTATTGTTCAGTCTTAAACCTCAGGGCAGTTGCTAGGCCACACAGTGGGGTCCTTCACTGGGCAACCCTCACAGCACAGCCATATCACCTCTGAGGCATTTCCAGGGAGGGGAAAGGGAACTTTCTCCCAGAGCTCTCTCTTAGCTCAGGCACAGGAGCCGCTGCATCCATCTGGTCTGGGAGGAAGCTGGTAAATAAATAAATAAATAAACTTCTTACTCCAAGGGCAGACCCCAAAAGATTTTTAACAATGAGTAAAAAGCTGAAGAGAACTATTGATTCCTTCTACACAGAGAAAGAGCAAGTATCCAACCCCGAGTAAGTTTAACAGCAGTGAGTCAGCAGATAACACTCTAAAGAGGAACAACACCTGCCCCCCATCACATAACTCAATCCTAGAAGAGACTATTAAAAATTTAAGAGAGTTTGAAGAAAAATGGGGAAAGGAAAGAGAAGCTATGATAGAGAATAACAACGTTCTGAAATTGGAGTTGGAAAAAATAAAGAATTCACAGGAGATGCAGGGAAAAAATTTGTGAATTAGAAAAGGTTAAAAAATCACATGAAAGTAGTATTTCTGAATTGGAAAAGATAAAAAAGTCTCAAGAAAGTAGGATTTCTGAATTGGAAAAAGAAAATAACTCTAAAAAAATTAGGGAAATGGAAAAAATTTCAATAGAGCAAAATAATTCATTTAAAACCTCAATTGGGCATATACAAAAAGAACTAAAAAATGTGAAAGAAGAAAATAACTCATTAAAAATCAGGACAGAACAAACAGAAATGAATGATTCATTGAGAACCCAAGAATCAGTCAAACAAAACAAAACAAAACAAAACAAAACAAAACAAAACAAAACAAAAAAAAATGAAAAGCTGGAGAATAACGTCAAATACTTACTGGGAAAATCTATAGACCTGGAAAATAGTTGTAGGAGAGATAATCTGAGGATGATTGGACTTCCCGAAAACTATGACCAAAAAAAGAGCCTAGATTCTATTTTACAAGAAATCATCAAAGAAAACTGTCCAGAGATAATAGAAACAGAAGGGAAAATAGGCGTTGAAAGAATTCAGAGGAAAACAGACCTTTATCTATTCGAATGAATAAGACAGACCAGAAGTTCTCTTAGAGTTACTTCCTCCTCTGTGGTTCTATAAGCCTAACCTTCAAGTCATAAATGGCAGTCCATGAATAATTCATGGACAATTTACTTCAAGACTCTCTTTTAAAATCTTAAAGTTATTCTTTATATTATGTAAAGAGTCACTCTCTGATTAAATGTTTTAAGAATGTATGTAAATATAAATAGGACATTCTCTGATTTTATCATCCTTTGACAACAATAAAAATAGTTCCTATTCAGTTTGACGTAATTTTATAAATATTTGCCAAATACCCTGTATATCCAGGGTAGTATGGCATACTGCATAAAGAGCCAGTCTGAAATCAGAAAAGTCTAGAATTAATTCCTGCTTCTGACACATACTGACTGTATGACTCTGATCAAGTAAGCACTTAACATATAACTGCAATGCTTCAGGGAACTCTTAAGAGATTTCATTGCTTTAGAAAATGGAAATTCCTCATTGGAAGTGCTCTATATCAATATACCTATAAATATGGATGAACTTCCTAACACTAACACCATCACCCCACTACCCTCCTGGAAAAATATGAAGATAGTTTTTGGGGATACCATTTATATTGCCTCAGTAAATGAGTCACTACCCTTGAGGAGTTCATAATCTTTTAGGAGAGGGAAGCACACAGAAAAGTATGACATGTATGCAAGAAATACATAAGAATTTGATCTAGGGTTGGAGAAGGTATTACCTAAAATGGACTACATGAAAATGGGGACAAGAGACAAGGGGAGTGAATTCTATGCATGGATAATAATGCATCCAAAGATATCAAAGGGGACATAACCAGGAAATGTAAGATTTTGGGAAACTGAATTTTCCAATATATTGTAAAATAGATTTTTGTGGAGGGTACTAATGCAAAAATCAAACTGGAAATATAGGATAGAACAAGAAAGTGAATATCTTTGAATGTATAAGAATGTGGATTTAAAAGGAAAATCATGAAAGGTTTTTGAACAAAGAAATGTAATGATTAATTCTTTCAATGTACTAGAAAGATAAAAGAGCAGACAGTGTAATGATTTGAGAGGTCATTGTTTGATGGTGGGAAAATTTTGAGAAAGACCTTGGAATGACTGCCAGATGTTCCAGAAACATAATTAATACAGAAGATATAAGCCCAGAGGAGTATTTCATTATAAAACCAAATCACAAAGAAAGGCAAAGAAATTATTTAAATTAACCTAGACTCTAAACAAACAAACAAATAAAAGTAAGAAAATAATCAAGAGAGAGAAACAAAATTAAAAAACAAAACCTTGGAATGTGAAAAAATAGGTAACAAATGCAACAATTTATTCTGCTACGATTGAAAGTATCCTTTAATTGTGTATACTTAACAGTAATTGATGATTCAGAAAAATGGACAACAAAAATTTAAAATATTCAGCAAAGCAACTTGGAACAAATGTTAGAGAAGAATTTTGTGCTTAACTAATCCTGAACTAAGTTGTTAAAGGATATTATCAGTCCATGAAAAAGCAAAATATTTAGAAGGAAAGTATTCATGCATTACTTTAAAAATAAAATAATAAGTAATACATATATAAATTCATTTTTGATTCTCATTTCTCCCTTAGCTACATATATAATCAATTGCTAAGATTTAGTAATTCTAAAATGACAGCATACTCAGATCCATCCCTTAGTTTTGTGTACAAGGCTACCTTCTTGGTTCAGGCCTTTATCATCTCTCATTTAGACCATTGAAAATTTATTTGGTTTCTGCTTTCCATGTTCTCCTTTTTCTTATTCTCCAAATAGCTGCCAAAATAGCTCTTTCATGACTTTTTAAAATTGCTTCATATTGCCTCTTATAACTAGAAAACTTCTCATCTTAGCATTTTAAATATTATAGTTTGATTCCAGCTTAGTCTTTTATTTTTATTGAGCATATCTTCTTCTTCTCCAGATGGTACACTCACAATGATCTGCTTGCTCTTTCACAACCTTAGCACTCCATTTCCTACCTCTGTGAATTTGCTCAGGTTTCCCCCATGCCTAAAATGTACTCTCTTTTCTCACCTCCAATTTTTGGAATCAGTAGCTTTCTGTAAGGCTGATATACTGGCTTCAATGAAAAGCCATTCTAAATTGTTTTTGTTGTACTTTCTCCTTCCTCAAATTATTTTGATATGCTTACCTACCTTACATATTTTATATTTCTAGTGGAATGTAAGATCTCTGAGGACAGTGACAGATAGTGTTTTGTTTAATTGCTTTTATATCCCTGGTTCCTAAAACATACTTTTTAGTTTTATATCAATTTGATTATAAAGCGATAGAAGGAATAAATGAAAAAGAACACAGAATCTTATGTTAGTAACTTTTATATTTTGTGCATAATAAATAATTTGATTCAATGACATTTGCTAAGTAAATCATTAATTCAAAAGTCATTAAATATCTAACAATTATCTGATGAGAGAAAGAAAGCATGGAATAAGTAAATTGCAGAAAGCCAAAGTTATCAGGAAAGAAGAAAAAAATTTAAATCTCAAGAATTATATGAATTCATGTAATAAGTATGTGAGTACTTGTCTTTTTTTCTTTTACCAAGAAGTTAGAAAAGATACAAAGAAACTGGAAGGCATAATAGAGATGGTATTTTATAATATATGTTGATAATATGAAAGTAACCTGTTCATTCACTAACAAGAGTTTATGGGTCATATATACAAAATTATTTTAAAACCTTTCTGGAATATTATTTACAAAGATTTTTGGTACAAAGCTATTCAATAATATCTGAGATGTTGCCAGTCCTCGGGAATGCCTATTTTGCAGAATGAGATTGAAAATATTAAATTTTTCTATCCTAAGCAAATCCAGAATTACATTTTGAAATGATTTAGATTCCTATTAAAAATTATGCTTCAGATTTTATTTTTAGGAAATAATTGCTACTAAAACACCTATTAGGCCCTGATTAATAAAATTCAGGAATTATTATTCAAAACAAAATTCTTTAGAAAAGAGTTATCTCTCAATTAATTAAGTCTATTCAGACCACACAAAAATCACTACTGGCCTGCTGTCAGTTTTCACAGATTAAAGGCCATCTTTCCATGAAGAAGTGAACAAGCCTTAAAAACTAAGCATATAAAGTGAATTGATGTCCTGCCACCTAGTTAGCATGCATGGGACTACCATGTTGCATTTATGTAAAAATTTGGGGAGCAGAACTCCATGAATAAAAGTAAAAGTTATTCCCTTTATGTAATAGTAACTTGATGTGGTAAGATAATACAGATAAGGAGTCATATAATAGGAAATAGTTAGAGGGGAGAGGTACCCAAGTATAAAGATTTTTATAATTCTTTGAGATCATTGAAGTAATATGAACAAATGTGTATGTTTTGTGTATATATACATATAAAACATACATATATATGTACATGTAAGCACATATAGATTTGAGATATATATAGATATATATATATATATATGTGTGTGTATATATATATATATATGTTGTCTAACTTGAAATTTAAGTGACAAAGAATGTCCAATTGATCTTGGAGGTAATAGGGAGCCACTAAAGTTAACAAATAAAGGGCATGATGATTGATCTGTATCTTTAGAAGATTAATTTAACAGATGAGTGTAGAATGGACTAGAGTGGGGAAAGACTTGAGACAGGGTGATTAATATGAGATGAGGAGAGCTTGCACCAGGGTATTGGCAGTATAAGAAGAAAGATACAAGCATACATAAGAGATATTTTGAAGTTAATATCAGTATGACTTAGTTATTAATATGAGGGGTAAGAGGATAGGAATTGAACATGATACCTAAGTTGTGAGTCTGGGTGACTTGGATATCTGCTATGTACTTGATATTAATGAGGAAGTTTAGAAGGGGTAAGGACTTGTGAAGATCACAAGTTCAGTTTCGGACATATTGAGTCCAACCAAATTATGAAAGGAATATACATTATAATATACTGGTAAATAATCATTCATCACGTAATGATAATTCATAAAACCAGAGAATCCAATACTTTTCAAAGTAGCCTACTCCATTTTTTAATAGGATCAAATGTTAAAAAAAATTAAAAATTAAACATAAATATCTCCCTTTGCAATTTCTTCTCCATTGCCCTTTTATGTCTTGTAGGGATGAAGAATGAATGCATTCTCTCCTTCATATAACAGGTTATGAACTCCTTGACCACAGCTATCATCCCAGTCATCAGTGCTCCTCAGTCTTTTCTTGTCCAGATCAAAAGCATTCGTAATTCCTCAATGCACTTCTCCTTCCAGGTCAACCTACTCTAAACACTTTCCAATCTAAAAATTATCTTCTCAAAATATGGCATCTGGAATTGAAAACATTCTAATGCAGCCAAGAATAACTGACCCAGCAAAAATGAGCATCGTTTTCCAGGGAAGAAGATGGACATTTAATGAAATAAATGAATTCCATCTATTCTTGATGAAAAAACTAAACCTACACAAAATGTTTGATCTGCAAATACAGAACTCAAGAGATTTCTAAAAAGGTAAAAAGAAATATTGAGAACTATATTTCTGCCATAAAGATATGTAAAGAACACATGTATAATTTGTCCTAGAAACTAGAGGTGGAAAGGAAATTATATCATAAAAAAGGGTAAAGTGGTGGTACTACTCCCATTAACCTATTATATCTGAGAGAAAGAAAGGAGGGAGATGAACATAGTGTGTATCATGGAACTGGCATGAATCATCTCATTGTTGAGAAGAGCCACATCCATCAGAATCGATCATTGTATAATCATAGCCAAGTATGATGAAATCCTGGTTCTACTCATTTCACTTAGCATGAGTTCATGTAAGTCTCTCCAGGCTTCTCTAAAATCATCCTGTTGATCAAAACTTATAGCCCATGAATATTCCAAAACATTCATGTACCATAACTTATTCAGCCATTCTCAAACTGATGTTTCTAGTTTCTTGACACTACAAAAAGGGCTGCCACAAACATTTTTGCATATGTGAGTCCTTTTCCCTCCTTCATGATCTCTTTGGGATATAAGAACAGTAGAAACAATGCTAAATAAAAGAGTATGCACAGTTTTATAACTCTTTGAGCATAGTTCCAAATAGCTCTCCAGAATTGTTGGATCCATTCAAAATTCCACCAACATATTAGTGTCCCAGTTTTCCCACATTCCCTTCAACATTTATCATTTCATATCTTGTCATAGTAGCCAATCTGAGAGGTGTATGGTGGTACCTCAGAGTTGTCTTAATTTGCATTTCTATGATCAATAGTGATTTGAATCACCTTTTCATGTGACTTGTCAAAGATGGAGTCTTCTGTCTGGAGTCTGGAGCCTGGAGTTTTCTCTGTGTGTGTGTGTCTGAGATTTCTCTGTGTCTGTGTCTGTGTATGAGAATCCCTGTTCCCAGTTCTCTCAGCCCTTAAATACCTCAATACAATTACGTCCCTACAGCAACTGAGCATGTGCCAACTAGAGAGATTACATCATTACATCACATTAAGTGTATGTTTAACAAGAGAATCATTATCTCCTCAATCTCACTGAGTAGGTGCTTAAATAAAAACACCCTGCTGTCCTTGATTCAAGTGTACCTTTTCAGAGTTCAGGCCTTCTACAGAAGATAATTTGGAAGATTTTCAGAAAAGTTCTGTTTCAATCAAGCATGGAGGGAAGTAAGCCAAGCACAGGCAGCTAAGCACAGGCATCTGAGTGTAGACAATGCAGAGTCCCAGCGTGGTGTGGCATCCTGTGCTCAGGGAATATAATGGGAGAAATCTACAGCAATGTTGGCTATGCTACCCTGATTGCAAGTAGATTAGCAAATTAGCTGAACAACATCCAATATAAATACAAAAGCCCCTACACACCAGAATACCAAAGTTCCTGGCCTTATCCTCCCAGCATCAGAGTTAGTCAGCACTGACCAGCACAGCCACTGTTGCTTGTAGAGGAAGTTTAGACAATCTCTCCTTTGCCTTAAAGATAGATCTTAAACTTTTTTATAAGCAAAAAAAGCAAAAAGAAATCTAACCATAAATAGTTTTTAATATTTTCAAACCCTAAGGATACTAAATGCAAATTGTCTCTAGTTGAAGCCCCAAAGGATGATGTGAATTGATCCCCATCTCACTAGGCTCTCTTGTAATAATTTTAAAAGGATCTTAAAAGAGAGTTATAAGAAAAATGGGGAAAGGAAAACAGAAATTATCTGAAGAAAACTCCTTAAAACAGATTTAATGAAATGAGAAAAGAAAACAACTCCTTAAAAAACAGAATTTGTGAAATGGAAAAAAAGCAATAGGACAAAACAACTTAATTAAAAATTGAATTGGCCAAATACAAAAGAACCTAAAAAAGGTTACTGAAGAAAATAATTCACTAAAAATTAGAATTGAAGAAATGGAAATGAATGACTCAATAAGAATCAAGATTCAGTCAAAGAAAAATGAAAAATAGAAGAAAATGAAAAATACCTCACTGGAGAAACAACTGACCTGGAAAACAGATGTAGGAGAGACAATCTAAGGATTACTGGACTTCCTGAAAGCCATGATGAAAACAAAAAAAGATCCTAGACATTATCTTTCAGGAATTCATAAAGGAAAATTATCCTGATGTCCCCAGATCAGAAGGTAAAATAACTATTGAAAGAATTTACCAAACATCTTCTGAAACAGACACCAAAATGAAAATTCCAAAAAATATCAAGGCTAAATTTCAGAATTATCAAATCAAGGAAAAATATTGCAAGTAATCAGAAAAAAAAGCAATTCAAATATTAAGAAGCCTAAATGAAGATAAGAAGGTTCCACTTTAAAGGATCAAAGGGCCTGTAATCTTATATGCCTAAAGGCAAAGGAACTTGGATTGTTGACAAGAATCAACTATCCAGCTAAAATGAGCATTATCTTTCAGGGAAGAAAAGAAGGAGGGACATGAACATTGTGTGAATCTTACTTTCATCAGATTTGGCTCCAAGAGAGAATATCAGACATATTTGATTTCACAAACAAACTTGTCTCACCTTATAGGTAATTGGGAGGGGAAAGGGGAAAGGAAAGGGAGAGCATAACAGAAGGGAAAACAGAAGTAGTAAAGGAAAGATATAAGAAAATGGGAGGACTGTAAAGGGGTAGGTTGGTTTGAAAACTGTGATGTTCAGAAGCAAAACCCTGGGGAGGAGGAAAGGGTGAAAGGATAAAGAATAAGGATAAAAAATAAATAATATGGCAGTAAATACAGAATTAGTAGTTTTAAACATAATTGTGAAAGGGATGAGCTCTCCTGTAAAGGGCTAGAACTGAGCAAATGCACTTGGATAATGGAGCACGTGAGACTAATTGCCAATTGGACAATTCTCTAATAACATGTTTGAAGAATGACCCTCCCCAACTATTCTGTGCTGGCTCAATTGGTAGGACAAAGAAGGGGAAGTGACTTGTGTGGGTGGAGTAGGAGGAGGAAATTGAGGCATTCTCCTGGAGGTGGAGAAAGAGGAAGGTGGTATGGAGATTGCTAGATCTAATCTCTTGACAGCGATCCCAAAAGACCAAGAATAAAGATTTTTGGTGATCCTGACTCTAGATTTCTGGGAAGACAGAGTTCCAGCACTCTCCCATAAAATAAATGTGGATAGCAGACTGGATTAGAAGCCAGAATCCTACTATATGTTGTTTATAAGAAACACATTTAAAGCAAAGTGATGCACTCAGAGTAAAGGCAAAAGGCTGGAGCAGAATCTATTATGCTTCATGTAAAGTTAAAAAAAAAAAAAGCAGGGGTAGCAATGCTAATCTCAGATCAAGCAAAAGCAAAAATACATCTAATTAAAAGAGATAAGGAAGGAAAATATATCTTGCTCTAGGGTTTCATAGATAATGAAATGATATTAATAATGAACATTGTTATAGTATCTACATTTCTAGAAGAAAAATTAAGAGAGCTGCAAGAAGAAATAGACTGCAAAACTATATTAATGGAGGATCTTAACCTTGCTCTCTCAGAACTAGGTAAATTGAATCACAAAATAAATAAGAAAGAAGTTAAGACAAAAAGTACAATTTTAGTTAATTGTGGCACAACAGATCTTTGGGGAAAATTGAATGGAGACAGAAAGGAGTATATTTTTCTTGGTGGCTCATAGAACTTAGACAAAAATTGGCACAAAGATGTCAAAATAAAATGCAGAAAGGCAGAAATAGTAAAAAAAAAATTCAGATCATGATGCAATAAAAATTACAGGCAATAAAAAGCCAGCTGGGAAAAAAAATTAATTATAAACTAAATAATCTAATCATAAAGAATGAATTGGTGAAACAACAAATCATACACATAATCGATAATTTCAACCAACAAAATGACAATAATGAGACAACATGCCAAAATTTGTGGTATGCACCCATGTCTGTAATAAGGGGAAATTTTATATCTCTAGGTGTTTACTTGCATAAAACAGAGAAAGCAAAGATCAATGAATTGGGCTTACAAATTAAAAAAGCTAGAAAAATAACAAATTAAAAATCATCAATTAAATACCAAATTTGAAATTTTGAAAATAAAAGGGGATATTAATAAAATTGAAAGTTAAAAAGCTATTGAAATAATAAAACTGAGTTGGTTTCATGAAAAAAAAAACAACAAATAGATAAGCCATTAGTTAATTTAATTAGAAAAAGGAAAGAGGAAAATCAAATTTTTAGTCTCAAAAAAGAAAAGGGAGAACTTTCCACCAATGAAGAGGAATTACAGCAATAATTAATCATTGCTTTGTCCAACTTTATGCCAATAAATTTGATAATCTAAATGAAATGGAGGAATATCTACAAAAATATAAATTGCCCAGGTTACCCTCAGAGGAAATAAATTATGTACGTAGTCCCATTTTATAAAAAGAAATAGAACAAACTATTAATAAACTCCCTAAGAAATAATCTCCAGGGCCAGATGGGTTTACATGTGAATTTTACCAAACATTTAAAGAACAATTATTTCCTATATTGTGCAAACTATTTTAAAAATAGGGAAAGAAGGAGCCCTACCAAATTCCTTTTATGATACAGATATGGTGCTTATACCTAAACTAAGTAGGGTAAAAACAAAAATACAATTATAGACTAATTTTCCTAATGAATATTGATGCAAAAATCTTAAATAAAATATTAGCAAAGAGATTACAGAAAGTCGTGCCTAGGGTAATACACTATGACCAAGTAGGACTTATACCAGGAAGGCAGGGTTGGTTCAATATTAGGAAAACTACTAGCATAATTGACTATATAAAATAACTGTCATGGGGCAGGTAGGTGGCACAGTGGATAGAGTACCAGCCTTGAATTCAGGAGGAATTCAAATCTGGTCTCAGACACTTAACACTTCCTAGCTGGATGACCCTGGGCAAGTCACTTAACCCCAGCCTCAGGAAAAAATAAAAAATAAAAAATAAAATAAAATAACTGTCAGTAATATAAAATATTTGGGAGTATATCTGCCAAAGCAAAGCAAGGAACTATATAAACACAACTACAAAACACTTCCCTCATAAACAAATTCAGATCTAAACAACTGAGAAATGTTCATGTGCTCATAGGTAGGCCAAGAAAATATAATAAAAATGAAAATACCGCCTAAATCAATCTATTTATTTAGTATCATACCAATAAAACTCCTGAGAAATTATTTTATAAATCTAGAAAAGAATCTAAAATCTGAAAGAAGGAAAGGTCAACATTTTCAAGGGGATTAAATGCTTCAAAAGGTAGCCTATCTGTGCCAGATCTAAAATTGTATTATAAAGCAGCAGTCATCAAAACCATTTAGTACTGGCTAAGAAATAGAGTAGTCAATCAGTGGAACAGGATAGGTACATAGGACAAAAGATTAAATGACTTCAATAATTTAGTGTTTGACAAATCACAAGACTCCAGCTTTTGAAATAAGAACTCAGGGAGGGCATGACCACCTGTGTTCTACTTGAAGCAAGGATACTTACAGCAGGGTGTTTATAGTAAGCACTTATTCAGTGTGATTGATGAAATAATGATTCTCTAGTTCACATATACTTAATGTGATGTAATGATGTAATCATACTGAGGTATTTTAGGGCTGAGAGGATTGGAGCCGAGATCTCAAACTCAGATACAATGAGAGCAGAGACTCAGACACAGAGGAGATACAGAAGATAGAGACAGAAACAAAGATCCTGCTGATGGCTCTCCTACCTTCATCACTCCTCCACCTAAGACCAAGGCTTGTCCAGAGATCCTCCAGAGAGCTACTCCGGAAATTACAAGCAATAAACTGGAAAAACATTTTTACATTCAAGGATTCTGATAAAGGCCTCCTTTCTAAAATATATAGGAATTGACTTAAATTTTTAATTCAAACGACACTTCAATTGATAAACTTTTATGGCAGGCCTTTTTGTAGTGGCTAGGGACTGTTTGTCCATCAGTTGGAGAATGGCTGAATAAATTATAGTATATGAATGTTATGGAATATTATTGTTGTATAAGAAATGATAAGCAGAATGATTTTAGAGAGGCCTAGAGAGACTTACATGTACTGATGCTAAGTGAAAAGAGCAGAACAAGGGAATCATTGAACGCAGCAACAAGATTTATACAATGATCAATTCTGATATATGTGGCTCTCTTCAACAATTAGATAATTTAGACCCATTCCAATGATTTTGTGTTGAAGAGAGCCATCTACAGTCAGAGAGAGGACTATGGGAACTTAGAGTGGTTCCCAACATAGCATTTTCACTCTTTTTGTTGTTGTTTGCTTGCATTTTATTTTTTCTCATTTTTTTCTACTTTGATTTGATTTTTCTTGTGCAACAAGATAATTATATAAATATTTATACATATATTGGATCCAACATCTATTTCTACTATGTTTAACATATATTGGATTACTTGCCATCTAGCAGAGGGGGTAGGGGAAGGAAAGAAAATTGAAACACAAGGTTTTGCAAGGGTTAATGTTGGATAATCCAGGTATATGTTTTGAAAAATAAAAAGCTTTAAAAATAAAAATAAAGAGTAAATGTTAAAATGCTTTCTAAAAATATGGCTATGATAAATATTACCTCTTTGAAAAGAAATGTCGAAGCTCAGAAAGACCCATGGTTAAATTTTCTGTGTAAGCATTTATATCTTGGAATTACATAACTCTCATACTTTACTGAAGATCCATCACCTCCCCTGACAGATGATGGCTCTTCTCAACAATGAGCTGATTCATTGTTCTAATGATCATGTGATTATGAGAGCCACCTACACTCAGAGAGAGGATTGTGGGAATTTAGTATGCATCACAATATAGCATTTTCACTTTTCTTGTTTGCATGAATTTTATTTTCTTTCTCATTTTTTTTTCTTGTTGATCAGATTTTTCTTGTGCAGCAAGAAAATTGTATAAATATGTATTCCTATATTGGATTTACATATATTTTACCATGTTTAACATATATTTGATTACTTCTCAAGTTGAGGAGAGTGTGGAGAGAAGGGGGGGGAGAATTACAACAGAAAGCTTTGAAGGGGTAATGTTAAAAAATTATCCTTGCATATATTTTGAAAATAAAAATGTTTTAATTTGCATTTCTCTAATCAATAGTGATTTGGCACACTCTTTCATATGAGTGGAAATAGTGTAATTTAATTTGCTGTTTCACCCAGTCATTCCTTACTATGAGATTATTTAGTTTCCAATTATTTTTTGGTCTATTTCCCCCTGGCTTTTTATTGAATGTAATTTTCATTGCATTGTGGTCTGAAAAGGATGCATTTACTATTTCTGCCTTACTGCATTTGATTTTGAGATTTGTATGTCCTAGGATATGATTAATTTTTATATAGGTTCCATGAACTGCTGAGAAGAAAGTGTACTCATTTCTGTCTCCATTTAGCTTTTGCCAAAGATCTATCATATCCAACATTTTTTTTAATTTGTTTATTAATTTTTATAATTATAACATTTACTTTGACAGTACATATTCATAGATAAATTTTTTACAACATTATCCCTTGTACTCCGTTCTGTTCCAAATTTTTCCGCTCCTTACCTCCAACCCCTCCCCTAGATGGCAGGCACTCCCATACATATTAAATATCTTATAGTATATCCTAGATACAATATATAAGTGCATAAGTGAATTTTGTTGTTGTTGTTGTTGTTGCAAAAGAAGGATCGTATTCTGAAGCTTAAAATAATCTGGGAAGAAAAACAAAACAAAACAAAACAAAACAGTGCTCACAGTTTATACTCATTTCCCAGTGTTCCTTTTCTGGATGTAGCTGATTCTGTCCATCATTGATCAATTGGAATTGGATTAGCTCTTCTCTATGTTGAAGATATCCACTTCCATTAGAACACATCCTCATACAGTATCATTGTTAAAGTGTATAATGATCTCCTTATTCTGCTCCTTTCACTTAGCATCAGTTGATGTAAGTCTCTACAAGCCTCTCTGTATTCCTCCTGTTGGTCATTTCTTACAGAACAATAATGTTCCATAACATTCATATACCATAATTTACCCAAAGATTCTCCAATTGATGGACATCCATTCATTTTCAGTTTTTAGCCACTATGAAAAGGGCTGCCACAAACATTTTGGCACATACAGGTCCCTTTCCCTTCTTTAATATTTCGTTGGGATATAAGCCCAGGAGTAGCACTTCTGGGTCAAAGGGTATGCACATTTTGATAACTTTTTGGGCATAATTCCAGATTGCTCTCCAGAATGGTTGGATTCTTTCACAACTACACCAAAAATGCATCAGTGTCCCAGTTTTCCCACAGCCCCTCCAACATTCATCATTATTTGTTCCTGTCATCTTAGCCAATCTGACAGGTGTGTAATGATATCTCCGAGTTTTCTTAATTTGCATTTCTCTGATCAATAGTGATTTGGAACACTCTTTCATATGAGTGGAAATAATTTCAATTTCATCATCTGAATATTGTCTGTTCATATCCTTTGACCATTTATCAATTGGAGAATGGCTTGATTTCCTATAAATTAAAGTTAGTTCTCTGTATATTTTGGAGATGAGGCCTTTATCAGAACCTTTAACTATAAAAATGTTTTCCCAATTTGTTACTTCCCTTCTAATCTTTTTGCATTAGTTTTGTTTGAGCAGAAACTTTTTAATTTGGTGTAATCAAAATGTTCTATTTTGTGATCAATAATGGTCTCTAGTTCTCCCTTGGACACTAACTTCTTCCTCCTCCACAATTCCGAGATGTAAACCATCCCATGTTCCTCCAATTTATTTATGATTTCGTTCTTTATGCCTAAATCTTGGACCTAATTTGATCTTATCTTAGTATGTAGTGTTAAATGTAGGTCCATGCCTAGTTTCTGCCATACTAATTTCCAGTTTTCATAGCAGTTTTTGTCAAATAATGAATTCTTATCCCAAAAGTTGGAATCTTTGGGCTTGTCAAACACTAGATTGCTATTTTTATTCACTATCTTGCCCTGTGAACCTAACCTATGCCATTGATCAACTAGTCTATTTCTTAGCTAATACCAAATGGTTTTGGTGACTGTTGCTTTATAATATAGTTCTAGATCAGGTACAGCTAGGCCACCTTCATTTGATTTTTTTTCATTACTTCCCTTGAAATTCTCGACCTTTTGTTGTTCCATATGAATTCTGTTGTTATTTTTTCTAAGTCATTAAAATAGTTTCTTGGGAGTCTGATTGGTATAGCACTAAATAAATAGATTGGTTTAGGGAGTGTTGTCATCTTAATTATATTCGCTCAGCCTATCCAAGAGCACTGAATGTCTTTCCAATTATTTAAATCTGACTTTATTTTTGTGGCAAGTGTTTCATAATTTTGCTCATATAATTCCTGACTTTCCTTGGGTAGATATATTCCCAAATATTTTATACTATGGACCGTTATTTTGAATGGAATTTCTCTTTGTATCTCTTACTGTTGGATTGTATTGGTAATGTATAAAAATGCTGAGGATTTATGTGGATTTATTTTGTATCCTGCTACTTTGCTAAAGTTCTGAATTATTTCTAATAGCTTTTTAGCAGTCTTTGGGGTTCTCTAAGTATACCATCATGTCATCTGCAAAGAGTGATAATTTGATTTCCTCATTTCCTACTCTAATTCCTTGAATCTCTTTCTCAGCTCTTATTGCCAAGGCTAGAGTTTCTAGTACTATATTGAATAGTAATGGTGATAGTGGGCAACCTTGTTTCACTCCTGATCTTACAGGGAAAGGTTCCAGTTTATAGCCATTACATATGATGTTTACTGACGGTTTTAAATATATGCTCATTATTATTTTAAGGAATAATCCATTTATTCCTATATTCTCAAGCGTTTTTAGTAGGAATGGATGTTGGATTTTATCAAATGTTTTTTTCTGCATCTATTGAGATGATCATATGGTTTTTATTAATTTGATTATTAATATGGTCAATTATACTAATAGTTTTCCTAATATTAAACCAGCCCTGCATTCCTGGTATAAATCCTACTTGATCATAGTGTATTATCCTGAGGATGATTTTCTGAAGTCTTTTTGCTAATATCTTATTTAAGATTTTAGCATCAATATTCATTAAGGAGATTGCTCTACAGTTTTCTTTCTCAGTTTTCAATCTACCTGGTTTAGGTATCAGTACCATGTCTGTGTCATAGAAGGAATTTGGTAGGACTCCTTCAATCCCCATTTTTTCAAATAGTTTATATAGCATTGGAGTTAGTTGTTCTTTAAATGTTTGGTAGAATTCACCTGTAAATCCATCTGGTCCTGGGGACTTTTTCTTAGGAAGTTGGTTAATAGCTTGGTCTATTTCTTTTTCTGAGATGGGACTATTTAGACTACTTACTTCTTCCTCTGTTAATCTGGGCAAGCTATATTTTTGAAGGTATTCTTCCATTTCATTTAAGTTATCGAATTTATCGGCATAAAGTTGAGCAAAGTAGCTCCTAACTATTGTTCTAATTTCCTCTTCATTAGTGGTGAGTTCTCCCTTTTCATTTTCAAGACTAACAATTTGCTTTTTCTCTTTCCTTTTTTTAATGAGGTTTACTAAGGGTTTGTCTATTTTGTTGTTTTTTTTCATAGAACCAACTCTGTTTTATTAATTAATTCAATAGTTTTTTTTTACTTTCAATTTTATTAATCTCATCTTTTATTTTTAGAATTTCAAGTTTTGTGTTTGTCTGTGGGTTTTTATTTGTTCCTTTTCTAGCAATTTTAGTTGTAAGCCCAATTCATTGGCCCTCTCTTTCTCTATTTTAAGCAAGTAGGCCTCTAGAGATATAAAACTTCCCCTTATTACTGCTTTGGCTGTATCCCGCACATTTTGGTATGATGTCTCATTATTGTCATTTTCTTTGGTGAACTTATTAATTATGTCTATGATTTGCTGTTTTACCCAATCATTCTTTAGTATAAGATTATTTAGTTTCCAATTATTTTTGGTCTATTTTCCCCTGGCTTTTTATTAAATGTAATTTTCATTGCATTGTGGTCTGAAAAGGATGCATTTACTATTTCTGCCTTACTGCATTTAATTTTGAGGTTTATATGTCCTAGTATATGATCAATTTTTGTATAGGTTCCATGTTCCTTTCTGTATCCATTTAGCTTTCACCAAAGATATATCATATAAAACTTTTCTAGTATTCTATTTATCTATTTGACTTCTTTCTTATTTATTTTGAGGTTTGATTTATCTAATTCTGAGAGTGCAAGGTTGAGATCTCCCAATATTATAGTTTTGCTGTCTATTTCTTCTTGCAGCTCTCTTAATTTCTCTTTTAAGAATTTAGATGCTGCACCACTTGATGCATATATGTTTAATATTGATACTGGTTCATTATTGACGCTACCCTTTAACGGGACATAATGACCTTCCTTATCTCTTTTAATTAGATCAATTTTTGTTTTTGCTTGATCTGAGATGAGGATGGCTACTCCTGCTTTTTTGGCTTTGCCTGAAGCATAGTAGATACTGCTCTACCCTTTTACTTTTAGTTTGAATGTATCACCCTGTTTCAGGTGTGTTTCCTGTAAACAACATATAGTAGGATTCTGACTTTTAATCCAATCTGCTAACTGCTTCCTCTTTATGAGGGAGTTTACCCCATTCACATTTATGGTTAGAATGACTAATTCTATATTGCTTGCCATCCTGTTAACCCTTGCTTCTGCTTTTCTCCTTTCCTTCCCTCTTACCCCTCTACCCAGTATTAAACTTGTGAACACCATTTGCTTTTCACAGCCCTCCGTTTTTAGTATCCCTCCCCCACCTTAAAGTTACTTCCCTTATTTTACCCCTTTTCCTCACAATTTCTGTATTCCCTTCCCCTTAGTTTACTCCTTCCCCTTTCACTTTTCAGTGAAGTGGAAGAAGTTTCACCATAAATCTAATATGTCTATTGATACACACTATGTTCATCCCCCTCCTTTCTTTCTCTCAGATATAATAGGTTACCTTTGCCTCTTCATGAGATGTAGTACCATCACTTTACACTTTTTTATGATATAATTTCCTTTTCACCTCTAGTTTCCAGGACAAATTATATATATGTTCTTTACATATTTATATAACAGAATATAGTTCTCAAGATTTCTTTTTACCTTTTTAGAAATCTCTTGAGTTCTGTATTTGAAGATCAAACATTTTATGTAGGTCTGGTTTTTTCATCAAGAATAGATGGAATTCATTTATTTCATTAAATGTCCATCTTCTTCCCTGGAAAACAATGCTCATTTTTGTTGGGTAAGTTATTCTTGGCTGCATACCAAGTTCCTTAGCCTTCCAGAATATCATATTCCAGGCCCTTTGGTCCTTTAATATGGACGCTGCTAAGTCCTGGATTATTCTTATTGTGGCTCCTCCATATCTGAATTGCTTTTTTCTAGCAGCTTCCAGTATTTTTTCCTTTGTCTGATGGTCCTTGAACTTGGCCACTATATTTCTTGGCGTTTTGATTTTAGGGTCCCTTTCAGTAGGTGATCAATGAATTTTTTCAATGTCTATTTTACCCTCTGTTTCGAAAACATCTTGGCAGTTCTCTTTGATAATTTCCTGGAAAATAGTGTCCAAGCTCTTTTTTTCCTCACATTTTTCAGGGAGTCCGATTATTCTCAAATTGTCTCTCCTGTATCTGTTTTCCAGGTCTGTTGTCTTTCTAATAAGGTTCTTGACATTCTTTTCAATTGTTTCATTTCTCTGGTTTTGCTTGACTACTTCTTGGTTTCTCCTTGAGTCATTCATTTCTACTTGTTTGATTCTAATTTTCAATGATGTATTTTCTTCACTCACTTTTTTAATATCTTTTTGTCATTGTCCAATTGAGTTTTTAAGTGAGTTTTTTTCTTCTATGGAATTTTTTTCCATTTCATCAATTTTATTTTTTAGAGCTGTTTTCTTTTTCCAACTCACTAATTTTATTTCTCAATGATTTATCCACTCTGGATGACTTCTCCAGACTCTCTTGCCAAGCTTCCCTTTCTTTTTCCCATTTCTCTTCTAGCTCTTTTGTGAGAGCCTTTTTGATTTCCTCTATCAGAGTCTTGTGTATTGAGGAGCAGATCATATCCCCTTAGGGGATTCCTCTGGAGACAGTCTGCTTTTAGTCTCCTCAGAGTTTGAAGTCTGCTCTCTATCCATACAGAAGCTGTCAATGGTTAGAGCCCTTTTAAATTTTTTGTTCATTTTGTCAGAGCGGAAATGAAGAAAACAAATTGGCAAGAGAAACAACTGGTCTGTTTCTGGGGGGGATGAGGCTGGACGGGGTTACTGGGCTGCCTCTACAGACTGGGGGAGACAGCAGTGAGACACTAGCAGGACAGCCATGGCTGCTCACTGTGTCTGCGCTCTGAGGCTCTAAAAAAGCATTGAGTCACTCTGGGTGGAGGTGGGGGTAGCCAGGTCTGGAGAGATGGTAGCTTTCCGGGGTTTTATTATTTACCTCCAGTGTTTACACTTTCTCTGCTGATTCTGGCTTGCTGCCAAGACAGAATATCCACACTGGGGTAAAGGTTGTTTTGCAGAAATGGCAGAGATCGCACCCTTCACCCCTTCCTCCTCTGGTCTGAGCAGTATGAGCTGCCTGCCTCGATCTCACTGCTTTCCCTCACCCTGTGCCCAGTCTGTTCGTCCCCTCCCCTGAGCAAACACAGACTTTTTCTGACAACTTTCAAGGATGTCTTCTGTTGGTTATTATTTGTGGAGTTTTTTTTTTCTGATCAAGCATTAATTCTGAGGCTTTTCCTGAAGTAAATTTTGAGAGAAAATGCAGAGCTCAAGCAGTTGTGCGCCTCCTTGCTGCCATCTTGGCCGGAAGTTGAAAATAAAAATGTTAATAAAAAATAGTCCAAATGGAGAAGTAAAAATCATTTAAGCAAAGAACTCTTTGAAAAGCCTAATTGACCAAATGGAAATGGATGTACAAAAGCTCATTGAAGAAAATAATTCCTTAAAAATTAGACTTGGACAAGGAAAAGCTGAGACTCTGAAAGATTCTAAGAAACAATAAAATACAGCTGAAAGAATAAAAATATAGAAGATACTGTGTAATTTCTTATTAGAAAAAAAAACAACTGATATAGAAAATAGCATAAGGAGAGATAATTTAAGAATTGTTGGACTACCTGAAAGCCATAATCCAAAAAAACCTAATTATCATATTTCAATAAATTATAAAAGAAAATTGAATGAATATCTTAAATACAGAAGTTTAAATAAAAGTTGAAAGAATCCACTGATCACTTCATTGAAGAGATTTCAAAATAAAAACTCCTAAAAATATTATAGTTAAGTTCCAGAACTCCCAGGTAAAAGAGAAATTATTATAAGAGTAAAAATAATTCAAAAATCATAGAGCCAAAGGCAGGATCAAACAAAATTTAGTATATTGAATTTTAAAGAAAGGACCAGAGAACTCAGAATAAAATATTCTCAAAAACAAAAGAACCAGAATTATATCCAAGAATAACCTATCCAAAAAATATGAGTATTATCCTTCAAAGGAAAAATTAATGTTTAATAAAGTAGAAGATTTCAAAGTATTCCTAATGGAAATATCAAAAATGAAAAAAATAGACATTAAAATAAAAGCATAAAGAGGTAAACATGAAAGAATAATCATTGTTGACCACTGTTGTTTGTCATTTTTTCTCACTGATGATCATGACATCAGGAAGTGATGTCATAACTTACAAGTAATTTGTATTTAAATGAGGCAGAGCTGTACAAAATCACCAGCCTCACTTTTTCCTTTAGAGATATCTTGGCCGGTGACAAAATATAGATCATATTTACTAGAAATTGCATAAATGCAGTGAGAGATCATGTCATTCTTAAGCTGAGGTCTTTCCCAGATCTGTTTGTCTAAGGCAATATCCATTCAATGATTAAGGCTTTGTAATAAATAAAACAAAGAATGACCTCTTTTCCCTAATCAAATAAATCTATTTGGGAGTGTAAGACCTTCAGGGTCTCTGGCAAAAAAAGAAACAATTGCTATTTGCACTCATTCTGAGTTACCAGCAATCAAAAAATGATAAATCTGACTTGAACTGACCAATAATTGAGATATAGACTGATCTGTGTTATGACATAGTCCTTAAAAAGAAATCTGACCCATAAATCCCAAGATATCTTGCAAAATTACAACAATCAAAATGTATATTCTATTGTGCAGAGAACCTGCAAGTAAGGTATAATTCACTATCTGGACAAAGGGAAAAGGAGGAGAGAAAGAAGGAAGAAAGGAAAAAAGGAGGGATAAACTCAATATAATTTAATTTAATAAATTAAATATATGAGTAATCATAAGGGACACTAGGGAGTTAAGCTGTTTACATTCCCCTACAGGAAGATGACCTATGTAATTCCTAAGAATTTTATCATTATTAAAGTTGTTAGTAGAAGTCTGCAGAAACAGATGGTCTGGTCAAGTATTAATTACCTTGGGATGTTCCAAAAATAAAAAGGAATGTAAGTATGAGAGTGAAGGACTTCCTAAGAATGAGGAGAAAGAGTGGGAAAAAAAAATTTCAATAAAAGAGGCATGCAAGAAAGAATGTTTATAGTAGAGAAATGTAGAGTTCTGCTGTCTCTAGATTGCAATCATTCTCTAGGAAGAGATCTCTTGGGGAGCTTCTAAGGAGGCAGCCTTAGTTTTAGTTCCAGTACCAGTAATCCCCAAAATGCAGCCAGGAATTAAAGTCCAGATCCTATATTGTGTCCTTCAAAGTCTTGAATCTTTTCCTGTCAGAATGTCTCCAACCAGTTTCAGTCTCTAGCTCCTTCTGAATCCAAAGCCTTCAGCCAGCACGAAGGTAGACATGGGAATGAAATCTTGACTCACTCCAGACTCCTTACAGACTCAATGTTAACTCCAGAGAATGGGCTTGTGGGTACTCCATGGGCTTGTGGGAACTCCTTACAGAACCAATGATTGAGCTCCTTTAAATGTGTTAACTCCTTTAAAGATTTGAACTCCTTTAAAGGTATGAACTCAGTACCAGACAACAGACTTAGCACCTAGTAATAATCCTAACACAGAACAAAATGGGACAAATGGTATGCTTGAACCTCACACTCATTAGAATTGCTTCAAGGAGGAAAGAATATAATATATATAAATACATTATATATATATATATATATATACACATTATATATATATATATGTATGTATTTTTAATGTTAATTTTTCTCAATTATATTTAAAACACTTTCTAAATTTGTTTTTAAAACTTTTGAGTTCAAGATTTTTCTCCCTAATCCTTTTTTTATTGCTTGCTTGCTCTTTGTTTTCTTTCTCACTTATGTTCCTTTTTGATCTGATTTTTCTTTGTGGAAATTGTGGAATGATAGATAGATAGATAGATAGACAGACAGACAGACAGACAGACAGATAGATAGATAGATAGATAGATAGATAGATAGATAGATATGTATGTTTAACATACATTGCAAGGGAGGGAGGGAGGGAGGGGAAAGGAGGAAAAAATGAAACACAAGGTTTGCAAAGGTAAAATATTGAAACCTATGCATATATTTGGGGGTTTGTAGCAAGTTTATTTATTTTTAGTGCACATTGCTTTATGAATCATGTTGGGAGAGAAAATCAGAGCAAAAGGGAAAAACTATGGGAGAGATTAAAAAAAAAACAGAAAAAAGTGAACATAGCATGTGTTGATTTATATTCATTCTTCCTACTCCTTTTTCTGGATGCAGATGGCATTTTCTGTCCAAAGTCTATTGGGATTTCTGTGGATCTTTGAACTACTGAGAAGAACAAATCTTTCATAGTTGATCATTGCACATTCTTGCTGTTATTATGTACAATGTATTCCTGGTTCTGCTTGTTTCATTCAGCATCAGTTCATGTAAATCTTTCCAGACCTTTCTATAGTCAGCTTGCATCATTTTTTATAGAACAATAGCATTCCATTGCTTTCATGTACCACAAGTTATTCAAACATTCCCCTAGAGTTGGGCATCCACTCCTTTTCCAATTCTTTGTTACCACAAAAAGAGCTACACATGTGGGTCCTTTTCCCTCAGATGTGATATAGACTCAGTAATGGCACTGCTGGTTCAAAGGATTTGCCCCTTTTATAGACTTTGGGTGTTGTTCCAGATTGCTCTGCAGAATGGTTGGATTATTTCACAATGCCACCAACAATTATGCAAATATTTTGAAAATAAAAAGCTTTTTTAAAAAAGAGAAATAAGACCTTATCAGAAAAACTTGCTTTGAAATATTTTGACAATATTGCTAACTGTATTTTCCCCCATCTGTTCTATTTTTCTTGCTCTCCTTTATTCTGTCCATCCTCAAAAGTGTTTTGCTACTAACCATTCCCTCCCCCAATATGCTCTCTCTTTTATCACCTTCCCTCCTTCCCATATCCCATTTCCCTCCTGCAGGGTAAAATAGATTTCTATAATCACATTAAGTGTGAATGTTATTTCCTCTTTGAACCAATTCTGATGAGAGTAAGGTTCACTCATTCATCCTCTTCCCCCTCTTCCCCTATACGGTAAAAAAAAAAATGTTTTCCTACCTTGTGATTATGGCAGATAATTTATACCATTCCATTTCTTCCTTTACTTTTCTCCCAATACATTCATCTCTCACCCCTTAATTTCATCATTTTTATAGATATTAACCATTCATATTCATCTCACACCTGTGTCTTGTGTCTATACACACTCCTTTTAATTGCCAAAACAATGAGAATGTTCTAATGAGTTACAAATATCATATTCCTATAAAAATGTAAACAAATAAACCTTATTAATTCTTTTATTCTACTCACTTCACTTAGCATCAGTTCATGTAAGTCTATCCAGGACTTTCTGAAATCAGCCCACTGATTTTTTTTTCTATCAAATAACATTTATCTTTTTTTCTCTTTTATATTTTTATTGACAAAACATATGCTTGGAAAATTTTTCAACATTGACCCTTGCAAAAACTTCTGCTCCAACTTTTCCCCTCCTTCCCTCCATCCCCTCCCCTAGATGGCAGGTAGTCCCATACATGTTAAATATGTGAAAATATATGTTAAATACAATATATGTATACATATTTATACAGTCACCTTGCTGCACAAGAAAAATCAGACTTAAAAAGAAGGTAAAAATAACCTGGGAAGAAAAACAAAAATGCAAGCAAACAATAACAGAAAGAGTGTAAATGCTATGTTGTGGTCCACACTCGTTTCCCGGTGTTCTTTCGCTAGATATAGCTGGTTCTGTTCATCACTGATCAATTGGAATTGATTTGGATCCTTTTATTGTTGAAGATAGCCACTTCCATCAGAATTGATCCTCATAGATTATTGTTGTTGAAGTGTATAATGATCTTCTGGTTCTGCTCATTTCACTCAGCATCAGTTCATCTAAGTCTTTTTAAGCCTCTCTGTATTCATCCTGCTGGTCATTTCTTAAAGAACAATAATATTCCATAACATTCATATATCACAATTTACTCAGCCATTTTTCAAATGATGGACATCCCATTCAATTTTCAGTTTCTAGCCACTACGAAAAGGGCTCCTACAAATACTTTTGCACAGGTGGGTCACTTTCCTTTTTTAAAATTTCTTTGAGATACAGACCCAGTAGAGACACTGCTGGATCAAAGGGTATGCACAGTCTGATAGCACTTTCAGCACAGTTCCAAATTGCTCTCCAGCATGTTTAGATCAATTTACAACTCTACCAGCAGTGAGTAAATTAGAGTTCATTTTTCACATTGCCTCCAATATTTATTATTATCTTTTCCTTTCATCTAAGACAATATAAGAAGTGTGAAGTGGTACTTCAGAGTTATCTTAATTTGCATTTCTCTAATCAATAGTGATTTAGAGCACTTTTTCATATTACTAAAAACAGCTTTAATTTAATTGTCTGAATATTGTCTATTCATATCCTTTGACCATTTATAAATTGGAAAATAGCTTGCATTCTTGGCATTTGAGTCAATTCTCTATATATTTTAAAATGAGGCCTTTAGACTAATAACTTAAATTATCATTCCTGGATTTACTTATTGCCCAATTCTAATTTTTAAGGAATTATTTTCCTCAGTGAGCTTCTGTATCTCCTTTCCCAATTGGTCAACTTTGTTTTTAAAGGCATTTCCTTTTGCACCATTTTCAATTGTTTTCTTAATTTTTCCTATATCTCTTCTACTTGATTTTCAAAATTCCTTTTTGATCTGTTCCATAGCCTGAGTCCAATTCTTATTCTTCTTGGAAACTTTGGATGTAGGAACTTTGTTTTTCTTATCTTCTTCTGAGTGTGTGTTTTGATTTTATTGTTATTATAGTCACTTCTATGGTCAGAAACTTTTTTATTGTCTGCTCATTTTTCTAGCTTATTACTTGACTTTTAACTCTATATTAAAGCATGGTTCTGTTTCCAGAGTTTCCAGGATTTTTTGCAACTGTTTTCAGAATTCCTTCTAGGCACCTGATCACAAGCACTCTTTTCTACTCTAGAACTGTTAGTTGTATGATCTCATGTATTAAAGCAATAGAGTACTGCTTTGCTAGAGCCAGGGTCTAGGATTGCACTAGCATGGCTTATGCTGGGATTGCATGCTGAATTCTCATCCTGTTGCCACAAATCATTTTTTGCTGACCTTCTGAGTCCTCTTTGGTGTCTCTGGGCTGAAAGATCTAGAAACTGCCAGTACTGACACTGATTCAGAAGTCCTTAGACCTGTTCCTGTCCTACTAGAATGGAATCAGGCCTGATGCTGGAACCAGGCTGGGATCAGGGGCTGTGCTAGCAGGAGCTGGAACTACACATTGGACTCTGACCCTGGTGTCACAGATTTTTTTCTGCTCACCTTCCAAGTTGCCTTCAGCTAGAAAATGTTCTACTCTGTCTTTTTGGCTGCTCTAATGTTATAAAATTTGTTTAGGGACATTACTTAAAGGGATTTGGGTCCATCTGGGAAAGAAGTTGATGAGTTCTGGCTTTTATTTCACCATCTTGGCTCCACATCTTCAAATTAGACCTTTATGAAGGGACAAGATAAAATAGAGAGAGATCGGTACACAGCAAAAAATGAAATGGTGGGAAACACAGTTAGTGATCATAACTGTGAATGTGTTGAATGATAAAACTCACAGAACAGAAGCAGATGGCAGAATAGATTGGAAACCAAAATATAACAATATGTTATTTACAAGAGATACTCTTTGGTTGTGTACAGATGGACACACACATTGTTGATATGAAGGATTGTAATAAATTCTATTATGCTTTAACTGCAGTGGAGAGTTCAGAGGTGGCAATCAGCATCTCAGATGAATTAAAAGAAAAATCAGACTTTACTGAAAGAGAAAATCAGGGAAATTATGTTTTGCTAAAAGGTACCATAGATAGGAAGGCTGCTGGTAACTTAGTAGATAAGTGCCAGGCTTGGAATTAGAAAAACATCTCCTGAGTTCAAATCTAGCATCAGACACTTACCATGTGAACCTGAAATTAAATAGAGTGCTGGGCCTGGAGTCAGATAGGCTCAAATCTTGTTTTAGACATTTATTAGCAAATCATTTAATACTGTTTGCCTGTTTTCTCATCTATAAAATGAGTTGGATAAGGAAAGGCAAATGACTCTAGTATCTTTGCCAAGAAAACTCCAAATGGAATCATGATGAGTTTATCACCACTAAAAAGAAATGAATAGCAATATATTATGAAGTAATATAAAAATATTGGCAAGCTTTTTCCTGAAAAATGCCTTATTTCTCAAAGATATAAAGAATGAATCATCTTTTAAATAAGTAATTCCCTAATTGGTAAATGATCAAAAGATATGGAAAGGCAAATTTTAGAAGATGAAATTGAAGCTATCCATCATCAAATGAAGAAATGCTCAAACCCCTTATTGATTGAAGAACAACAAATTAAAATAATTGCTATCACATGATATCTAATAAAGTAAATGCACGAACTCACTTGGCCTCTTCTCCAAACCAAAGTACATTCCTTTAAATAATGACTCTAATCAAATTTTAGAGCATCAAAACACCCCAAAAAGACAGAGTAGAGCATTTTCTAACAAAAGGCAACTTAGAAGGTCAGCAAAATAGATCTGTGACACTACAGGAGGGTTCCAATATAATTTTCTTGATAAGATTTGACTAGCATGAAGATGTGTTTTGCACAATTTTACATGTATATTTGATATATTGTTTGCTTTTTATTGGGTAGGAGAGAGATGGAAGGGAAAGACATGATATGGAACTCAAAATTTAAAGAGAAAAGAATGTTGAAAACAAATAAGTAACATTTTCCCCAGCAATTTTTATCAAATAATGGATTCTTATTCCAGAAGCTAGAGTTTGGGGGGGTTATCAAATATTAGATTATTGTGTCATGTATCTAATCTATTCTACTGATCCACCATTTCATTTCTTAACCACTACCAAATGGATTTGGTAAGTACTGCTTTATAATATAGTTTTAGATTTGGTATCACTAAACCATCATCCTTTGTATTTTTTCTATTAATTCTCTTGTTTGTTCTCCAGATGAATTTTGTTTTATTTTTCTAATTCTATAAAATAATTGTTGGCAGTATGATTGGTAAGTCACTGACTAAGTAGATCAAAGTCAAAGTAGGCAGAATTGCCATTAATAACTAATATTTTAAAGTAGGGATGATAAACTCTCAATAATTAAATTTTGACACCTGAAAAAAAGAAATTTCACTTTACTGACAAAGGGGAAACTGCTTTATCAAGTTTATCATAAAAATCTCTGAGGAAGAGAAATTGAGATACAAGTATAAGATAATTATTGGCAAAGCTAACAGTTGTCAATAATGGAGTTCAGTGGTCTCTCAGTGGCCAGATATATCATTTAAATCAGAAAGTAGTCTTTTATTTAGTCAGTAAAAGTATAGGATAGGCTTAAAAGAACACAGGAAAATATTTATGAATTGGCAAAGAAATAAGCAAAATCAAAAAAAAATAGATAATGAAAAAGAAATCAAGATAATAATTCAAATGAAAACTACATTAAGTCAAAGCAATATACTAAATGATTGTGCCAAATATTGGAACTAGAAAAGAAATGAGGAAACATTTCTATCCCGGAACTGAAGAATTTTAGGTCTGTAAGATTTTATACACTGTTACAGTCAGACTGTGCTCTTTATTTCTGATTAACTTCTTTCTTTGATAAAAAGGGGGTTAATTTGGTGATGTGGAAGGTGCCTCCAAAAACTACTTTGCTGTTAAAAAAGAAAAACATAAATCTCATTTTTTAAAAATCTTATTTTAATTACTCTGATGGCAGAAATTTCAGGCATCCATAATAGGACTTTTAGAATTCTATCAGTTTTCCAACATAGCAATGCCATCTGCAAATGTAGCTTCACTGAGAAAATATTTATAAATATTTTAACACTTTTTTAAAAATAAAAAGTGATATGCCTATCTCAGATCAGAACCATTTGTCAGCAGAATATTAAATATTGTTATAACACTAAACAAGAATATATGTTAATTCCTTGACAACTTCACTGATAATTCAACAAACATTTATGAAAAACCTATTATGTGGAGGTGGAACCAAGATGCCTAAATAGCAGAAAGAACCAAAGCAAGCTTTCTATCCCAATACCATCCCCACAAAAAGAGAAAAGTCACACACACACACACACACACACACACACACACACACACACACACACACAGCAGGCCAAATCCTAATTGGGAGACCCAATAAAAAAAGTCATCACAATTTTTCCACTTTATGTCAGCACAGGAAGGCAAAGACTGGGGCAGTGTCAGGTGATGGACAAGTAGCAGTCCAACAGCAGGAAAAGGCCTGTTACTGAAACCTAAACCAAATTCTGTAATCTGCATGGCTCCACCAGGAAGAATAGTTATCAGACTTTGCCCTGGACCAAACCAAAAGTTTGTTTTTTGGTAGCGCTCAAAACAAACAGCAAAATCTCAAAGAAAAATACAGCATGGGTATAAATTCAATTAAGATTCCTGAAAGAAAGAATGTTAAACTAATGAAAAATACTTTTATAAATTAGATCAGAATGTGAGAAGAAAAATAAGGGGGGAAATGACATCTGTGGAAGAAAACTTAGAAAGGGAATTAGTATAAAAGGTCCAAAACATTGCCTAAACCACAAACTCCCTGGAAAATTAGAATTGATCAAATATAAATTAATAATTTCATGAAGCAACTAGGAATATTAAAGCAAAGATGAAAGATTAATAAAAATAAAATAAACTGTATGATGTCTCATAGCAAAAACTACTGACCTGGAAAATAAATGAGAAAAAAATTATGAACCATTACACCACTTAAAATTATGATAGAAGAAAGAGCCTACATATCAAAGAGAGACAGACAGACACAGACACAGAGAGAAGCACAGACACACACACACACACACACACACACACACACACACACAGACCTCTTAAAACAAAAAAGCAAAATGGAAACAGCACAAATAAATTGATCAATTTGCCTTTTAAAAATCTCAAAATTAAAATTCCCTGGAATATTGTGATCATCCAGGTCATTTAAAAAATTTTATTTAATATTTTATTTTCCCCCAGTTACATGCAAAAAATTATTTTATCATTCATTTTTAAAACTTTGAGTTCTAAATTATTTCTCTTTTACCAAATGTAGAACACAAGTGGTTCAATATAGATTGATTGCACATGTATAGTTATGCAAAACATTTCCATAATAGTCATGTTATAAAAGAAAACATAAACATGCCCAAAAAACCCTCAAGAAAAATAAAGTTCAAAAATCATGTATGCTTAAATTTATAATCAGACACCATAAGTGTGCCTCTTAGGATGAATACCACTTTTAATCATAAGTTCTTTAGAGTTGTCTTGAATCATTGCATTGTTGAAAATAGTTAAGTCATTCATTGCTGACCCTCTTACAATATTATTGTTACTTTTTACACAGTACATTACACTTTACATCAGGCCATGCAAATCTTTCCAGGTTTTTTCTGAGAGCATCCCAGATCCATTTTTTTTTTAATAATCAAGAAAACAGGAAAAAAAGGATTTCAAGTACCAAGGACACATAATTAGAAATGGGAGCTCAGAATGGAATATTTCAGAAGGCAAAGAATATAACCAAGATAATTTGTCCACTAAAACATAATCCTAGAGGGGGAAAGGATTTTTAATGTAATAGAGAACATACAAAAAGTGGTGAAGCAAAGACTTCATTCAGCTTTGTGAAAACTTTTAAATGAAAATGAAGTGATCAAAAAAAAAAAAGAAAAGAAAAAACCACAAAAAGGTAAAATTGAATGGGTACTCATACGATACAATGGATAAATTATTTATTTTCTAATATGGAAATATAAAAATGCATTCAATCTAAACCCTAGTGTAATCAAGGGTCATAGAAAGAGTCTAATTTGGTAGAAGGTTCAGGTATAGTTCTGTTTTGTTTTTATGTTTCAAATATCTAAGTATAAGGTATTTTCCTCTCAAAAATTAACATTTTATTTTCTGGAAAGACTTCAAAATGGGTCTTTTTATGAAAAAAGAAACTTGAAACCATTCTGAGAACCTGAGAGAAAATTCCCTTGCATAGAAATGAAGGAAATACTTATTTGTAAACAGCTCTAAGGCAGAAGAATTGAGGGAAAGATAATTGCAATGCATTATTTACATTCCACCATTTTTAGGTTTTTAAATTATATAACTAAGAATGAAAAAACAAAGAACAGCTTAGGGATTATTAGAAAACTATTCTTTGTGTTATACATAAGATGATATACTTTCAGTTTTGTTTTGTTTTTTTTTGTCTACCAGAGTTAGAGATAGATCACTACTCATCAAAAGTATCTTTGCATGTACTTTGAAAATAAAAGGCTATTATTAAAAAAAAATCAGGAAAAATTTAATGAGATAATATGAAATTATTAGAATTAACCTATTTTCAAAATTGAAAAAAAATATTTACAATATAGCTTAATATGAAGTGATTTGGGAGGGAAGACAATAGTATTTGAGAAGATTAGGAAAGTTTCATGTAAAAAAAAAAATTGCTTAAGATTTTGGCCTAAGGAATTAAAGCTAAAAAGACAAAAAATGAGAAGACAGAAGAAAAAAAGATTTACTAGTCAAATGAGAGAAAATATGGTGACTTTTTTGCTTACTGTTGCTTAGAAGAAGAAGATAAATTCAAAAGATATGAGCAGTGCTTGAGGTTGAGTGAAATGGAAGATCTGATTAAAGGAGAACACATCCTCCAATTTCTGGAAACTCATTGAGTGAAACATAATCCTCCTCCCATGCAAAGAACTGGCTGGACTAGATTTATCTGTATCCTGAGAGAAGAAATTGGTTTTTTGTTTTTGTTTTTGGGTTTTGTTTTTTTTTTTTTTTTTTTTTTTTGCATTGTCCTGGAATGCTTTCCATGTCCTGAAAGGAAGAAACATTAAGAGAAAGATAAGCTTCACAATTGTTCTGTTGTGAATTATTCTGAATGAAGAAAAGACGTTGCTTTGCTGAGAGATTATCAGAGAAAACCATTTTCTATTAATTAAAGATCTTGCTGGGGAAAGGCTGCTTTTTCCTATCACCATTTTTGGTTTGGGAAAGGGAAAAACCATTAACAACTTTCCTTTATTATTCTTTCACCCAATGACCTACTCTACTTTGAAATATGTATATCTCACTCAGTCACAAATGCTAAATGGAAAACAGGCCCTTCTCTTAATCAAATGTTAAACAAAAATGATGAAAATTGTCTTCTAGTTTATCTAAATTCAATTTCTTACTGAAGGATAGTTAAGAAAGACATACTACAGAGCCATGACATTTGGTAAAAAAAAATCTTGATATTTTAGAGTTAAGAATGGTTTGGCATTATTTCTTATTTTAAGGATATAATTAAAATTTTTGTTCTTAATATTATTAATTATGAAAGTGTCCAGTTTTTAAAGAATATTTTAAAATTTTTAAAAAGATTGTTTTGTACTAAGGAAAAAGTTAATGAAAAATTAAATGGGCTACTTCATTTAACTTCTATCATGTTTTCTGTGTATCATTGTCTTCTTTCTTTGCATCTTCTAAAGGATAGAAGGAATTGAACAGTATATTTACAAATTTATCTCTGCCAAAATATTTTATTTCATAGTAACCTAGAAATGACTTTGCAGATCTCAACTGTTGTGTGATTGTTTTAAAAGCAAAAGATAAGCTTCATGACTCCTGGCTGTTTGCACTTAGATGTTTAAAAAAAGCATTTCTCCTCTCCTCATGCTCCTTCTCATCTGAGAATTTAGCATCATATTTGAATTTTTTTTACTGAAGCTATCCCTTCAAAGCTCCCTTTCCTACCAAATTCTACACATAACTCACCTCATCATTATTTTCCAATCCCATCTCCTTTGTTCCAGTATCACAATAAGAAGTATCCCTTTTTCCTTTCTGAATCCAAGCTTTCTACATGTACCATTTTTCTATCCATCTTTTGAGAGTTTTTACCTTTATTCATCCTTTTTTTGTAATTTTAATTTTCCATTTTGTTCCCAGCTCCTTAACTTTCTGCTTATACATATGTTCAACTCTTCTCTACGTTTATAACTCTTGACTCTATCATTTCAAGTTGTGCTGCATTACTCCTCCCTTTCACTCCCAGAAAAATTTCCACGTCTTGATTTCTTGATTTCTTGATTCACTTATCACTGCCTTCGAATTAAATTAGATTAAATGCCAGAATACTACAACATAATATAAAGAGGCAAAAAGACCTATTGCAGTTGAGGTAAATAAGGGAGGGAGGTTAGTATTGGATAAACCATAATCTTATTGGATTTGGCTCAAAAGAGAATATCAGACATATTTAATTTAATTTTAAAATTGACTCATTCTACAGGGAAGGATGATAGTAAAGGGAAAAGGAAGGGGGAGGTAATAGAAGGGAACACATAAATAGAAGGGGGAAGGGATAAGAAAGATAGAGGGGCTATAAAAATGGAGGAAAGACTGAGGGAGGTGGTGACACAAACAAAACACTGGAGAGGAGGGAAAAGAGGAAAGGAAAGAAAAAATATATAACGGGAAAAACAATATAGAGGGAAATACAGAATTAATATTTTTAACTGTGAATGTGAATGGGATGAACTTTCCCATAGAATGGAAGATAGCAAACTAGATTCAATGCCAGAATACTACAATATGTTGTTTACAATAAAGACATTTAAAGCAGAGTGATACATGAGTAAAGGTAAAAGGCTAGAGCAGAATCAGTTGAAGAAAAAAAAATCAGGGGTAGCAATCCTGATGTCAGATAAAGCAAAAGTAAAAATAAATCTAATTAAAAGAGATAAGGAAAGAAACTATATCTTGCTAAACAGTATCATAGATAATAAAATAATATAAATACTATATATGCACCAAATTGTGTAGCATCCAAACTTCTAGAGGAGAAGTTAAAAGAGGTGAAAGACAAAACAAACAGCAAAACTATAATAGGGGGAATTCTCCACCTGGCTGTCTCAGAACTAGATAAATAGAAATGAACAAAATAGAAGAAAATGTAAAATACCACCATGGAAAAACAACTGACCTGGAAAAAAATCTAGGAGATACAAGCCAAATATTATTGGACTTCCTAAAAACTATGATGAAAAAAGAGCCTAGACATTATTTTTCAGAAAATCAACAAGAAAACTGCCCTAATGTCCTAGAATCAGAAGGAAAAATAGCCAAAGAAGGAATTCAGTGATCACCTCCTGAAAGAGACCCCAAAATTGAAACTCCAAGGAATATCATAGCTAAATTTCAGAAGTATCAGCCTAAGGAAAAAATATTGTAAACAACCAGAAAGAAATAGTTCAAATACCGAGGAACCACAATCAGTATTAACCAGAAATTAGTAACTTCCACTTTATTCCAAAAGGCAAAGGAACTTGAAATGTGGCCAAGAATAAACTATCCAGAAAAACTGAGCATTATCTTTAGGGGAAGAGGATGGACATTCAATGATACAGGTGAATTTCATTTATTTCTAATGAAAAGACCAGAGCTGAAAAAAAAATCTCCAAATATAGACTTAAGAGAAACATAAAAAAAGATTTAAAAAAAGAAGAAAGAACTCTTGAAAACTATATATATATATATATATATATATATATATATATATATATATATATATATATATATATATATATATATGTTATGAGTATACATAGAGAGTGCAGGAATAATTTGATTTACTATCTTCATTTAAAAAAAACTAGAGGAGAAAAGAGAATTGTATTGGAAAAGGAAGAAAATGGAAATGAAATGAGAAAAAATACATTTCATAAAGAGGTAAAGAAGATCTATTATAATTGAGGGAAAGGAGGGAGGGGCATGAACACTGTATGAATCATACTTTCATCAGATTTGGCTCAAAGAAAGAATATTATACATATTTGGTTTCACACAGAAAGTTGTCTCACCTTATAGGGAAGTGAGAGGGGAAAGAGAAAAGCAAAGAGGGAGGCTAATAGAAGTGAAAACAGAAATAGTAGAGGAAAGGTATAAGAAAGAAGGAGGGGATGTAAAGGGGAGAGCTGCTTGAGGGAAGTGGTAGTCAGAAGCAAAATACTAGGGAGGAGGAAAAGAAGGAAAGAAAAGAGAAAAGCATAATTTGGGATAAATAAGATGGTGGCAAATATAGAATTAGTCATTTTAACTATGAATATGAATGGGGTGAACTCTTCCATAAAACAGAAGTGGATAGCAGAGTGGAATAAAAGCCATAATCCTACAATATGTTGTTTACAATATATTTAAAGCAGAATAATATATACAGAGTAAAGATTAAAAAAAAACAACACCTGGAGCAGAATCTATTATGCTTCAAGTGAAATTTTTAAAAAAGCAGGGGTAGAGATCCTAATCTTAGATCAAGCAAAAGCAAAAACAGATCTAATTGAAAGAGATAAAAAAGGAAACTATATCTTCCCAAATGGTGCCATAGATAATAAAGCAATATCAATACTAAACATATATGCACCAATTGGCATAGCATCTAAATTCCTAAAGGAGAAGTTGAGAGCTACAAGAAAAAATAGACAGCAAAACTATAATAGTGGAAGATCTCAGCCTTGCTCACTCATAACTAGATAAATAAAAGCACAAAATAAATAAGAAATAAGTTAAACAGGTAAATAGAATTTTAGAAAAGTTAAATATGATAGCACTTTTGAGAAAATTTAATGAAGACACAAACGAATACACTTTTTTCTTAGCAGTTCATGGAACCTATATAAAAATTGACCATATAGGAGGGCATAAAAACCTCAAAATCAAATGCAGAAAAGCAGAAATAGTAAATGAATTTTTCACATCACAATGCAATGAAAATTACATTCAATAAAAAGGCAGGAGAAAATATACCAAAAATCAATTGGAAACTAAATAGTCTCATCACAAAGAAGAAATGGGTGAAACAGCAAATAAAGGTAAAATCGATAATTTCATCAATGAGAATAATAATAATAATAAACATAACAAAAATTTTAGGAAGCACCCAAAGAAGTTATTAGGGGAAGTTTTACATCTCTAAATGCTTACTTGAATAAAATAGAGAAAGAGAAGAACAATGAATTGGGCTTACAACTAAAAAAACTAGAAAAAAGAATAAATTAAAACCCCCTAATTAAATACCACATTTGAAATTCTGAAAATAAAATAAGAGATTAATAAAATTGAAAATAAGAAAACTATAAAATTCATAAATAAAACTAAGAGTTGGTTTTAAGAAACAACCAACAAAATAAATAAAAATTTAGTTAATTTGATTATAAAAAGGAAAAATTAAAATCAAATTGTTAGTCTCAAAAATGAAAAGGGAGAACTTTCCACCAATGAATAAGAAATTAGAGAAATAATTAATTTATTTTGCCCAACATTATATCAATAAATTTGATAAGCTAAGTGAAATGGAAGAACAACTATAAAGTATAGATTGTCCAGATTAACAGAAGAGGAAGTAAATTATTTAAATAGTACCATTTTAGAAAAAGAAATAGAACAAGCTGTTAATCAACTCCCTAAGAAAAAATCTCCAGTGCCAGATGCATTTTCATGTGACTTCTACCAAACATTTAAAGAACAATTAACTCCAAAAATATACAAACTATTTGAAAAAAATAGTGAAAGTAGGACTCCTACCAAATTCTTTTTTATGACACAGACATGGTAATGATACTTAAGCCAGGTAGGATAAAAATGGTGACAAAAAAAAAAAAAGAAAAGAACCCCATAAAACCAGAATTTGTGAAATGGAAAATAACTCCTTAAAATAGAATTTGGGGGGCAGCTAGATGGTGCAGTGAATTAGCACGCCAGCCCTTTAGTCATGAGGACCTGAGTTCAAATTGGCTAAGATGACAGAAAAAGATTATGCTAGAGGGGATGTGGGAAAACTGGGACACTGATACATTGTTGATGGAATTGTGAATGAACCCAATTTGAAGAGCAATTTGGAACTATGCTCAAAAAGTAATCAAACTGTGCATATCTTTTGATCCAGCAGTTTTACTGCTGGGCTTATATCCAAAAGAGAGCTTAAAGAAGGGAAAGGGACCCACATGTGCAAAAATGTTTGTGGCAACCCTTTTTGTAGTGGCAAGAAACTGGAAAAGGAATGGATACTCATCAATTGAAGAATAAAATATGATATATGAATGTTATGGAATATTATTGTTCTGTAAGAAAGAACAAACAGGATGACTCCAGAGAGGCCTGGAGATACCTACATGAACTGATGCTAAGTGAAATGAGCAGAACCAGGAGACCATTACACATGGCAATAACAAGATTATCCAGTAATCAATTCTGATGGACATGGTTCTTTTCAACAATAAGATGATTCAAACCAGTTCCAATTGTTCAGTGATGAAGTGAGCCTTTATACCCAGAGGACTGTAGGAACTGAGTGTGGTTCACAACATAGCATTTTCACACTTTTTATTGATGTTTTCTTGCATTTTATTTTCCTTCTCTTTATTTTTCTTGTGTAACATGATAATTGCATAAATATGTATGCATATATTAAACTTAACATATATTTCTACCATGTTTAACTTATATTGAACTACTTGTCATCTTTGGGAGGGCATGGAGGAAAGCAGGGGAATTGGAACACTCAATTTTGCAAGGGCTAAAGTTGAAGAATTATCTTATATGTTTTGAAAAATTAAAAAAATTTAATTAAAAAAAAGAGCCAAGTCTAAAAAAAAGTTGCAGGATACAAAATAAATCCACATAAATCATCAGCATTTTTATATGTCATCAACAAAGTCCAGCAGCAAGAGATACAAAGAGAAATGACATTTAACATAACTGTCAATAATATAAAATATTTGGGAGTCTAACTGCCAAAGCAAAGTCAAAAACTCTATGAACACAACTACAAAACACTTTCTACACAAATAAAGTCAGATCTAATCAGTTGGAAAAATATCAAGTACTCTTGGGTAGACCAAGCAAATATAGTAAAAATTACAATACTACCTAAATTAATCTATTTTTACTGCCATGCCAATCAAACTCCAAAGAAATTATTTTAAAGATTTAGAAAAAATAATAACAAAATTCATCTGGAAGAACAAAAGGTCAAAAATTTCAAGGGAATTGTTGAATAAAGGTGCAAATGAAGGTATCCCAACTGTGTCAGATCTAAAACTATAATCTAAAGCAGTGGTCATCAAAACCAATTGATACTGGATAAGAATTACAGTAGTCAATCAGTGGAATAAATTAGGTTCACATGACAAAATAGTCAATGACTATCTTAATCTAGTGTTTGACAAACCTAAATGCCCCAGCTTTTGGTGAAAGAACTCACAAAACTGCTGGGAAAATTGGAGACTAGTAAGACAGAAACTAGGTATTAACTCACACTTTATTAAGTGTGATATATATACCATATACTAAGATAAAGTAAAATAGGTTTGTGATCTAGGCATAAAGACTTATGTAGTTTATCTCTCAAATCTGCAGAAGAGGAAAAAATTTGTGACCACAGAAGAACTGGAGATCATTATTGATCCCAAAATAGATAATTTTGTTTTTATTAAGTTAAAAAGGTTATACAAACAAAACTAATGCAGACAAGATTAGAAGGAAAGCTATAAACTGGGAAAACATTTTACATTCAAGACTCCTGAGAAAGGCCTCATTTCAAAAATATAGAGAGAATTGACTGAAATTTATAAGAATTCAAACCCATCTCTGAATGATAAATGGTCAAAAGATATGAACAGACAATTTTCAGATGAAGAAATGGATACCATTTGTAGTCATATGAAAATATTATAGATCCAAGAAATGCAAATTAAGACAACTCTGGATACCACTACACACCTTTCAGATTGGCTGAATGGGCAGGAAAAGATAATGACAAATGTTAAAGGGGTTGTGGGAAAACTGGAACACTGATACATTGTTGGTGGAATTGTTAATGGATCTAACCATTCTGGAGAGCAATTCGGAGCTATGCCCAAAGAATTATCAAACTATGAATACTGTTTGATCCAACTGTGTTTCTCCTGGGTTTGCATCCCAAAGAAATCTTAAAAGAGGGAAAGGGTCCCACATGTGCAAATATGTTTGTGGCAACCCTTTTTTTGTAGTAGCAATAAACTGGACACTGAGTGGCTATAAGTTATGTTATATAAATGCTATAGAAGATTATTATTCTGTAAGAAATGATCAGCAGAATGATTTCAGAAAGGCTTGGTCACACCTGAACTGATGCTAAGTGAAATGAGCAGAACCAGAAAATGGTTATATGTAATGTTCTGTCATCTCTCAATTGTAATCCATCTCTGGGAGGAGGTTTCTTTTCTATATGGGCAGGTTTCTTGGGAGGCTTCTGGAGCCTTCAGCCAGAGCGAAGATAGAATCTCGAATCCTCTTCTTCCTGAATCCTCACTCTGAATCTCCTCGAGTTTCCCTGAAGTTCTCCTGGGAAGTTTTGTTCTTCTCCCAGTCTAGACTGTCTCCTTCCAGACTGCCGTCCAAACTCAATCTCTTGGAAGGCAGCCTTGGTGGCTCCTTATATCCTCCCAGAGAATGGGCTTGTGGGTATTCCAAAGGTGTAAACTCCTTTAAAGGTGCAAACTCTTTTTCAGAAGTCTAAAAGTGTAAACTCCTTTAAAGGTGTGAACTAAAGGTGTGAACTCTGAGCTAAAGAATTGTTAAGTACTGAATTATCACCTAGTAAGAACCTAACAGTTATACATTGCAACAACAAGATTCTGTGATGATCAATTCTGATGGACATGACTCTTCAACAATGAGATGATTTCTGGCCAGTTCTAATGGTCTTGTGGTGAAGAGAGCTATCTGCACCCAGAGAGAGGACTGTGGAAACTGAATGTGGATCGCAACATAGTATTTTAACTCTTTTTGTTATTGTTTGCTTGCATTTTGTTTTCTTTCTCTTTTTTTATTTTTGATCTGACTTTTTCTTGTGCAGCATGATATTTGTGGAAATATGTGTAGAAGAAATATTCATGTTTAACATATATTGGATTACTTGCCGTCTTGTGGAGCAAAGGGAAGGAAAAATGTGGGAGACAAGATTTTGAAATGGTTAATATTAAAAAATTACTCTTGCAATATTTTGAAAATTAAAAACCTTTTGTTAAAAAATACAACTGGGCAAATGCAAAAAAAGTTCACTGAAGAAATTCTTCAAAATAGAATTAACCTAATGGAAAGATATGCAAAAGCTAACTTAAGAAAATTATTCACTAAAAATTAGAACCAGGAAGTCAATTGGGAGTTAATGACTGTAAGATCGCATGAATAAGTGAAATAAACTAAAAAGAAGAAAAAAGTGGAAAAATGTGAAATACCCCATTAGAAAAATAGTGAACCTAAAAAATTAGATCCAAGAGACAAATATAAAAATCATTAGTATACCAGAAGATAATGACCAAAAAAAGGAGCCTGGATAGCATTTTTCAAGAATCATTAAGTAAAACTGTCCATATATTCTAGAAATAGAGGGGGAAGAGTCATTGAAACAATTCATAGATCATCTTTGGTAAGATCCCACAAGAAAAACCTCAATGAACATTGCTGCAAAACAAGAGAATTTACAATCTCAAGGAAAAAAATACTTCAAGCTCTCAGACAAAAACAATTCAAATATCAAAGAGCAACAGTCAGGATTACCCAAGATCTGGAAGTTACTACAGTTAAGGGATCAGAGGGTCTGGAATATCATATTCTAGAAGGCAAAGGACCTAAAATTGCAAGCTAGAATTAACTATCCAGTGAGACTCAGCATCATCTTTCAGGGGAGGTGATGGATCTTCAGTGAAGTATGAGATTTACTTAATTCCAAGATATTATTGCCCATTCTGAAAATTTAACTGTAAGTCTTTTTGAAATTCAACATTTCCTTGCAAATATCTAATATTTAACACATAGCCATATTTTAGAGAATATTTTCACATTCACTCTTCATTTATTTTGTTCTTTCTTTATTTATTTCTATGCATGGATTATTCAATATTAATCCTTGCAAAACCTTGTGTTTCAATTTACCCCCTTTCCCAACCTCCTCCCCTAGATGGCAAATAGTCCAATATATATTAAACATGGTAGAAATTCCATATATATGCATATATATTTATACAAATCAAATCAAACTGGAAAAAATGAGAAAGAAAATAAAATGCAAGCAAACAACAAAAAGAGTGAAAATGCTATGTTGGGGATCCTACTCAGTTCCCACAGTCCTCTCTTTGGGTGCAGATGGCTCTCTTAATCAAAAGTCCGTTGGAACTGGTCAGAATCATCTCATTGTTAAAAAGAGCTATATCCATCAGAATTGATCATTGTATAATCTTGTTATTGCCCTGTATAATAATCTCCTGGTTCTGCTCAGGCCTCTCTGAAATCAATCTGCTGAGTGTTTCTTATAGAACAATAATCTCCCATAATATTTATATGTCATAACTTATTCAACCTTTCTCCAACTAATGGGCAGATGTTCGGTTTCCAGTTTCTTGCCATACAAAAAGGGTTGCCACAAACATTTTTTACACATGTGGGACCCTTTCTTTCCTTTAAGATCTCTGCTAAATTAAAATCTATGTACACTTTTATAACCCTTTGGGCATAGTTTTATATTGCTCTCCAGAATGGTTGGATCAGTTCACAACACCAACAGTGGATCAGTGTCCCAATTTTCCCACATCTGCTCCAACACTCTTCTTTATCTTTTCTTATCATCTTAGTCAATGTGAGAGATGTACTGGTATCTCAGAGTTCTCTAAATTTACATTTCTCTGATCAATTGTGATTTAAAGCCACTTTTCCATATGATTAGAATTAGTTGTAATTTTTTCATCTGAAAATTGCTTGTCCATAACCTTTGATCATTTCTGTTGGATAAAGGCTTCAATTCTTATAAATTTGAGTTGTTTTTTTTTTTTTTTTTCTGTATATGTTAGAAATAAGGGCTTTATCAGAACTCTTGACTGTAAAATTTTCCCCTGTTTATTACTTCCTTTCTAATCTTGTCTGCATTGTTTTTGTTTGTACAAAACCTTTTTAACTTAATGTAATCAAAATTATCCATTTTGTTTTTCAATAATGTACTCCAGTTCTTCTTTGGCCACAGATTCCTTCTTTCTCGGCAGATCTGAGAAGTTACCTATGCTTTATTGTTCTATTTTGCTTATAATATCACTCTTTATATCTAAAATTATTAACCCATTTCAACCCTCTCTTGGTATATAGTGGTAGGTATAGTCAATGCCTGTCAATTCTGTCATACAAGTTACTAATTTTTGCAGCAGTTTTTGTCAAATAGTGTGTTCTTATCCCTAAAGTTGGGATTTTGGAACTTGTCAAACATTACATTACTATAGTGGCTGACTATTTTATCTTGTGGAACTGATAATTTACTCTATTTCTTAGCCACTACCTTATAGTTTTGATTAGGGCTGCTTTATAATATACTTTTAAATCAGCTACAATGAAGCCACTTTGATTTTTCCCCATTAATTTCCTTGAAATTCCTGACTTTTTTAGATGAACTTTCTTATTATTTTTTTCTAGCTCTATAAAAGAATTTCTTGGGAGTTTGATTGGTATGGCACTGAATTAATAGATTAATTTATGTAGTATTGTCATTTTTTTTATATTAACTTGGCCCACCCATGAGCACTTGATATTTTTCCAACTGATTAGATAAGATTTTAACTGTGTAGAAAATGTTTTGTGGTTATGCTCATATACTTCCTGAGGTTGCTTTGACAATTAGTTTTCTCAAATTTTATATTATCAACAGTTATTTTGAATGGAATTTCTCTTTGTATCTCTTGCTGCTAGGCTTTGTTGGTAATATATAAACATAATCAGGATTTATATGGATTTATTTTGGATTCTGCAAAAGTTGAGAATTGTTTCTAGTACCGTGTTTCCCCGATAATAAGACACTGTCTTATTATTTTTTTGGGACTAAAAAACACCAGAGGGCTTATTTTCAGGGGAGGGCTTATTTTATCCTCCATCATGCCCCTTTTATCCTCCATCATGCCCATTTTAGCCTCCATCATGCCCCTTTTAGCCTCCATCATGCCCATTTTAGCCTCCATCATGCCCCTTTTAGCCTCCATCATGCCCCCTGAGTGCTTATTTTATTCTCCATCGCTTACTGAACTTACCGAGTTTTTAGATGGTCCTGTCTCAGCTCTACTCCGCGGCGCTGCTCTCAGTAGCACCAGCAAGCAAATCACCAGGGAAGAAGAGGATGATGCGCTCACTGCTGCAGCTCTGATTGGATGCAGCTCGGAGCGCGACGTGCGTTTCACCCGGGTGGGGAGGGCGGCGCTGCTTACTGAAGGTACCGCTACGCAGCATATAGCGCAGGGGATCACCATGATGACCGTTTTCATAGTAAGTTCGATAGGGCTTATTTTCGGGGGAGGGCTTATTTTAGCGGAATATTAAAGAGTATGTGGGTGTCTTATTTTCAGGATAGGTCTTATTATCGGGGAAACACGGTAGTTTTTTAGTTAATTATTTAAACTTAGGTCTAAGTATAACATCATATCATTTACAAAGAGTGATCATTTAGTTTCCTCATTAACTATTCTACTTCCTTTAATCTCTTTTCTTCTCTTATTGCTAAAGCTAAAAATTCTAATGCAATATTAAAGAGTAAAAGTAATAGTGGACAACCTTGTTTCACCCCTAATTTTATTAGTCACCCCTAATTTTTGTGTTCAGTAATGAGCTCCAGTTCTTTTTTTTATCACAAATTCCTTCATCTTCCACAGATCTGAGGGATAAACTATTCTATGTTCTTCTAATTTGCATATAATATCACTCTTTATGTCTAAGTCATGAATCCATTTTGACCTTATCTTGTTATATGGTGTTAGGTGTGTATCAATAACTAGTTTCTGCCATTCTAGTTTCCAATTTTCCTGACAGTTTTTGTCAAATAGTGAGTTCTTGTCTCAAAAATTGGGGTCTTTGAGTCTGTCAACACTAGATTATTATAGTCATTGACTCTTTTGTCCTGTGAAACTATCCTGTTCCACTGATCCACTGTTCTATTTCTTAGCCAATACAAAATATTTTTGATGACAGATGTTTCTCATTATCTAGTCTAATTCCTCAACCTCTTTTTCTTCTCTTATTGCCAAAGTTAACATTTCTAATACAATATTGAATAGTAATAGTGATAGTGGGCATCCTTGTATTCACTTTGATTTTATTGGGAATGATTCTATGACGCTTTTTGATGGGTTTTAAATAAAAGCCACTGATCAATTAAGGAAAATTCCATTTTTTCCTACATTTTCTAGTGTTTTTAATAGGAATGAATGTTGGATTTTATTCTTTTTCTGCATCTCTTTAGATAATCATATGATTTTTATTAGTTTGGTTATTGATATAGTTAATCATGCTAATAGTTTTCCTAATATTGAACCAGCCCTGTCTTCCTGATATGTCTTACTTGGTCATAGGATATTATCCTCTGAATGACTTTCTGCAATCTCTTTGCTAATATTTTAATTAAAAATTTTGCATCAATACTCATTAGGGAAATTGGTCTATAATTTTATTTCTCTGTTTTCACCCTACCTGGTGCATGTATCAGCACCAGTTCTGTGTCATATGGTAGTATGCCTTTCCCTATTTTTCAAATAGTTTGCATAGTGTTGGAATTAATTGTTCTTTAAAGGTTTGGCAGAATTCACATGTAAATCCATCTGGGCCTGAAGATTATTTCTTAGGGAACTGATTAATAGCTTGTTCAATTTTTTTTTCTAAAATGGGACTATTTAAATAATTTATTTCTTCTTCTATTAATCTGAGCAATCTATATTTTGTAGGTATTCCTCAATTTTATTTAGATTATTGAAATTATTGACATATGTTGACAAATCAACATATTGTCATATGACAAATTATCTCCTAATTATTGCCCTAATTTCCTCTTCATTGGTGGAAAGTTCTCCTTTTTTTATTTTTGAGATTAACAATTTGATTTTCCTCCCCTTTTTTTCTAATCAAATTAACTAAAGGTTTATCTATTTTTTTCATAAAACCAACTCTTAATTTTATTCATTAATTCAATACTTTTTTTTACTTTCAGTTTTATTAATCATCCCTTTTATTTTCAGAATTTCAATTTTGGTATTTAATTGAGGGGTTTTAATTTGTTTTTATCTAGATTTTTTAATTGCAAACCCAATTTATTGATCTTCTCTTTCTCTATTTTATGCAAGTAAGCATCTAGAAGTATAAAAGTTCCACTGATTTGGGTGCATCCTACAAATTTTCTTATGTTGTATCATTATTGTCATTCTCATGGATGAAATTATTGATAATGTCTATGATTTACTTTTTCACCCATTCATTCTTTAGGATTAGATTAGTTAGTTTTCAATTATTTTTGTGTCATTTTTATTGCATGTAATTTTTATTGCATAATAATGTGAAAAAATGTATTTACTTTTTCTGCCTTTCTACATTTGATTTTGAGGTCTTCATGCACTCATATATAGTCAATTTTTATAGGTTCCATTTATCACAAAGAATAAAGGGTACTCCTTTGTGCCTCCATTAAATTTCTCCAAAGATCTATCATACCTAATTTTTTCTAAAATTCTATTTTCTTGCATAACTTCTTTATTATTTATTTTGTTGTTTGATTTATCTAGTTCTGAGAGAAAATGTTGAGATCCCTGACTAGTACAGTTTTGCTGTCTATGTCTTTTTGCAACTCTCTTAACTTCTCCTCTAGCAATCTGGATTCTATTCTACTTGATGCATATATGTTTAGTATTGATATTACTTCATTATCTATGGTGCCCTTTAGCAAGATGTAGTTTCTTTCCTTATATCTTTTAATTGGATCCATTGTTGCTTTTGCTTATCTGAGATTAGAATTTACCTCTGCTTTTTTTTTTTCACTTCAGTTGAAACATAATAGATTCCACTCCAGCCTTTTACCTTTACTTTGAATGTGTGGCTTATAAACAACTGTTTGTAGGATTCTGGCTTTTAATGCAGTCTTCTCTCTGCTTCAGTTTTATGGGAGATTTCACCCCATTCACATTCACAGTTAAAATGACTAATTTTGTATTTTCCATCATCTTATTTACCTCAAATTGTGTTTTTCTCCTTCCTTTCTCCTTTCCCTCCTCCGCACTATTTTGCTTCTGACTAGTACCTACCTCAAACAGCTCTTCCCTTTTACAGTACTTCTCCCTTTCTTATACCTTTCCCCTTCTACTTCTGTTCTCTCTTTTATTAGCCTCTCCCTTTCTTTTCCCCTTTCTCCTCCTCCTCCTCCTTCCCTATAGAGTGAGATAAATTTCTCTGTGAAGCTAAATATGTCTAATATTCTCTTTTTGAGCCAAATCTGATGAGAGTAAGAGTCACACAATGTTCATCCTTCTATGTTCTTTCCCTCAAATTTTAATAGGTCTTTTTTGCCTCTCCATGAAATGTATTATACCCTTTTTTTTAACTCCACTTTCCTCTTCATCCAGTAGAATCCACTTTCTTTCTCTAGCTATTTTAATATCCTCACAATAAAATCAAATCATACATGCTCCCTCTATGTATACCTATAACAAAAATACAGATCTCATGAATTAAACATATCATCTTCCCATACAGGGATATACAATTTTTAACTTTTAAAATAAAATTATTTTTTTCTTGCCTTTTCATCTTTTTATGCTTCTCTTAGGTTTTATATTTGAAGATCAAGTTTTCTGTTCAGCTCTGGTCTTTTCATCAGAAATGAATGAAATTCACCTGTTTCATTAAATTCCACCTTTCCCCCTACAAGATAATCCTTAATTTTCCTGGGCACTTGATTCTTGGCTGGAATTCAAGTTCCTTTGCATTTCAGAATATCAGAGTCCAGGTCCTTCAATCCTTTAAAGTGGAAGCTGTTAGGTCCTTGATAATCTTAATCATGTCTTCTTGATATTTGAATTATTTCTTTCTGGCTGCTTGCAATATTTTCTCCTCGATCTGACATTTAGTTGCAATGTCTTTTAGAGTTTTCATTTTGTGATCTCTTTCAGGAAGTGACTGGAGAATACTTTCAATGGTTATTTTACCCTTTGCTTCTAAGGCATCAGAGCAATTTTCCTTGATGATTTCCTGAGAGATAATATCTAAGCTCTGTTTTTTCATCATGGTTTTCAAGAAATCCAATAATTCTTAAATTGTCTCTCCTAGATGTATTTTCCAGGTCAGTTGTTTTTCCGATGAAGTATTTTACATTTTCTTGTGTTTCTCTTTCTTTTTTTCTTTTTTTTTGGGGGGGAGAGGAGGGGTTGTTAGACTGATTCTTGAATTCTGATTGAGTAATTCACTTCCATTTGTTCATTTCTCATTTTTAATGATTTTTTTTTCAGCTAGCTTTTTTATCTCCTTTTTCATTTAGCCAACTGAACTTTTATATAAGGTGTTTTGTTTTTTGGATTTTTTTTCCATTTCACAAATTCTGCTTTTCAATGAATTGATTTCTTTTTTAAACCTATTTTGTAAGGAGTTATTTGCTTTTTTCATTTCACTAGATCTATTTTTGAAGAGTTTTTTTTCAGATAATTTTCCAAATTCTCTTGCAAAGTTCTTATTCCTTTTCCTCATTTTTCTTCTAATTCTTGGTTAAGATCTTTTTGGAATTCTTCCAAGAGATTCTTTTGAGATGCGGATCAACTCATATCACTCTTTGGGGCTTCCTCTGGAGATAATTTACCTTTAGGAATTTTAGGATTTGAGTTCTATTCTTTTATTTCTCCATAAAAGCTATCTATGGTCAGAGTTCTTTTTGCTTTTTTGCTCATTTTTAAAGGTTGATGTCTGATGTTAGTGCAAAGGGGAGATTATCCCAAGCTTCCTCTGCAAGTAACAGTGTTACTTCTGACTTTCTTCCAGTACTGGGTGTGTGTGGCCAGGTCCTATATTATTCTTGGCTTCAGAGGCTCACTATTTGCCTCTTGTATTTGCATTGTATATCTCACAAGTAATCTGTTGGTTCATTGGCTTATAATCAGGACAGTAGCCAACACTGTTGCATTTTAGGTAAGATCCTCCTGGTAGATTGCTGGGCATGCAGGCACCATACCGACCTGGCTCCTTTCCCTGCACCTGTGCTCAGTCTCCTCACCCTGTGCCCAATTGAAACAGTCCTTTTCTAAAATTCTTCCACAATATTTTCTGCTGGAAATTTGTTACACTCAAAATTTTGAGGGTTCTGTCACTCCAAAGCCAGTTCAGAGGTTTGGTCAGCTGTTGATCTGAAGGATAACAGGAGTAGCTCACATAAATACCTTTCTACTCTTCACCATCTTGTCCCCCTACCCCACAATTGTATTTTTTAAGGAGTGGTTTAGTAAATGTTTTTCCTTCCCTTTCTAAACTGTTGACTTTCTCTTGCATATCTCTCACCTCTTTTCTCATTTTTTCTTCTACATCTCTTTTTTGCCTTTTACAGCATTTTATGAGTACTTCCAAGAAACCTCTTTGAGCTCAAGACTAAATCATATCACTTTTTCAGATGTCTTCTATGGATATTTTCTTATCTGAGTTGGTATTTTGCTCTTCCCTGTCACCATACTAGCATTCTTTTCTGTTTCTTGTTTCTTTTTCTTTTGGTATTTCCTCTTTTTTTTTTTCTTTCTTATGGTTGAGCTTTGCTCCTGGATTAATGGGAGTGTTGTCCTAAGCTTCCTGTGCAGCTTTGGGCTTTGGCTTTCAGCACAGGGGTTCTTTGTGTTTGCAGGGGGTAGCTTAATCTGTTCTTTCCAGGAAATAACCTTGTTTCCCAGAGTTTGCTTACTGAGCTGAGACTATTGATTTTCTTCTCTACTGAGTCAGGACTGAAGGTTTTAGTAGCTGATTTCTTGTAATAATGACTCTGACATCAGCTTTTCCATTGTCGGAGCAGGACTGAGCATCTTTTTCAGTCCAATATGACTGACTTTCTTGAAGTTTTTCCAGTACATCTTGAGCTGGAGAGTGGTTTCATTCCATCAGACTCTGTTTAGAGGCTTGATTTCATGTGGTTTTCAAGGGAAACTAAGAGAGCTCGAGCAACTTTCTGGTTTTACTCTGTTGTCTTGGCTCCACCCCCAAACTCCATGGAATTAAGCAAATCCTACAAATCAGGACTTGGTTTATTGTTATGTTGTTGGTTTCGACTTAATAAAATGATGCATAAAATGTCAATTATACAAATTAAGCTTAAAAGTGTTGACATGTACATTTTTTCCAGAGAGCCTATTGTTAAATATTTACTAGTACATTCCTACCTGCATCTATGCTACTGAAAAGCAAAAGTAAAATCTAACCTGCTGCTCACATATACTACAGTGGAGCTTGTTAAGAAACATGAGCCATATTGACTGATTTTCTGATAACTGATAATTATTACAAATGACAAATAATAAGTATTATGGATAATTATTAAAGATTACAAAAACTATTCAAATGGTTCAGATATTCTGGATAATAAGCAAATTGACTTTCTTCTCTATGACACTTCATTTATAATCTTTGGCTAATCTTCTCCAAACTGACACAAGTACAAATAATCACATAAAGATCATAGGTCAAGTCTTTGTCAGCAATACAGTTTAAGGCTGATTGCTCTAGCATATAGACAAAATGTACACAAATGCTTCACTTTTGATTTCACATATCTGATGGTCCCCTATTCTAACTGAAACTTTATTGGTGAGGGTGCATATACCTGCGCTCATAGACAGTCTTTCCTGGATTCTGATTAGTCTTTTAGTCAACTTCAGGTTGGCATACATTGGAGATCCTTATCCGAAGATTATAGGTGCTTTAAGAAAGGGATGATAATGGGCTGATTCTCATAATTAAGCTAAAATTCATAAACAGTGATATTGAGGGAAAATCAGGTGTAGGCTCTTCCCTTTTTGTACAGAAAGCATTTCCTCAGCCCTCTTAATTTTAATGCTATCTCTGCTAATTTATTTCCTAACTATCCACTCACTATATACTGTTTGTTCATAGTTGTTTCCATGTTGTCTCTCCCATTAGACTCAATTTCCTTGAGAATGGGGACTATCTTTTGCTGTCCCAGCATGTGACATAGTGTCTGACATATGTCAGGTGTTTAGTTAATATTTACTGACTGACTGATTAATAAATATTCTAAAATATTAGACCTTAAAGGAAGTTACTGTTGGCTTTCAGTGCTTATATGTTCAGGGAAGGAAGAGGAGAACAAAATATCATAGAAACTTCTTGGAGAAAAAAATAAACTTTTAGAAGGCAAAACTCTGGGTAGACCTAGGTGGCCTTCCCAACCATCATATTCCATAATTATTTGAGTTTATAAGAGACTATGCTTTAAATCAATTTATTAATTAAAATTAAAATGATCATGAACTCTACACAAATATCCTATCTCTATTGGAAACTGATCTCTCTAAATGAACTTGTACTTGTCATTTTCAGACAAAATCACTGATAATCATAATAGCAATGTCTTGAGCCATCACTTAGTCTAATTTCTGAGGAGCACTTTAACCGGGGGATCATAGCACTCAAAGGCTAATGGGAAAAGATCACCAGAACAGCAAGAATATTCATTTTTGTCTTTGGATTCTGATTGCATAAAATAGTAAGATCTTATTAATTTTGTAGTGAGTTGAATTATAGCAATTAAATAGCAATGATGATGACAATGATAATTTGGATTTTTACAGTTTGTAAAATCCTTATAAACATTATTCCATTATTGTATTTCAAAAGCCCTGAGTGGTGAATAGTATGAGTATATTTATTCCTAGTTTATAAAGGAGAAATCTATAGCTGAGAAAGATTCATTAAAAATGACCATTATAATAAGCTTATAAAGCATGAAGAATGGAATTTGTACCTCAATCTTCCTGTTTCAAAGTCCAGTACTCTATATACTGTCTCATACTGAAATAAATGAGTCAAACATGTTACTTGGCATTGCATTAGCTCCCCTGCCAATTCTTCTGCATCCTACCCATGATGAAAAAAATGGACTTAAATATTTCTTTAAAAACAAAAATAAGAATTCAGTTCAGTTAAAACTGAAAAACACTGCTATATGCATAGATGAAACATCAGTTATAGTGTTTATTTTTCTCTATATTGTCAATTTCAAATTTTGCTTTTGGCCAACTTTTAGTATCTGGTTTAAAGATCCTACTCTTCTTTTTTGTAAACTTTATGAAGGCTATTTTACAAACTTGGCAGTTGCCCTTGATGGTAAGAGTATTAATTTAGGGTTATGAATTAATTATGAATTATCAGTAAAACAAAATTTTCATCATGTTTCCAACCCACATTGTTGTTCCAAGTGCCAATCCAAATGACAGAAGATGACAATGTTAACTATAATGAATAGAATCTGTTGAATGTGTAAAGTCTTTCAATTGTTAAAAACATACATTATTTTTTATCTGAGGACAAATTTTCAACTTTGGGGGAAGTAAAGAAGTTTGGGACATCATAAAACAAATGGCAAGTAATATGAATGTTTCATTTTTAAATTGGATTTTTTTAGCTTTCCAAAGCAAATATTAGAGTAATCATATGTGCTAACATGGCATTTAGATCTCTTTTTTTTCTCAAATATCTGTAAGAAGTAGCATTGTACTCTGAGAGCATCAACTTTTTGTTCCACATGGCTGACAATGAACTATTTTACATAAGAGATTTTATTTTGATTTGAGATTATAGAAGATTTAATCATTTAGAAAGGGAGATTTTTAATAACTTCTTTTGTGGACATTAAAAACATAAATTTCTATTCTGGTAAATAAAAAGTTACAAATATAATACAAAAATTATTTGTATTTAAAATCTTTAATTTTCCTACTTTTGCCTACAAGATTGAGGCCAGATAGATAAGGCTATTCAGAATATTTGTAGGTGGAAGAATTGAATGTCAGAATTAAGCCAATAAATAGCTATTTAATAAGTCATCATGCCACTTTCATTTTTACCATTCACTTTTTAAAAATTATGAATGTCAAATTCTGTCCTTCTCTAAAGGACCTCACTAACCCATTAATAAGACAAATAGCATAATGTTAATTATATGTTTAAAATCGTGTAAAAATGTCCATATTATCCATGTGGCAAAAAAACAAGAAAAATAAAGAGAAAAAATTAATCAGTCTATACTGAGGTCATCAGTTCTCTTATTTGAGGTAGAATGAAATTTTTCATCATGGATACTTGAAATTGCTTTAGATTATTGTATGAATAACTTTAGCTAAGAGTTGATCATTCATACTTTGTTATTATTGTTACTATGTACAATGTTCTCCTAGTTCTGCTCATGAAATGTAAAGTGAAACTTTACACTACCTCATAAAAGTCTTAGATATTTCTGAAATCATCCTGGTCATCATTTCTTATTGTATATTTCTTATTTCATATTTCATTATTTATATTATTCTTATTTCATCTCAGTCATAAATCACAATTTGTTTAATCATTGTTCAATTAGTGGACACTTCATTTCCAACTCTTTATCACTATGAAAAAGTTTCTATCAATATCTTTATAAATATAATCCCCTTTTTTAAAAAATATCTTTGGGATTCAAACCTAGTAATGCTATTTCTGGATCAAAATATATGTACATTTTGGTGGACTTTAGGATCTAATTCCAAATTGTTCTCCATAATAGTTGGACCATTCCACAATTTCACCATTAGTGTTTCAATTAATCTCCTCTACTAATTATCATTATCCTTTTCTGTCCTGCTAGCTAATTTGATAAGGATGAGGTAGTCTCTTAGAGAAGTTTTACTTTACATTTCTCTCATCAATTGTGATGTAGAATTTCATTTGGTTTTTTTATAGCTTTGATTTTTTCTAGAAACTGCTTGTTTGACCATTTATAAATTGAAGAATGGTTCTTATTGTTATAAACTTGGTTTAGTTCCATATTTATTTGAGAAGTTAAACCTTTATCAAAGAAGCATGCTTTAAATTTTTCTTCCAGTTTTGTTCCCTTATAATTTGGGTTTCACTGGTTTTGTTTGTTCAAAATCTTTCCAATTTCATATAATCAAAATCAAAAATTTTACTTCCTGTGATACTTTCTATCTTTTCTTTGAACATAAATTGTCCTTATATCTATAGATCTAACAGGTAAGTTTTTTTCCATACTTCCTTAATTTATGTTATTGCCTTTTATGTTTCAATCATTTGCCTATTTTGACTTTATTTTGGCATATAGTGTCATATGTTAGTTTATGTGTGTTTTCTGCCAAACTATTTTCCACTTTTTCTTCCAATTGTTGTCTTATAGGGAATTTTTGCCCCAAAGCTTGGATCTTTGAAATTATCAAGCCCTAGACTATTATGGTCATTTGTTGCAGTATAATTGATTTCTTTCCCAATCCATGATTCTATTTCTTAACTATATCAAGTTTTTAAATGACTAATACTTTAAATATAATTTTGAAATCTGGCACAACTAGGAAATCTCTATTTACAATTTTTGTCATTGGCTTTTTTGATATTCCTTTTTGCTCTTTCAAATGAATTTGGTTGTTTATTTATTTTGGTTATTTAATGTTACTTTATAAAATGATAATTTGATAGTTTTATTATCATGACTTTGAATAAATACATTTTTAAATAGAATTGTCACTTTTATTGGTTCAGCCTCCCCATAAGCAATTAATTTATTCCAATTGTTGAAATCTATCTTTAGGGTTTTGCAATTGTGTACATATACAAATTATTTTTTGGTTGCTAACTCATTTCCCCAACTTATTCCTTGATTTTGAACTTTAAAGTAATATCAGGATATTTTTTATGAGCTCAAAGTTGGCATTAGAATTTATAGCTATTTGGTATATCATTTAAATGGGTAAATCATTTAAACTTTTTTCCTCAATTTCTTCAATTGTAAATAGAAGAAAATAGCAATCTACTCCAGTATCTTTGCCAAGAAATCCTCTATCTCCCCATCCCCAACAAATAGGGTCATTAGACATGACCAAATTAGATATGACCAAAAAGAATGAACAATAATAAACATGTTGATTTCAGAAAATCTACCTAAGATGCAAGTACATAAAAGAATGAAAATGAGGGAGGGGCTAAGGAAAAACTTAATATTTTAAGTTAATCCAAAAATACAGGATTCCCAATCAGAGAAAGCAAATCCAGTATCACAAAAAGATTAAATAAGAAAATTACATTATGCTGAAAGCAAGCATAAAAATATGCTTATATCAATATTGAACTTATATGCTCTAATTACTTTACTACCTAAATTTATGTAGGAAAAATTAGCAAGAAAACAAAGCTAATAAGTGCAAAATAACAAAATATTTCTAAAACCCTTTAACTTTTGGGGGTAGTAGAAGTTTTTTTTAAACTTCAATGTTCTTGAAGATGAATTCTGGTTCTCTCTCTTCCCATAGTAAATTCCCAGATTCTATAGTTGGGTTCTTCCTTTTTGTTGGTTCATTTAAAAAAATAAAATAAAATAAGAGCTATTAGTGTAAGCACCTCTTCTCATGGGGTAGGGGGATAATGCCTCTAGCTTCACTTCAGCTCTCTTCTGTCACTTGGAATCCCAAACCAAGAGCTCCCAACTCCTTCAAGTGCTGGTAATCAGCACTATCCTTGCCTCATTTTTTCTGCACTCACTATGTGCTAGTTCCAGTTTCCCAGGCCCACATCTCTGGAGCATAGTTGAGCACAGCATTCCTGATCAGCTGAAATTCCTTCATGGTGCTCAGACTCAGACCTGGGGATGAAAATTTCTGTATTTCCTGCTGAGGCTCCTGTCACCCCTAGCTAGCCCCAATGCTCCACACTTGATGTTCAGTACAACAAATGCAGGAGTTGTTTGTACTTAACATGGGTTAATCCCCAACCTGGGTTCTTTCTTTGGGTCTTTCTTGTTCCAGGCAGATCTTTGTTTTGCCCCAAGTCTAATTTATTTTTCACCAGTCTGTGTTTTGCCCTGAGGTATGAATTTGTTCTCTTTGTGGAGGGAATCTACAGAGCTTAAAATTTAGTAACCTACTCTACTAAACTTCCAGAAGCCTCTACTCCTTTCTTATCTTTATTTAGGAGCTTGTTTCTTTAAGCATCTATTTCAATCCAGTAATTCTTTATGACTCCATTATTAACCTAGGAATATTTGGGAGGTAAGTAACAGGAGAAGATTCAAGCTTCTAGGGAATGATAGGGAACAATTCTTATATCTCTTCCTTATTAAGCTGTTTTATCTGTAGACTCAACTTGCTAAAAGAGAAAAATCCATTTTGCCTAGCTATTGTAGATAAGAGAAAGCTTGAGCACAAGATAATGAAACACTATAAATAAAGGCAATAATTATGATACTCATAGTTTATTTGAGGTGTAATTGTTTTTATGTAGACCCATTATGTATAAATCAGGCAACTGAGAATTATGACTGGTGTCCTGTGCTCCAGAGTAGTGTAGTAGGCTTGATATTAAATTTTCTTTCTTATAGATTTTTTTAAATGTTTAAGACTTTTTCATCCTCAGTTATTTCTGGAAATGAAACTCATTTCTCTTACCCAATAAGATATTTTAATAATAATGAAAAATAAATAACCAAAATTTAACCAAATCAATCAAAATTAATTGTCTACTAGATTGCCTTAAATTGTGTAAGCAACATTCTACTCCAATAACTCTTCTCTAAAGAAGGCAAGAAAATACATTTCATCATTTCTTCTCTCGGACCAAGTTGGTAAATGCAGTTTAATTTTGTTTTATTGTTCTTTTCTATTTACATTGTTTTAATCATTATATCCATTATTTTTCTGGTCCTATTTACTCCAAATTCCTAATATTTGTCATTTCTTAAAGTTCAATAATATTCCCTTACATCCATATGCCACAATTTGTTAACCATTCTATGATCCATGGGTATCTTTTTTTGTCTCCAATTCTCCTCCTCCCACACAAAATGGTGCTCTGTAATATTTTATTCTAATTATATTGTGTGTGTATATATACACACACATGCATTTTATGACGCAATATGAGCTAGATTTTTTGGTAGATTTATTTTTACAGGTATAAAGATAGACTTATTGTATATAGCATGTATATATAAATATTATATTTATACATATTTAAATATTATTTATACATATGTATTACATATTGTATAGATAAACATATCAAATTATCTATAGAAGCATTATTTTACTAGCAAAATGTAGGAAACAAATTATCTGCTCAAGAGTGCAAAATGATGAAACAAATTGTGGTATATATTCTAAAAGTGTAAGGATCAGCAACTTCTAAGGAAATGTAGAAATTTGAGAAATCCTGCATGAACAGATGCAATATGAACAAAGAAAAAATAAAAAAGAAGCAAATATGATGGCTCCAATAATGCAGCTGACAGATAGCACTAAATAATAACATAATTCAGATCAAATGCAGCAACAATGATGTTTTCAAATTATAACAATTAAAGTACCTATCCTTTCTGTTAACAAACATTAAATTTAAGAAATGAAATCTATATTGTCACTGTATGAAGTGCTTAAAATTTTTGAACTTGAAAAGTTTTATGGCTAAAATTTGATCTCCAACCACAAGACTCAAGAGAAGCATAAAAAGATAAAAGGAACTCTTGAGAACTGTATTTCTGTTGTGGATATACAGAAAGTCCACATGTATAATTTTATTTTACTGATAAAACATAAAAAGGGAAGTAGAAATGGAAAGGGGATAGTGTCAGAAAATGGGAAAAGGGGAGATAAAAAGAGGGAGATTACATTCCAGGAAGAGGCAAAGAAAACATCATATCTGAGGGAATTTGGAGAGGAGGAGGAACATTGTGTGAATTTTACTCTCATCAGAGTTGGCTCAAAGAGAAAATAATTGACATATTTGTTTTTCAGGGAATTCTCTCTCATCTCATTAAAAGAGGGGAGAGGAAAAGGGAAAAGGAAAAGAGTAATAAGGGAAGGGTACAAGAAAGGGGAAGGAATTTAAAAGGAGGGGGGAGGGGATACTAAAAAGGGAGAGCTGCGTGTCACAAGTGGGGCCCATAAGTTTAATACTGGGGAAGGAGTTCAGGGGGGACAAGAGGAAAAAAAAGCTTATCTGGGATTATATGATGGCAAGAGATACAGAATTAGTAATTTTAACAGTAAATGTGAATGGGATGAACTCTCCCATTAAGCGGAGGCAGACAGCAGACTGGATCAAAAGTCAGAACCCTACAATATGTTGCTTACAAGAAACACATTTAAAGCAAGGAGATACAGAGTAAAGGTAAAAGGGTAGAGCAGAATCTATTATGCTTCAAGTGAAGTTAAAAAAAGCAGGGGTAGCCATCCTTATCTCAGATCAACAAAAGCAAAAATTGATCTAATTAAAAGATATAAAGAAGGAAATTATATCTTGTTAAAGGGTAGCATAGACAATGAAGCCATATCAATACTAAACATATATGCACCAAGTGGTATAGCATCTAACTTTCTAAAGGAGAAGTTAAGAGAGTTGCAAGAAGTAATAGAAAGCAAAACTGTAATAGTGGGAGATCTCAACCTTGCACTCTCAGAATTAGATAAATCAAACCACAAAAAAAGAAGAAAGAAATTAAAGAGGTAAATAGAATATTAGAAAAATTAGGTATGATAGATCTTTGGAGAAAACTGAATGGTGATAAAAAGGAGGATATTTTCTTCTCAGCAGTTCATGGGTCTTATAAAAAAATTGACTATGTATTAGGACATAAAGAACTCAAAATTAAATGCAGGAAGGCAGAAATAGTAAATGCTTTCTTCTCAGATCATGATTCAATAAAAACTACATTCAACAAGAAGTTAGGGGTAAATAGACCAAAAAGTAATTTTATATCTTGAGAGGCTTACTTGAATAAAATAGAGAAAGAAAAGATAAATGAATTGGGCTTGCAATTAAAGAAGCTAGAAAAAAAGACCAAATTAAAAAACCCCAATCAAATACTAAATTTGAAATTCTAAAATTAAAAGAATAAATTAATAATATTGAAAGTAAAAAAAAAACTATTGAATTAATAAATAAAACTAAGAGTTGGTTTTATAAAAAAAAAACAATAAAATGATAAACCTTTGGTAAATCTGACCAGAAAAAGGGAAAAGGAAAATCAAATTGTTAGTCTTAAAAATGAAAAGGGGGAACTTTCCACCAATGAAGAGGAAATAAGAGCAATAATAAGGAGTTACTTTGCCCAACTTGATGCCAATAAATTTGATAACTTAAGTAAAATGGATGACTACCTCCAAAAATATAGGCTTCCCAGATTAACAGAGGAAGAAGTAAATTGCTTAAATAGTCCCATTTCAGAAAAAAGAAATAGAACCAGCTATTAATCAATTCCTTAAGAAAAAATCCCCAGGACCAGATGGATTTACATGTGAATTCTACCAAACATTTAAACAACTAGCCCCAATGTTATATAAACTATTTGAAAAAATAGGGAATGAAAGAGTCCTACCAAACTCCTTTTATGGCACAGACATGGTACTGATACCTAAACCAGGTAGGTTAAAAATTGATAAAGAAAACTATAGACCAATTTCCTTAATGAATATTGATGCTAAAATTTTAAATAAGATATTATCAAAAAGACAACAGAAAATTATCCCCAGGATAATATAACATGATCAAATAAGTTTTATACCAGGAATGTAGGGTTGGTTTAATATTAGGAAAACTATTAGTATAATTGACATATGAAAAATCAAATTAACAAAAACCATATGATCATTGCAATAGATGCAAAAAAGCATTTGATAAAATCCACCATTCATTCCTACTAAAAACATTTGAGAGTATAGGAATAAGTGGACTATTCCTTAAAATAGTCAGGAGCATATATTTAAAACCATCCGTGGACATCATATGTAATAGGGCTAAACTGGAATCTTTCCCAGTAAGATCAGGAGTGAAACAAGATTGCCCACTATCACCATTACTATTCAATATTGTATTAGAAATGCTAGCCTTGGCAATAAGAGTCGCAAAAGAGATTAAAGGAATTAGAGTAGGTAATGAGGAAATCAAACTATCACTCTTTGCAGATGACATGATGGTATACTTAGAGAACCCCAGAGATTCTAATAAAAAGTTGTTAGAAATAATTCACAATTTTAGCAAAGTTGCTGGATACAAAATAAACCCACATAAATCCTCAGCATTTTTATACATCACCAACAAAATCCAACAGCAAGAGATACAAAGAGAAATTCCATTCAAAACAACTGTCGAGAGTATAAAATATTTGGGAATATATCTAACAAAGGAAAGTCAGGAATTATAAGAACAAAATTATAAAACACTTGCCACAAAAATAAAGTCAGATTTAAATAATTGGAAAGACATTAAGTGCTCTTGGATAGGCTGAGCAAATATGAAAGATGACTATGCTCCCTAAATTAATCTATTTCTTTAGTGCTATATAGCAATCAGACTCCCAAGAAACTATTTTAATGACTTAGAAAAATAACAACAAAATTCATATGGAAGAACAGAAGGTCAAGAATTTCAAGGGAATTAATGAAAACAAACAAACAAACAAAAAACAAATGAAGGTGGCCTAGCTGTAGCTGATCTAAAATTATATTATAAAGTAGCAGTCACAAAACCATTTGGTATTGGCTAAGAAATAGACTAGTTGATCAGTGGCATAGGTTAGGTTCACAGGAGAACATAGTGTACAACCATAGTAATCTAGTGTTTGACAAACCCAAAGATCCCAACTTTGGGGATAAGAATTCATTATTTGAAAAAAAAAAAAAAAAAGCTGCTGGGAAAACTGGAAATTAGTATGGCAGAAATTAGGCATGGACCTACACTTAACACCATATAACAAGAAAAGATCAAAATGGGTCCATGTTTTAGGCATAAAGAATGAGATCATAAATACATTAGAGGAACATAGGATAGTTTACCTCTCAGACTTGTGGAGGAGGAAGGAATTTGTGACCAAAGGAGAACTAGAGATCGTTATTGATCACAAAATAGAAAATTTTGAGTACATGAAATTAAAAAGCTTTTGTACAAACAAAACTCATGCAAACAAGATTAGAAGGGAAGTAACAAATTGGGAAAATATTTTTACAGTTAAACGTTCTGATAAAGGCCTCATTTCCAAAATATATAGAAAATTGACTCTAATTTATAAGAAATCAAACAATTCGCCAATTGATAAATGGTCAAAGGATATGAACAGACAATTTTAAGCTGATGAAATTGAAACTATTTCCACTCATATTAAAGACTTCCAAATCACTATTGATCAGAGAAATGCAAATTAAGACAAGATACCACTACACACCTGTCAGATTGGCTAAGATGACAGGAACAAATAATGATGAATGTTGGAGGGGCTGTGGGAAAACTGTGACACTGATGCATTGTTGGTGGAATTTTGAAAGAATCCAACCATTCTGGAGAGCAATTTGGAACAATGCTCAAAAAGTTATCCTTTGATCCAGCAGTGCTGCTATTGGGCTTATATTCCAAAGAAATACTAGAAAAGGGAAAGGGACCTGTATGTGCCAAAATGTTTGTGGCAGACCTTTTTGTAGTGGCTAGAAACTGGAAAATAGATGCCCATCAATTGGAGAATGGGTCGGTAAATTATAGTATATGAATGTTATGGAGTATTATTGCTTTGTAAGAAATGACCAGCAGGATGAATACAGAGAGGCCTGAAGAGACTTACATGAACTGATGCTGAGTGAAATGAGCAGAACCAGGAGATAATTATACACTTCAACAACAATACTGTATGAAGATGTATTCTGATTGAAGTGGATATCTTCAAAATAGAGAAGATCTAATTCAGTTCCAGTTAATCAATGATCGACAGAATCAACTACACCCAGAGAAGGAAGACTGGGAATTGAGTGTAAACTGTTTGCACTATTGTCTTTCTACCCAGGTTACTTTTACCTTCTGAATCCAATTCTTACTATGCAACAAGAAATTCAGTTTTGCACACATATATTGTAACTAGGATATATTATAACACATTTAACATGTATGGGATTGCCTGTGATCTAGGGGAGGGGGTAGAGGGAGGGAGGGGAAAATTCGGAAAAGAAGTGAGTACGAGGGATAATGTAAAAAAAAAAAAAAAAAACTACCCATGCATATGTACTGTCAAAAATTATAATAATAAAATTAATAACAAAAAATGAAATATATATATAATGAAATAAAAAAGTATTTTGTAATTTTGTCCATATAATTCCTGACTTTCCTTTAGTAGATAGATTCCCAAATATTTTATGCTATCAACAGTTATTTTGAGTGTAATTTCTCTTTGTATCTCTTGCTGTTGGATTTTATTAGTGATGTATAAAAATGCTGAGGCTATATGTGGATTTATTGTGTATCCTGCAACTTTGCTAAAGTTGTGAATTATTTCTAATAGCTTTTTAGTAAAATCTCTGGGGTTCTCTAAGTATGCTATCATATCATCTGCAAAGAGTGATAGTTTGATTTCCTCATTACCTACTCTAATTCCTTTAATCTCTTTCTTGACTCATTGCCAAGGGTAGCATTTCTAATACAATATTGAATAATAATGGTGATAGTGGGCAACCTTATTTCACTCCTGATCTTACTAGGAATGGTTCCAGTTTATTCCCATTTCAACATAAGAATATCATTGCCAAATTCTGAAACTTTCAGATCAAAGAGAAAATTTTGCAAGAAACAAGAAAATAACTATTCAAATATGCTGGAACTACAATTAGAATTGTACGGGACTTAGCAGCCATACTAAAATACTGCAGATAATGGAATCATATATATATATATATATATATATATATACACAAATATATATATACACAAATATATATGTATATACACAAATATATATATATACACAAATATATATATATATACACAAATATATATATACACAAATATATATATATACACAAATATATATATATACACACACTATATATACATAATATGTATATAGAGAGAGAGAGACAGAGACAGAGAGATACAGAGAGACACACAGAGAGAGAGAGACAGAGAGACAGAGACAAAGAGACAGAGACAGACAGAGAGAGAGGGACAGACAGAGAGAGAGAGACAGAGAAGCAATCAAAAGAAGTAGGCCTGGAGCCAAAAATATCATATCCAGGAAAATTATCCATAATATTCAATGAAAACAATGTACATTCAACAAACTTGCAGATTTTCAGAAAGTTTTTTCAACCAAATACAAATGTAATGGAAAATTTAACACATAAGAGACAATATCAAAGATTAATTTAATGCTGAATGAAAGGAGTAGAACTAGGGGATCATTATACACTTCAACAATGATACTGTATGAGGATGCAGTCTGATGGAAGTGGATATCTTCAACATAGAGAAGAGATAATCCAATTCCAATTGACCAATGATGGACAGAATCAGCTACACCCAGAAAAGGAACACTGGGAAATGAGTGTAAACTGAGAGCATTGTTTTTTTGTTTTGTTTTGTTTTGTTTTGTTTTGTTTTGTTTCTCTTCCCAGATTATTTTTACCTTGCAAATACAATCCTTCCTTTGCAACAACAACAACAAAATTCAGTTCTGCACATATATATTGTACCTAAGATATACTATAAGATATTTAATATGTATGGGAATGCCTGCCATCTAGGGGAGGGGGTGGAGGGAAGGAGGGGAAAAACTCGGAACAGAAGGGAGTACAAGGGATAATGTTGTTAAAAAAAAAAAAAAAAAAAAAAAAAAACTACCTATACATATGTACTGTCAAAGAAAATGTTATAATTATAAAAATTAATTTTTAAAAATGTTCAAAAAAAGAAAAGAAAATAGAGGGCAGAGAAAAAGGCAGGAATTGAAACAGAACTTTGGTTTTAGTACATTGAAACACTGAATGGACAAAATTAATGGGATGAGGGTGAAAAGTGAAGGTCTTGATTGGGAAAAATTACATCAATAATATTTGAGAGGGGTGTAGCATCCAAAGTGTACTAGTTATTGTCAGGTAGGGTACTCAATGTTACCCAATGGATCAATTTTCAGAGGATAAATGGTTCTCTGAAGAAGGCAATAAGAAGACAGCAAGCACTTATCCCATGCTTGTTTTGTGACTGTCACTGTGCTAAGTAGGAAATACACAGATACAAGCAGAAAGAAAGACAGGCTCTTTCCTTAGGGAGCTTATACTCTAGGGGGGGAGATGTTACCCAAAGAGCAGAGGGTGAAGGGCCCATGTTGGCTGATAATAAAGTACAAAATATCATAAATATGATATTTAAGAACTCATTCACAGTGGAATTTACACTGCAATCTGAGCATGAAAAGCCCAAAAATCATTTCTGTGTAAAAAAAAAGAGACTGAAGTCACTTATTAGATGCTGTAAGATATTGTGACTGTTAAAAGTGATAATTAAGAGCTAAGGAGGAACATAAGGAATATATATTAAAATATACCACACATATATATATATATATATGTAAACAGCTTTCCAATGAATAAGATTTAGATAAATAAAATCTTGTGGATTATGACTAAAAAAAAAGATTAATTTAAGGAATTTAACAAAGTAAAATTGTTTATGTTTTTTAACATGGAAATGTATACCATATGTTTAAGACTGGCATCAGTAATTGGATAGCTAAAAAAGAAAAATTAGGGCAGAGTTGAGTATTATCTGACTCTTAAAAGTAAATCTGTCTAGGAATAGTAAAAATAGAGACAATATTTTGCAAATGAGGTACAAAGGAAGAATAGACACAGAGGCATTAGAGATTCATAGTTCTAAAAACCTAATCATATCAGAATTGGTTAAATAGGCAACAACAACAACAACAACAACAACACACAGACACATAAGCCATAAAGGGTATAATCCAAAATCTGTAAAGAAATAACATGGGAAGGAATAGGAGAAGGTGGAGTATAGAAGAGTGTTTAGATTCATTGGAGTTGGATAAGGTGTGGAGATTAATGGTAATGGGATAAAAAGGGAAGGAAAATGTGGATGGAAAAGATAAGAGAGAGATCCATTAGTGGGGGAGTATAAGTAATAGCAAGGCAAGTTAAGGAGCAGAATTAAAGGAGAAGAGTTTGTAAGGATATGAAATAAAAGATATACACAAACATTACAACAAGGATTGAGGGTAGAATTTACTAAGTTATTTATTTTTTATTGTTTTGGATGTGTGTTTACATATGGGTAAATGCATATGCATATATATGTGCCTGAATATATATGGTTATATATATGTATGTAGATCTATGTATATGTGTATATAGACATTTATCTGCATGTATATGTCTGTGGATGGACGTGTGTGTGTGTGTGTGTGTGTGTGTTATGTGTACTTAATTGTAGCCTTCATTGTGGATGTGGGTGGGGGATGAAATGGGAGAAAAAGAATATAGTAAATAGTGCTCAGCAAAGAATAAAAGAATTACCTACAAGGAAGCAAGGAAAAGATGGACACTCATGACTATAACTTTTTCTATTATCATATATATTTTCTTGAGATGGAAATTTATTGTTATATGTTTTGAATCCTCCCTGATGCTCTTCTGGGCACAAGACAATGTTTTGTTTTATTTTGTGGTGTGTTTTTTTTTTCTTTTCTGTCTTTCTTTTTTCTATTCTGGTTTTTCTTATTTTGCATTTCATTCAATAAATAAATAAAGACATAGTCCCTTATTCAAGAATTACCCTTAAAGAGAAATCTTACATGAAGAATTTTCTCTAATGCTTGGATGACCCTGTTTTCATAAAGGATCTCTGGGAAATGTGGATCAATTTATAGACTACTTTGACTGTAAACTGTGTTGATATTAACCTCATTCTTTTTTTAGGAACAGAAAAAAAATTAAAAGTACATCTTAATGGCTCCCACGAGGCCTAGAGAGTATGTGACTTTTTGATCCCAGGGAACTCAATTGCAATGTTGTTTTCAAAAGAAACACTGAGCTTTCACTGAGATAGAAAATGCTCAAAAGTTAATCAAATTTTTACCCTATCTTATTAAGAATAGAACTATAGAAAGACAACCCACAGAAGAAAGAGGGAGGGAAATTTCAATGCAAGAATAATTGTTGACTACTTTACCATGATATTTTGAATATAAGTAATTTGGTGTTCCATTGGGCCTAAATTCTTTAGATCTGCTCTGAATTCAAACAATCACAGAATATGTGGTTTTGTACTTTCAGAGAGATAAACTTCTCCATTCTCCAAATATGAAAATATAGTGTGTGTTCTCAATGTAGAAGGAAGAAAGCATTGCCTTTCTGAGCTGTGACTTGTTTCCATTCCAGAAATCCCAGGCATAAGAGTGTAACTCCTTATCAGTAAGTGGGATAATAGAAAACATCTCTCAGCTAGAATCAAAGATTTAAGAATTATGGAAGATAAGAACCAATTGGAACTTCTGAGAGCTGCAAAGAAGATAAAGGATGGAGGAATCAATCTCAAGGGAAGGTCACTGACCACCATACCAAACAATATAATCACAAGCAGTTGAAACTTCTCTGACTCACTATTTAAGAAATAACTGACTAGAGGAATTACTGCTACAGAGGAAGTAGGTGAATTTACCCCTTCTCTCTCTTCTTCTGCCTGGTAAATTGGTGAATTTATACTTCAATATTGTCTTATTGACAGAGAATCCAAAGATTTATTGAGAGGTTCTGCTGCTGGTTCATAATCAGAGACATTTTGATATCTGACAACATAGGACTGTGGTACATAAAAACCAATGGACTCCATCAATATATTCAGTAATATTTGTTTTAGTTACAAAGCAGCATGGGTAGGATGAAATGATGAATCATCATTTTGAATTTTGAAAGTGAAGCAGGAGAAGACCTATATCAAGTAAAATAATAAATTCATCAAAAAATAATACAGTAATTAACTGAAATTACAGACTATTCAGTAAGAGTAATACCATAACTAGGACAGAAAATTCTTATCACCAAATAAATTGGTTAAATAAAGCTGAACCAGAAATTCTTTTAATATTAATCAGATAATCACTTATGCTAACTTTTGATATCTCAGTAAAATTATATAAACTCTAGCTAGTGATGTGACTTGCTATTTCAAGCAAATGACAACAATATTTAAATTGTTGTGACATGTTTATTTGCTCTCATGTTGATTATACTTTTATGATGGATTGTGTCAACTGACAAAAATAAAATGATTTTTACTGATATTGAATGAGGATCAAGGGGAAAGAAAAAGGGGAAAGCACTGGGCAAGTAGCTCTGTTCTCAACCAGACTATAATAAATCAATCTATATCTGTCTCTGTTGTCTCTGTGTCTCTTTGTCTTTATATCTGTCTCTATCTCTATCTCTTTGACTCTTTTCCCTGCCCCTCAATATTTACTTTCACAACAGGATTTCTGTCATTATGTGTGCTTTAAGGCTTTTCTTTTCTCTAGAAGTTTAATAAAGGGACTGAGTTTACCTCTATAGATATCAATTCTTAGTTTTGAAAAATAACTTACTTTTATTTAAGTTGGGAGAAGTAATAATAGATTTTATTCTTCCTTCCCCAACCTTCTAAAACTCATTAGCATTACTGTCCACCTTGTCATTTAATAGTTTCACTTTCTTAATTGGAGGAGGAGAAGGAAGGAATAATATAGTGCCTACCATGTGCCAGACACTGTTATAAGCACTTAAATATTATTTTCTTTGATTCTTACAATAGTCCTCTGATATAGGTGCTATTATTGATTTTCATTTTACAGTTGAGGAAACTGAGGCAGAGATTGAATGATTTGCCAAGGTAACATAGTTTAAAAGTATCTGAGATCAGATTTTAACTGTTGTTACTCAGAACTGAATATTTTATTTCAGCAGTACCTTCATCAGAACAGAGTACAATTACTTCTTTTATTCCTAATACTATTCTTCTATTAATACATCATTATACTGCATCACAGCCAAGCTTACTCAGAAGAATTTAAATCAATTCTTAGCTAAGAATAGATTTGATGATGTCCCAATATAGACCCAAACATGCTAAGTAATTAGAAACTGCAAAATTTTTCTCAAAGCCACAATATATGTAGTACAAGTACTATAATATCCATTTAACAGATTAATAAATGCATTCTTAGAGGTTGTGACTTGTGCTGATTACATTACAAAAGAAGAATAAAACAAAACTTAAAAATGCAGTGCTACTGATTTTAAGAGTATCTTTCTCCACCTAGATATCAAGCAGAGAATTGTAAACCTTTAAATGCAAGCAGTATCTCTTACCAGAGTGAAAACAAAGATTACACCTGGATCATATCCAGGGATGAAAAAGGATTTTTTTGCCCCATTTGGAAGTTAGATTTGCTAGCTGCTGCTCCAATACTTGCTCTCTATGGGAAAAAAAGCAAAAGTAAACTCAACTGTTATGTGACTATATCTAAAAGCAACTATTATCATGATATATTTCTTTACATATGGTGTATATTGTCCTAGATTAATGGAACAAGATCACCATGAATGAAAAGAAACTTTGAGCCTAAAAATTAGAAAAATAATTGTATATTTCTCCAGAGGCAAGAGGAAGTCCCAAAAAGTTGACAAGGAAGATACTGCCTAATGTGACTCAAGCCCTCTTCTTTGAATAATTCCTAGAATCAATAGTTAATTATAATCCCGAATTTCTCTGTTATTTCATAAACCACACTATAGAGAGCCCACAAGTGTTACTATTAAGGAGGAGCTGCTAAAGAGACACACAACAAAATAGCAGAACTCTCTTACTAAGGCAGAGGACCTTAAATATTAAGTATTAATTACATATTGTTAGTGTTGCTTCAAGAGAAGGAAGAAGGGAAAGATGAAGAAATAGAAGGGGGAGGAAAAAGAATAAGAGTGGAAGAAGAGAAAGAGACAGAAAGACAATGACATGAGAAGAGAGAGAGAAACTTAGAGAATGAGAAAGCAAAAGGTAAGAAGAGAAAAAGAAGGGAGGAACTGCACTACCAAACAATAAAATCATCATTAAAAATTAAAATGTTACTGTTGTCCTTCTTTGTAATGTTAACACCAAAATGCAACTTTGAAAGCAAAAATAAATATGTATTTTCAGATATATTGATATTTGAATGATCATAGAGTCATAGTAGTAGCACTCAGTCAGTTCATGCATTAGATAGACCTTGTTACCACAAATAAATAGTAATATACAAAGTCTCCACAAGTAATGATTCAAATAATCTTAATAAGTTATAGGATTTCATGGACTTTGGAAACATATCATAGCTAATTCCCATATTTGTATACTTCTAGTGATACTTTATATTTTTATGCTGCTTTATAGGTTTTTTAAAGTGTTTTTTCTATATATTCTCAGAATACTGTATAGAAAGTATGGCAAGAATCATTATTGTTCATTTTATACGTTATGAAACTAAAACTCAGATAAACTTATGGTGTCCAAGATTATAGAGCTAGAAAGGGGCAAATCTTGAACTTACTCATATCTAATATAAGTCCTTATATTTACAGCCCAGGAATCTTTATATCCTATTATCCTGATGTATCAGTAAATAAATCAACATTTATTCAGTCTGTTTCTGTATGTGAATAGTTTCAATAGTTTGAGAAGAAGAACAGGTAGGAATGTGAGGTAAATTCTGGAAAACTCATAAAAAGACAAAAAAAGATAAAGAAAGTATAAGAAAAGCTTCTTGTAACACAATTGAATAGAAAAATGTGACAGGAGAGGACCAGACTGGATGACATCATATGCTTTTTTGGGAGTTTACTGATTAGAAAAATAGCATTAATTTACTGATTGTCTGAGAGAACTCAGCTGCTGGGAGGATGTGAGGAATGCAGAATTCTGCTATTATGTAGCTTACTGCTCTAGGAGAGAGAAAACCTCACAGGAATGCCTGATCATCCTCTCCTGCTCTTTATTATTGAGAGGGATAACCATTGTGGGTAAGAGATTCCTTAGGCTGTGATCTCTGCTTTTCTGTGAGGAGAGGATTGGAGTTGATTGGACAAAACAGAATCCTTTATTATTTACATATCTAAAAAGCATAATATTTCTCTGTTTAAGGAAACTGCTTGTCATGCTTGTCACTGAAAGAGCTTAACACATTCACAATTACCCTATTAAGAATAGCTGTGAGTATTTAACATGTATTGATTAACCTGCCATCTGGGGGAAGGGGTGGGGGGAAGGAGGGGAAAAGTTGAAACAAAAGGTTTTGCAATTGTCAGTGCTGGAAAATTACTGATGCATAAAATGTTTGTAAAAATAAAAAAAAAGAATAGCTGTGAGCAATAAGATATTGTCACTGCTGCATTTTTCAAGAGCAGAATAATATTGGCCCAGTAGTATGGTCATTAGTATCTGACAAGGAGCAACTAGCAAAAAAAATGGCTTTTATGACACAAATTGTTCCTCAAAGTACCAAGAATTAAGTAATATAGTCCAGACTTATAACTTGCCACCAGACACAAGGGTTTCCCTATTTATGTAACTCCCTGTTAATTTGTTGTGTGTATCCATTCTTCCTTAAGACCACAGCTTGTAATTATGGGCATGTGCCATATAACCTTGTTTTATTAGTGAACTATGAGGTTTTGATTATTTCTGGTTTTGCTCTCTATTGTGTAAAAAGTGATTATTTTTATTTTTTTCGTCTTCTGTCAAGTAAATGGCATGATTCTTCCTGCTATTGCCTTATTAATTAAGTATGTTATGCCTCAATTAGTATTATGACTATTATTTTGTAAAAATGGGAAACACAAAAGTGAGAGATAGTAGTACAAATGATTAATAGAAACTTTAATACTTCCTTTCCTTCTATACATACACACATCCCATTGCCTGGCATAATCCTCTTTAGAAATCCCAGATTTATCTTTTTTGAGTTCATACTGGGATGAGTGAACCCAGAGTTAAAGAAGGAACCTTCATTATACCTTGATTACAGTGACAAGAGCCATTATTTTATATGCTTTTCAACTCTACATTGACTTTTGTGTTAAAAAAAATCCGTCTCAAGATCAATGAAAGAAAATGAACAGAATCCCCTTTTAAATTACTATCATGTTAATGTCAGTTGTTTGGGAAAGCAGGGAGGGAGTAGTCTATTAGTCTGACTAAAAATGAAAATATTATTTTAACTTGAAATGCACATACATATAAATATTTAGCAAACATAAAACTACTGAGTTTTTGCCAATACTGTGCAATAAATAGTTAAGGAGAAGGGATCAATTTGAAGAAAGTACCATATTGAAGATACTGTCACCTTCCTGGAAGAGGATGCCTTTGGAACGCTGACTTCAACACAGAAACCAATTTATCTTCATGGTATATTCAAAGTGATAAGAATTGCTGTAATAAATTCATAAGGCAAAATATATACTTAAAGAAAAAGGGACTATTGCAACTGAATTTGGTAGAACAGAATGCTTAATATTCATGAAAGATAACAGAAAAGATATTTGCATGTTTTTGAAGAAATGTTTCTAAATAACTGAGTATGTAGGGATGTATAAAGGACAAAAATGCAGGGATGTGTAGGAAAAAAGGAAGCAATCATCAGGCATAAAAATAAAGAGGGATTGGAAAAAAGCTTATTGTAAGAGATAGAATTTTGTTCTCTTCATTTTATAATTAAGGTCACTTATAACATTATTACCATTTTTATCATTCTTGCTCTGTGACATTTAACACTAGAAACTAGACCCTCACTTTTAGATTTCTCAAATCTTCTATTTTGCATTCAATACTTTCATAAGCTAGGGCCCTCTCCACTTTTCTACTTTTCTCAAATTTTATACCCAATAATGAAAATGATTTCTCCCTCAAGGTTATGTCCTTACCATTCATTTTCATTATATCATGGCATCAAAGAGAGAAAGGATTTTCAAGATCATCTAACTTAATGTTTTTCATTTTACAGTTATGAAAACTGTGCCTTATCCTAAATCACACAGATAATGGTTTTCAGAGTCAAAATTTGAAACCATATCTTATGATTTCTATTCTTCCCTCTTTCTATTGCACCATGTTGCCTTCTCAAAGAATGAACACTCCCAATATCATAGATAATTGTGTGCATACATTTCTTTGTAATTAAAAGATTAGTTCTTTGAAGCAAGGCCTATGGCATATATAACTGTTACCTCTGCAACTCTGCATACTTTACAAAAAATACTTGTTGAATGAATGATCTCTAAGATCTTTTCCAAATCTATGAATTATGGTAACAATAGGAATTCATTTCAGTTTAAGTATCTTGGTGTCTTTTAGCTCAATGATGAAAGGACACAAAAACATCAAAACCAAAGCAAAATAAATATTTATGGGGCACAGATTATTTGTTCAAAGTTATGGGAGAAGTCAGGAAAAAATGCAATATTCACAACCTTGAGCTTACAAAGTAATTGAAATGACAAGTCAGGCAGGAGAAAACTTTAGGAGAATAAAAAGTAATGATTCCAACAGTAGGAGAAATTTCATGAGGTAAGACAGGATTAATTAACAAATTATTTGCACAGGCACTAATTGCTTTGGGAATTCATTAAAGATTTCATCTTCATATTTAAATTGGTTTGATTTTATTTTGGTGCTCAAATACCAATAAGCTGACTTTTCTAGCACAAGTAATTAAAATTATTGAAGATAACAAACCAAATCACTTTTATTTTTAAAATGATATTCTACTTTCACTAATATAAATGTTTTATGATATATAAGCAAAACATACAGAAAATCTGTAGAACTTTAACCATTTCATTTGGATGTTTTATTAATCATTGTCAACAAAAATCATATTTATAGAGATTTTTAAAGTTTCCTGTTCTTGTCTCACAATAAACTTCTAAAGTAGGTAGTCAAATGATTTTAATTCCCATTTTACAGGTAAAGGAACTATACTCAATCTCTATTTCCTTGACTTTTTAGAGATTTACTGGTGTCTGGAGTGCTCTCTCCCAACCTGCACCACTTAAAACCATTTGTTTCCATTAAGGTTAAGCTAGATACAATCTCCTAGAAGAATTTTTTTTTAATTTTTTAACATATTTACCTTCTGTGTCCCTCAATAGAATTTAACAAGGACAGGGACTGTTTTTATCTGTCATTTTTACTCTTTATATGGCATAGTCCTTTGCATATAATAAGCATTTCATATATTCTCCTGTTGCAGTAACTTTATTTTAGAACCAAATGATATAAATGCATATAGACACATACACATATATACATGTGTACATATGTTTCTATATCCATGTATCTATATATTTATGTTTATATAATTGTCTCTGTTGAGATTTTCTAACACATCATATTATAAAATAGATAAACTCTGGATTTAGGAATGAGGGCATATATGCTCTTATGTACAATCTAATAGAACTAAATCTTCTCCCAGAAGAAAACATACTTATTAGAATTTCTGACTGCTCATCTGAAAAACATTTCAGAACATTGAATTAACTTAAACTTGACTAACATTTTATGGGACATTGTACCAGTTCATTTGCTGATGCTGTGAAAAGAAACTTAATATCATCAAATAAGCCTCCATGCTAGATGTTCTAATTTTTAAAAAGCCATGTGAAACAATTCTCCTTTTTTTTCTTTTTCAAAAATTTTGTGTGTACCTTCACATATATATATATATATATGTGTGTGTATATATATATACATATATATATGTGTGTGCATATATATATACATATATATGTATGTGTGTGTGTATATATATATATATATATATATATATATATATATATATATATATATATATATATATATATATATATATATATATATCCCATGAGGGTACATCCTCCAAGCAAAGCACCAAAGCACTAAGAGGTGTTTAACACAAATACTGTATCAGTTGAATAGAAATATCTTTGCAATCTTAGGAGAACCATATTTTTATACAGATCTTTCAGAGTAATTATTAGATATAATCCTGATAGGATACATATGTGGCTTAAGAATGATTATTTTTAAAAATATTTTTATCTACAAACTTAACCAAAAATATGTTGCTCTGATAATAATTTATTTGCATAAATAATCCTATCTACTAATTATTCCCACTCTCCTTTTTTATGTCTTCTGCTTTCTTTAGTTTTCTTCAGAAATAAAAACTCTTTTCAAGTCAAAGAACCCCTCTGCCTCTATTATTCTTGTAAGACCTCCAACTTTCTTCCTCTGTTTCTTAGTCTAATTTCTTATATCACATCAATTTCCTTTTCATCATAACTCTGGATATCAGATTTTTCCCATTGATCATTTTCATTTGTTTTTTTTTTTTTCTAATTGAAAGTGTTTCCAAAAATGTAGCACTGTTGTATATTCCTATTTTAAAGGGTCTTCCAAAAGGCTTTATAAACATTTAAACTTTAATATTGTTGGGTATAAGTATGATCAATCTGTAAAAAGTTCATTTATTTTTGCCTGAAACTACACACTACAAAAAAACACAATATATTCTCATTTCAGATCCTTATGACAAAAGAAAAAATTCCTACCATAGATGAGAAAGTGAACTCTGCCCTAGTGCTAACAAAAATGAATCCTGAATTAGTTATCAGAATATTGGGAGTTCCTTCTGACTGCTTGTCTTAAAAATATTGCAGAACATTGAGTTGACTCTTTGACTTAATCTTTTTATGGAACATTGTGACAGTTTATTTGCTGATGCTGTGAAGAGAAACAACATCAGCCAATATACCTCTATGCTAGGTGTTCTAATTTAAAGGAAGCATGTGGAATAATTGTTTCTTTTTCTTTTTCAGAAGTTTTTGAAATAATTCAAATATACAAGAATAAAAATAGTAGTTCTATTCACATGGGTAATTTAGTATAGATGTTTGTTTTTCCCCATTTCTGCTTGAAATCAAGATACCAGTTATCAGACATCTTTTCTCATTAGTCTTTTCCAAGAATAGGGAGAGAGGAGAGATACTGATATTTATATGCTATATACACATAAAAATTGTATTATATATATATATACATATATATATTTGTATATACATAAACATAAATGCATTTAGAGATTATAGGATTGGGAGAGAATGACACAGGATCTCTCAAATAAACTTACCACATCAATTGCCAATCCAATTGTCTGCTATTAACTTGTCTACTTATTTTCTCTCTCTGGGTTCAAAGTCATTTTACTGAATTACCAAAATTGCTCACTTTCTCTATAATTAGCTGAAGTTTCACCTTGAAAATCTTTTCTCCTACAGGCTAAGTTCCCACTCTGTATCAATCTCAAAACATGAATTTATAAGCAAAATTACTATTAGACAAAATCATATATGATAATCATATAATTTATTTGCAAAATCAAGCAATACAAATTTTTTTCTAGCAATATTCCATTACTTTTTAATTGTTGAACAAAAAAAATATATTGTCATGTGTCTAGTAGAACATCAGGGAGGATTCAAAATATATAACAAGTTACCAATTCAAGAAAGTATGTATATATTTGTAGAAAAAATTATATTCATGAGTGTCCATATTTTCTTTACTTCCTTGTAAATTCATCTATTCCCTGTATACATCTTTTTATTTTATTCTTTTTCCTCTTTCATTGCCCTCATAGCCTCAAACAAGTTATAATCAAGAAAAAAATATATTTAAGTATACATTTGTAGATATATACATACACACATGCACACACACACACACACACACACACACACACACACACACACCCCTATCTTTCCTATCTCTGCTGATTTTTTGCTTCCATTCTGCTCCTTAACTTACGTTGTTATTACTTAACTTTCCCCCACCCATAGATCCTTCCCTTGTCTTTTTCCCTCACCCTTTGTTTCTCAGCCCACCCATTCCTTCCCTCTTATTTCTTTATAGATTTGGAAGGGTGCTATATATACCTTTCATAGTATATATGTAGATTTTCCCAATGTGAGTAGGTTTTCAGAACTTCAAGCCCTCCTCATCCCTCTAATGCTTTTGTGTCTATTCTTCCTCTGCACTTCATTTGTGAACATAATTACTATTTTTAACTTAATTTTAATGATGTCAATAAATATATGGCATATTAAAATATTAAATATTATTTTAAAATATTAAAATATTAAAAATTAATTAATTTAAAAATAATTTAAAAAACTAAAAATTTGTCCATGTTGAGTTCCTTTAAATTGGTCTTTGGTATTGGCTCTTAAATGTTAAATTTTCTATTAAGCTTGGGTTTCATTGATTAAAAAGTCTGAAAATCTGCAAATCCATTGAATGTCCATTTATTTTCATTCAATATAGACAATTTTTCTGGATATTGCATTTTTGACCAGAGGATTAGATCCTTTAATTGCCAGTATATATGATTCCAGGACCTGTGTTGTGTTTTTTTGTTTTTTTGCTTTTTGTTTTGTTTTTTTGTTTGTTTGTTTGTTTTCCTGTACAATTCTAATTGTAGAGCCAACATAATTTAATAGGTTTTTTAATTGTTTCTTGAAATTTTGCTTTTTCATCTGGGAGTTTCAAAACTTGGTAATAATATTCTTATGTGTTTTCTACAAAGAATCTCATTGAGGTGATGATTGATGAATTTTTCCCTCATGTTCTATCCCTCCAGAACAATATTCTTGAATTATTTCTTTCATTACTGTGTCATGGTTCTTTTTTTGATCTCAACTTTCTGGCAGTCTAATTATTCTCATATTTTTTCTTCTTAATCTGTTCTCCAGATCTTTCATTTTCTCATGAGATGTTTCACATTCTGTACTATTTCCTTCTTAATAATCTGTTTTGTTATGTCTTGGTCTTTCATACCTTCACTAGCTTCCCCTTGCTCAATTCAAATGTTCAAAGTTATTTTCCTCTGAGATTTTATAACTTCTTTTCTAGTTGGTTAACTTTTTTCCCTAATCTTATTTTTCTTGCATATTTTCTTTTTGGTTTTCCTCAATGTCTCTCATTAGATTTTTTAAATTCTTTTTTGAGTTCTTCCATAAATTCTCTCTGGGAAGGAAGCCATTTCATGTTACTCTTTGGGGTAGAATTTTTTTTTATACTTAATGTGCTCCTCTTAAGATGAACCCCCATTCTTCCCTGTTTCCATAGCATTTTTTTATGGTAGGGTTCTTTCCTCTTTGCTGGTTCATTTTTTTCAAATATTGAGAAGTATTAGTGTAAGCACCTCTAAACGTGGGGTGGAGGATGGGATTCTAGCTTCGCTACAGCTTTACCTTCTGACTTGGAATCCAAACCAAGAGCTCTATCCTGCTGCAAGTGCCCTCAGCCAGGAGTGTCCCTGCCCCCCTGTTTCTGCACTTATAGGTGTGTTGTTCCTTTTCACTCAGGGCCAAGTTTCAGTAACACAGCCGGGTCTGGCATTCCTAATCAGCCCTGTCTTTCTGGATTCAGACCTGGAACTCCACACACTGTCCAACGGGTGAAAGTGTTTGTGGTTCCTAGACATGGGGCTCCCCAATTGATGTTTCTGTGGAGCTAACTAGAACGTATTTGTATTTCACATGGGTTAATCCCTGGCCTCGAGTCTTTCTTCACAACTTCTTGGTTACACCAGAGGACCCCTATTCTGCTCCAAGTCTTCTTGATTTTTCATCAGTTTATGTGCACATTGAGGTGCAAATTTGTTGTATTTGTGGGAGAAATCAGAAGAGTTTGAAATTTACCAACCTATTCTGCCATAATACAAAATGTAAATACTTATCTTAAAAAAAGTGATGAAACTCAAAACGTGGATAATCCTATACAATAAGAGAAATATTTTTTAATTAAAGCTTGTTACTTACAAAACATATGCATGGGTAATTTTTCAACATTGACCCTTGCAAAACTATCTGTTCCAACTTTCCCCTTCCTTTCCTCCAACTCCTCCCCTAGATGGCAGGTAGATCAATACATGTTAGATATATTAAAGTATATGTTAAATCCAATATATACATACATACTTATACAATTATCTTGTGGCACAAGAAAAAATCGGGTTTAGAAAGAAAGAAAGAAAAAACCTGAGAAGAGAAACAAAAATGAAAGCAAACAATAGCAAAAAGAGTGAAAATGCTATGCTGTGGTCCACACTCATTTCCCACAGCTCTCTGGGTGTACCTTATTCTCTTTTTTGCTGAACAATTGGAAGTGCTTTGAATAATCTCATTGTTGAAGAGAGTCACATCCATCAGAGTTGATCATTATATAATCTTGTTGTTCTTGTGTATAATGATCTCCTCATTCTGCTTATTTCACTTAGCATCAATTCATGTAAGTCTCTCCAGGCTTCTCTGAAATCATACTGCTGGTCATTTCTTACAAAACAATAATATTCTATATTATTCATATACCACAATTTATTTAGCCATTCTCCAATTGATGGTTATCCATTCAGTTTCCAGTTTCTAGCCACTACAAAAAGGGCTGCCACAAACATTTTTGCACATGTGGGTTCCTTTCCCTTCTTTAAGATCTCTTTAGAATATAAACCCAGCAGTAACACTGCTAGATCAAAGGGTATGCACAGTTTGATAACTTTTTGAGCATAGTTCCAAATTGCTTTTCAGAATGATTGGATTCATTCACAATGCCACTAACAATGCATCAGAGTCCCAGTTTTCCCACATCTCCTCCAACATTCAGCATTATTTTTTCCTATCATCTTAGCCAATCAGAGAGGTGCATAGTGGTGTCTCAGAGTTGTCTTAATTTGCATTTCTCTGATCAATAATGATTTGGAGCACCATTTCATATGAGGAGAAATAATTTCAATATCTTAATCTGAAAATTGTCTGCTCATATCCTTTCATCGTTTATGAATTGGAGAATGGCTTGATTTCTTTTAAATTTGAATCAATCCTCTATACATTTTGGAAATGAGGTCTTTATTAGAACCTTTGAATGTTTTTTCTCAGATTTTTGTTTCCCTTCTAATCTTGTCTGCACTAGTTTTGTTTGTACAAAACCTGTTTAACTTAATACAATATAAATTTTCCATTTGTAATCAATAATAACCTCTAGTTCTTCTTTGGTCACAAATTCCTTCTTCCTCCACAGATCTGAGAAATAAACTATCCTATGTTCTTCTCATTTATTTATAATATCATTCTTTATGTCTAGACCATGAACTCATTTTGATCTTATCTTGGTATATAATGCTAAATGGGGGTCAATGCCTCGTTTCTGCCATACTAGTTTCAAATTTTCCCAGCAGTTTTTGCCAAATAGGGAATTCTTATCCCAAAAGCTGGCATCTTTGGGTTTGTCAAACACTAGATTGCTATAGTTATTGACTATTTTGTCCTGTGAACCTAATACATTCCACTGATCAACTTTCTTAGAGAGTATCAAATGGTTTTGATGACCCCTGCTTTATAATATAGTTTTAGATCTGGTACAATTAGGCCACCTTTATTTGATTATTTTTTCACTAGTTCCCTTGAAATTCTTGACCTTTTGTTCTTCTAGATAAATTTTGTAATCATTTTTTATAGGTCAGTAAGATATTTTGTTAGAAATTTGATTGGTATAGCACTAAATAAATAGATTAGGTAGTATTGTCATTTTTATTATGGTCACTCAACCTATCCAAGAGCACTTAATATTTTTCCAATTGTTTTAGATCTGACTTTATCTGTGTGGAAAGTGTTTGTACTTTTACTCATATAGTTACTGACTTTCTCTTGGCAGATAGATTCCCAAATATTTTATATTATCAACAGCTATTTTAAACGTAATTTCTCTTTGTATCTCTTGCTGTTGGATTTTGCTAGTGATGTATAAAAAATGCTGATGATTTATTTGGATTTATTTTGAATCCTGCAACTTTGCTAAAGTTGTAGATTATTTCAAATAGCTTTTTAGTAGATGCTCTGGGGTTCTCTAAATATACTATCCTATCATCTGCAAAGAGTGATTTTAGCCAATCTGAGAGGTGTGAGGTGGTATCTCAAAGTTCTTTTAAGTTGCATTTCCATAATCAATAGTGATTTAGAGCATTTTTCATATGACTATAGATGATTTTAATTTCATCATCTAAAAATTGTCTGTTAATAACCATTGATCACTTATCAATTCGGGGATGACTTGTATTCTTATAAATTTGACACAATTCTTTCTATGTTTTAGAAACAAGGCCTTTATCAGTAACACTGGCTGTAAAGATTGTTTTCCAACTTTTATTTCCCTTTTAATCTTGTTTCTGTTGATTTTGTTTGTGTCCTAAAACCTTTTTAATTTGATATTATCAAAGTTGTCCATTTTACCTTTCATAATGTTCTCTAGTTCTTCTTTGATCATAAATTATTCCCTTATCCAAATATCTGATAGATAAATTATCCTTTGCTCTCCTAATTTATCATCCTTTATGCCCAAATCACATACCCACTTTGACCTCATTTTGATATGGGTTATGAGATGGAGATCTATGCCAAGTTTCTGACATATTATTTTACAGTTTTCCTAGCATTTTGTCAAATAGTTCTTATTCCAGAAGCTGTTGTTTGGGGATTTATTGAATACTAGATTACTGTAGACCTTGATTATTGTGTCATGTATCTAATCTATTTCACTAATCAACCACTCTATTTCTTAGCCGGTACCAAATGGTTTTGATGATTGCTCCTTTGTAATATAGTTTTAGGTTTGGTACTGCTAAGAGGAAGTGACCTTTTCAATAATATTATTATAATGTTATCTATACCTACAATTTATTAAAAGCTTCTAGACATCTTCATTTTCAATAAAACAATAAACATTTAATAACCATTTACTGTATATTTGTGGGAAGATCAAGTGATTTTCTTTTCAGGATAGAAGACATAAGAATTCATTTGTAGTTATAGGAAATAAGTCACTATACAAGGAAAGATTGAAAATAAGTGAAACTGGGAATGACGAGAAGGCAATCTGTTAGAAGAGACAATGAAATCACTTAAATGAGTGCAGGAATTAGTTTTGGTAAAGAGTAAAACAACTTTATCATGTGAAGCAGAGTGAAGGAGATCGTAATTAAATGCCTCAATTTTTTTTTTTTGTAAAATATGAAACAAACTTGTCATATGAGAGAATGGGGGGAAGGAAAAGCAATGAGACTTCTGAGAAGGGATAAAAAAGTTTGGAAGAGCCATTGTGGAGAATGGGATTGTGAGTCAATAAAGGAGCAATGGTAGGATTGTCTAGTAGTAGTAAGGGCCCAGTTGAAGTTATGTAATGTCAATCTGTAGTTGATACAGTCAGAACAGTTGCAAGATTTTTTATACCTTCATTTAGTAGTTTACATGAATGTGTGGAGGTTATGAGTGATGGGAATGATCTAAGGTTAAGAATTGTATGCAGCATATGTATACATACACATATAAATTCTAAATGATGTGAAATATATACATACATTTTTCCTTAATAGTTTATGAAATTATAAAATTTTGCTGAGATTGCATTAAGAGTCATACAAGACAAACTTCAAAGAATTGTTCTGATGTTTCTTTTCCAGCACATGATAATAACTCCAATTGAAATAACAAAGACTTTAAGATTATATAATAGGGCAGCTGGGTGGCGCAGTGGATAGAACAACAGCCTTGAATTCAGGAGGACCCGAATTCAAATCTGGTCTCAGAAACTTAACACTTCCTAACTGTGTGACCCTGGTCAAGTCACTTAACCCTAGCCTCAGGGGGAAAAAAAGATTATATAGTATGTTTATTACAACATTCCTATGAAACAGACAATGAATTAATTCCTATTTTATAAATACTAAGCACAATAACAGTTAAATGACTTGCCGAAAGTAGTACAAGCTAATATTTCATAATTGGATTCCAATCAGATTTTATGATTCTACAATGCCATACTCTTTCCTCCTTCCTCCACACTGCCTCTTTAGATGATATTCTCTTCTGAAAACATACCAATAGTTTGGGGCATATATAAATAGTTAAATAGAAGAATGAGATTTCATCTTATAAAAACACCTGATAAAGACTATGAATAGCCCAGCATTCCATATAGATAATTGACAAGGATGAACTTTTTAAGATGTTATAGAATAAAATCTAATAATATGTGTTTTCTTGCAATTGTATTATGGTAGACTATAGGGAAAATTATACATACAAATGCATCAGAATTATTATACTTGGAAAGAAATATCAAGTGCGTATTTTTTATAAGACAAGAATTGAGTCTTGGAAGAATGATATTTAGAGAAAATTTTAATACAATTTTTGGGCTTACTGATGACTATAAACAAGACAATTAAAAGGAAACAGAAACCATGCCAATCAATATATCATAAATACTATCAAAGATCTTAAACATTTTAACTGAATATTCTTTTCAGAGATAATAATCATTATTCCATTTAATTACTTTTAGGCAATGATTTTAAAAATAAAAGTTTAAAAGTATATTGGAAATATGACCTAATGAATTTAAATAGAAGAGATTCTAATTTTTAACTGCCTAAAGCTGACTTACTCTGAAAAAAATTCCAGCTAGGTTCCAATTAGTTTGAATAATGAATTCTAAGATATAGTTACATATATTCAAATTTATACTATTCAAAGGTATAATCATATACCATATGGTTATTTGTTCCAGACCAATGAATATATACAGTATTAATAACATGACTAATTCAGAGGACTTATTGTTCATCCTAATAGAGACTTCATTGTATTTCACTCTAGCACTACTCTGACATCAGCGTGTCATAAAGTTTATATCTTTAAGATTTTTATTTCTTGTAATAAAATTTGAAATTCCTCTCTCTGGCCTTCTACTTCTCATAATAAATTTATGTACTTTTCAATCATCCTTGTTCTCACAGTTCATCTCTCTAATAATGACTAATTTGCCTCCCAACTCAGAGGTAGACCCCATGATCTAAAATATTCATGGTTTTAACTATCCAATATCTTGTGAACCTTTTCCCCTTGACCATTTTTCCCCAAACTTCAAATCCTCATCTTTAAGTATCCACCATCATCTGATTTCTTCCTTCCTGCTGTAGAGTTGTTCTTTGGAGAATATTTGAAAACTCAGCTGATTTTACACAGTAAAACTTATGGTACATGAATTTAGAAAGGTGAACTATAAACACACACACACATACACATACACACACACAGTTTCAACAAATAACCTAACCTTCCTTCATTTCTCCTCCTCCAATACTCTATTTCCCACATATTGTCAATCTTCTCTGTTCTTTCTTTCTTCCTTCAAGTCTTAGAATATTTATTCCCTGTTTCTAACTAAAGTTATTTCTTTTCCTTGCAACCTTGATCTTATTCTCTTCTGCCTTATCTAGGACTTTAGTGCAACAGACATTCCTTCTGTCTCATGCATATTCATTCTTTTAGAAACTTCCATACTACTCACTCATAGCTAGATTTCTGCATCCAGAATTTTATTGTAACCATTTTTCCTAAGGTAATCATTGATCTACCAATCAATAATCCAATAGTTATTTTCAGTTTTCAATTTCTTGGATTTTTGCAGCTTTTAATAGTATTGATTACTCTTATATTCATTTTGTATATTCTTATCTATTTCTAGTCCCTATTATCTCTTTTGTTGGATCCTTATGCTTCCCACATCTCTGAATATGATTGTTTTCACAAGAATCTGCCCTTGGATCTCTTTTCTAGTCATACTATCTCCATTGTCACTTTTATTAATATTCTCTAAGTTTCAGCCACCATTTTTTGCCAATGATTCCTTATCTCTCATCTGAGTTCTAAGCCAAGAAATTCTAGATCTGTCCCCAAAGCTTGCATACTAATCTACTTGAATGTCCTAGTCTTTTATAAATTTAGCTGTGGATTTTCCCTTATTTCAGTACAAATTAATTATCAAGTACTCCAGATTCTCTTCAATATCTCTTGTACCTTTCCTCCCCTTGATATTACCATTGCTCTATCTGTAATGCAAGATTTCTATGACAGTGACATGAAATATCCCAGTTGATATCTTAGAATATCTTCTTACCTCTCTCTCCCTGATCAAAACCATACTTTTAAATGTTGCCAGAAAACCCTTTTTAATACAAATACACTTTGCCAAGACATTCTTCTACTTACAAAATCTTTAATGTCTCCTTATTTCTTTTAAATTAGTCCAAACTTCTTTACTGGACTTACAAATTTTCTTTTTCTATATGATGTTAACTTGCCTTCCATAGCCTATCAATCTGAATTAAATTGAATCATCCTCTTCTCATTTGAACTCTCCTTTACTCTCATTTATTCTTATATTTACTCACATTCTTATTCATATATTTATTATTCTTTCTTTTCCTCTTTATTGATTTATTTCTTCTCTCTTTTAAAGGTTAGCTCAGCTTCTACTTTTTCCTTTACCCTTTCACTCAATAAGATTCTTCTTCTTCCTCAGATGTCAGATAACACTTTAGATATAGCTTTCTAATATGCTTATCATATAAAATTCTGTATTATAGTGAACCATGTTTATTATTTACCTTCCACTCCCACCACTCAGTGGTCCTCAAATTTTTTAAATAGAGGGCCAGTTCACTATCCCTCAGACTGTTGGAGGGCCTGACTATAGTAAAAACAAGAACTCACACTCTGTCTCCACCCTTCAGCCCATTTGCCATAACCCAGTGGGCTGCATAAACATCCTAGCAGGCCGCATCTGGCCCGCGGGCTGTAGTTTGAGAACCCTTACACTAGATCATATGTTCCATGAGTTCCAAGGACTCATGACTTAGCTAAACCCCCTCTGTTCTATATACAGATGATTCTTAATCATAGGATTACATATTTAGGGAAAGAAGAGGCCCCTAGTCATCTAAGCAACCTCTTTTTATAGATGAGGAAATGAAAATATAAATAGTTTGCCAAAGTCACATAATGAGTTATGAAATGGTCCAGAAATGATCTGAAATAACATATTCAGACTCCATAATCAATGCTCTTTTTGGTATAATAAACAGCTTTCTTTGGGGGAGGGTAGGTAGAGTCATTCATTTAATCAATAATAATAGCCAATATTTATGTGCCACTTACTGTAATAGACACTTTGCAATTAATATTTCAATTGATCCTCACAAAAATTCTGAAATATAAGTGATGTAATTAACTTGGTTTTACAGATGAGGAGACTAAGACAAACAGGTTAAGTGACTTGCCCAGCATCACATAGTTAATAAACATTCAAGAAACATCAGAGATCTTCCTGACTACAGATTTCCTGTCTCTTTAACAGCTGTTCAATCTAGCTGAAATGTTTCCATGAGAAGGGTTAATGAGAGGGACTCAGTTTAAAAACAAAGAACTTTAAAATAAAAGGACAGGTGACTAGAGGTTTTGTGAAAACTCCTTTAATAGAAGATATGATGCTTTGTCTTGGTAGACAATGCAGTCTGACTGGAATAAAGATGACAAATTGAATATTGACTTTTCACAAATTGTATTTGTTGATTATCTTAACTAGTATGATAAATGAAAGAAATTATATATTTAGTTCTACAGAAAACAAATTAAATTTATGTTTTAATAACCTGTTTTTTCAAAATATCATTTATATTATTTTTTTTCTCTTTTGGTAACTTTCCTCTTGCAACCTTCTCCAAGTTCACCCCAAGATCATTTAGGATAACTAAGAATTTTAAAGAAAAGAGGAACAATATAAAAAAAAATGATCAATATAGCAAATTGAAATCTGTAAATATGTGCAGCATTTTACACCTATATATGTATAACCTCTGCAAAAAAAAAAAAATAGAGTAAGGATGTCTTCTCATTTCCTTTCTTTGAAGCCATGCTTTTTTTTTTTTTTTTTTTTTTTTGCAAAATTACAAGTTTAATTTTAAATTATTTTGTAATTATTGTACTTTCCTTTTGTTCACAGTGTATTTCATTTGCTTGGCTCTGCTTACTTCACTCTATATTTAAGTCTTTCTGTGCTTCTTTATATTCTTCATATTTTTCATTTCTCATGTAATAATCCATCACATTTAAGTACAACTATTTGCTAACTATCTCCAAATTAAAAACAATTCTTTGCTATGCAAAAAAATTTCTGCTAGAAATATATATGGGGCTTACTTTTTTTTAACAACTTCTTTGAGAAACATGTCTAGTGAAGGAATTGCTGAGTTAAAAGATATGAACATTGGAATCACTTTATTTATATAATTCATAATTGCTTTCCAAGTATTCCACTGTATTTATAACTATCTAATCAATACATTAATGCAACTATCTTTCCTGTATTATCTCTTATACTACTATGAGTTCATTCTAGGTTCATCTTTATGGCTTATTGGTCATACTCTTGATTCATTTAACTAATCAATCAATGTATAAATGTATACAAATCTATTTCATACCAGGCACTCTGCTATACACCAGGGATAGAAAAAGAGGTAAAGATATTTCCTTCATTCAAGGAATTTATACTCTAATAAAAAAGATAACATGAAAACAAGACAAACTAGATGCAAGATAAATAGAAAATGATTAACAGAGAAAAGACACTAGAATTAAGAGCATATGAGGAAGGCTTCCTAGATTTTATGATTTTAGGTAAGACTTATAGGAAACCAGGAAAGGCAGTAGTTCAAATAGAGGGGGGAAGTATCCCATCTATAGCATATACCCATAAAAATGCCTGGAAGTAAAGATAGAGTGTCTTATTCCATGGAACAGCCAAATGGTCAGTATCACAGGATTGATGAGCATGTATTGGGGAGGAAGGGTAAAAGTGGGAGAGGAGTATGTTTTAAAAGGTTTTGAATGCAAAACATATCATTTTATATTTGATCCTGGAGTCAATAAAGAACTAGTCTGGGCTTCACTTTCCTTAATTGTAATATAAAGGGTATTTACTAAGTTCCCTTTTATCTTTGACATTTTATGACTTACGATTTTAAGCTTTAATTATAATTTACAAGAGCCCAGTATGTGTAATTCTTTCTTAATGCTTTATGAAAGGAATGGTAAAAATTAGTATGCACAGAACCATTTGTGAATACCAATTTCTCTTATTAAAAAAGTATTTTACAAAAGTTCATCTTGGTATCTAAATAGCTGTATCACTTATGAAGCTTTCCTGGGGAAATGCACCATGTTTTATATATTTGAGTTAGTTTTAGTCATCCCTTCTTATTGTTGAATTAAGAATGTTAACTTAGTGTTGGGATTACTAGGTGAGAACTGAGGTTGTCTGGATGGTGACAAGGTGAGAATTCAGGTTTTCTGGACAATTACAAGGTGAGAACTCAGGTTGACTTGATAGAGGGGGCAAGCTCATTGGCTGGGGTGGTTCTTCCCAGAAGCCCTTGCATTATCCCACGCCCATTCTCTGGGAGGATAAAAAGAGACAGCACTGGGCGCAGAGAGCAGATCGGCCTGGAGAAGGATAAGAGCTGGAGGAGATTCAGAGCCAGGATTCAAGAAGGAGGACTCTGAATTGCATCAGGCTTGACGGGGCTCTCTGCAGGAAGGGAAGTCACTTCTAAGGACAAGAGTTAACAGCAACTGCCTGGAGACAACGGTTCACTACAGGAAGAAGAATCTGTCTTAAAGATTTGAGTAGACAAAGCAGATCTCTTCCCAGAGAGCGATCCGGCAGCTTCTAGAGACGACAGCTCGTTACAATTGGCGTCCACACGTGGGGCAAGGACTTTTGCTTATCCTGACAAGAAGAGCTAGACCAGACCTTCGCAATTTGGCGCCCGAACAGGGACAGACACGGTCCTGATTCCAGTGGAAAAGCTTCCGATCTAGATCTCAGTCTCTCTGACCCAGAACCGTGAGTAACGAGGAAACTTTGTTAAAGATTAAGGGAGCGTGCTAATAGATAAATAAGGAACTTGTTAAGGGCTAAACCAGCAATCTCTTATAGTGAAATGGGGCAAACACCTTCTGTTCAAGGAAAATGTTTAGAGAGCATCATCAAGGTTATGAAAAGCCAAGGCTTGATTATAATTTTAGAAGAGATTACTGAACTTTTAAGAACTGTGAAGGTTATATGTCCTTCTTTTTCTCTGGAAGAAGAATTGGATCCAGATGAGTGGAAATTAGTAGGAGAGCAATTAGGTGAACAGTACAATTACCTTTGTGACATTTTACCCTTTGGTTCCAGACCAAACTCAGTTTCCAAAGATACAATTCATACCTACAATTTAATCCAAATGGCTTTAAAAAATGTTATTCTAAAGGAAGAGATGAAGGAGCAAAATGGGGAAGTGTCAACTAAACTAGGTGAAAAGGATGAATCAGATAACAATGAAGTTAAGTACAATTCTGAGCAACAGGAGCACCTCCCATCTCCTCCCTCAATTAACCCTTCATGGGTAGAGCAAGAAGGAGGAGAGGAAGAGGCAGAAACACAAACAGAATTGCCTGTGAAGCAGCCTAAGCCTATGACAAGATTAGAAAAAGCATTGGTTAAAGCTAAGAGAGAAGGACAGGATATAAGTGATTTTATACATGCATATCCTGTGATTGAAGAGATTGACTCTGTAGGTAAAAAAAGGAGAAGATATGCACCTTTAGATTTGAATAAAATTAAGGATTTGAAAAAAGGTTGTACCCTTTATGGGGCTACATCAGCTTATGTTAAAATGTTACTAGATGGTTTGTCTTATGAAGTCCTAACCCCGAATGATTGGAAATCCATAGCAAGGATATGCCTGGAACCTGGAGAAAATTTATTATGGCTTTCGGAATTTCATGAATTATGTAAAATTCAAGTCAGATGCAATTTGGAAATAGGAGTTAACACACAATTCACTTTTGAGCACTTGGCTGGTGAAGGTCGGTATGGAGAGAATTCAGAACAGACTGATTATACCATGACAATATATGAACAAATTGCTAAGGCTGCAATAAAAGCTTGGGGTGTCCTTCCTGGACAGAAAGATCGTGGAGAGGCTTTCACTAAAATACAGCAAGGTCCCAATGAACCTTTTGCAGATTTTGTGGGACGTTTGCAAACTGCTGTCAAAAGAACTATTGGAGAAAATTCAGCTACAGAAATAATGACCAGACATCTGGCTAAGGAAAATGCCAATGAGATTTGCAAAAGAATTATATGGGGATTAGACAAAGATGCTCCTTTAGAGGAGATCATAAGACGCTGTGCTACAGTGGGAACAAATGCTTTTTACACCCGGACAATGATGAATGTGGAAAGACAGGGTCCCTCATGGCAAGGGCCTTCTAGAGAAACTCGGCGATGTTTTCAATGTGGAAAAATTGGGCATCTAAGAGCTCAGTGTAGATATGGAGATACAGTGAGAAGACAGGGTGAGAGAAGACCTAAAACTCCATGTCCAAAATGTCACAAGGGCCTCCACTGGGCCTCTGAATGTAGATTGACACAGGGAAATGACAGGTGGGGCCCAGCTTCAGGCCCCCAAGTGGGGCATGATGGCAGCCGAGGTTACATCCAGAGAATTTTAAGACACGATCAATCAGCCAAAAGGCAATCAGATGGAAGAAAGGGATTGAAATTAGGAAAAATAGAGTTGTGTGCAGTAGAGACTACCGAGATACTCCCTGGAGAAGTGAAATCTGTTCCTGTTGAGCCTATGGATCCTTTGCCTCCAGGCACAGTAGGCTTGACCATTTCACCTTCTGAGAGTGCCTACAAAACAGTGTCCATCCATACACTGATGTGGGAGACTGGAGAACGTGTATCTAATATCCCAGTCACTAACACAGGCAGACAACGTGTGATTTATCAACCAGGAGAAGTAGTAGCATCAGGCTTATTGTTACGGACCCCTAATAAGCAACCTAGTGATAGTCGCCTAGATTTTGACTCCAATGAACAAAATCCAGGAATATATTGGACAGCAGCTGTGACAGCTGACCGACCTATGCTTACTATTTATATAAACGGAATACCATTTGAAGGATTGGTAGACACGGGTGCAGATCGTACAGTTATTAGAGGTGCCAATTGGCCCGGTCACTGGCCAAAGATTAAAGCAGACACCTATATGTCTGGGGTGGGAGGATCAATAGCAGCAGAGGTTAGTGCTAGGCCTTTGAGATGGGTATTTGAAGGAGAAACAGGAGCTTTTACTCCTTTTGTGGTTGAAAAAATCCCCATCAATCTGTGGGGAAGAGACATTTTACAGCAGATAGGATTACAAATAAGCACTTCGGCTTTTTAGGCAGGGCTGCTGTTGAAGGCCTACCTGCACTTTCACCAGTTCCTATTCAGTGGAAGACCGATTCACCAGTGTGGGTAGAACAGTGGCCCTTAAGAAGTGATAAAATTCAGGCCTTATTAGACATAGTGCAAGAACAACTTGACCAAGGACACTTGCGGCCTTCTCTAAGTCCTTGGAATTCCCCAGTATTTGTGGTGAAAAAGAAATCTGGAAAATGGAGGATGATAACTGATCTAAGAAGAGTAAATGAACAGATGGAAACTATGGGAACTCTTCAGCCTGGACTTCCATCTCCTACTCAGTTGCCAAGAGAATGGCCTCTATGGGTTATAGACATTAAGGATTGTTTCTATTCTATTCCTCTAGATAAGGAGGATATGAAAAGATTTGCTTTTTCAGTGCCTAGTGTTAATTTGGCTGAGCCTTATAAAAGATATGAATGGACAGTTTTGCCACAGGGAATGAAAAACAGCCCTACTATGTGCCAAATGTATGTTGCAGCTGTTCTTGCTCCAGTAAGAAAAGCTTTTCCAAAAGTAATATTGTTACATTATATGGATGATATTTTGGGATGTGCACCTGAGGAACAAATGTTAGAGGCATGTCTACAAAGGACCATGGAAACATTAAAGTACTACAAACTGCATATAGCTACAGAAAAAATTCAAAGACATGCTCCTTTTCAATATTTAGGATATGAAGTATATCCTAAGACACTCACAGTACAAAAGCTTTCTTTAAGAACAGAGAAGTTGAACACCTTAAATGACTTTCAAAAATTAATAGGAGATATCCAATGGATGCGTCCAGTGTTAGGCTTAACTACCAATCAACTACAACCTCTCTATGACATTTTAAGGGGAGACAGTGCTTTAAATTCACCACGCCAGCTTACAAAAGAAGCACAAAAGGCTTTGAGAGAAGTTGAACTGGCTTTATCCAATGTGGTTGAAAGAGTCACTCAAAAACCCTTGGAAATATCAGTTTTTGCTACAAAAGAGGCACCCACAGCAGTCCTTCATCAAGGAGACAGAGTGATTGAGTGGGTGAACCTCCCAGCACAACCAGAACAAAGCCTTACACCTTACCCAGTGCTTGTGGCTAGGATTTTATTAAAGGCTATTAAGAGAGTAACACAATTATCTGGGATAAGTCCTGAAAAAATATACACATTCTATACTAACGCACAGATTAATGTATGCTGTGAGAACATCCCAGAATGGCAAATTTTATTGGTCACCGCTCCAAATTTTGCACATGGATCTCCATTAAAGATTACCCGGCTACTACATAATTGGCGATGGATTTTTGAAGAAAAGGTTTCTAAGGTTCCTCTTAAAGGACCAACAATCTTTACAGATGCCTCCAAAGAAAATATTTGTGCCATATACTCTCATGATTTAACCATAAAGAGAGTAATCAGGACTCCTTTTCAATCCACTCAACAGAATGAATTATTTGCTATCATGCTAGCTCTCACTTATTACCCAGGAGACGTAAATATAATTACTGATTCAGCCTATTCAGTAGGTGTAGTACAAAGAATTGCCACAGCCCAAATAAAATTTGCAGCCTCCAATATTTATCAGCTCTTTAAGGAACTTCAAGAGCAAGTGAGAAAACATCCAGGCAAGATTTATATCTTGCATGTCCACTCACATAGTGGACTTCCAGGTCCCATTTTTGATGGAAATTCAAAGGCAGATAGCCTTCTAACCATGTTAGCCAGTAGTCCTTTATTTCAGGAAGCACAAGAATCTCATTCTAAATATCATCAGGCTGCTCGAGCTTTACGTTTACAATTTGGAATCACAAGAGAGGAAGCTAGGAGCATAGTAAAAAGCTGTACAGCTTGTCTTCCTTTCCATGCTCCTACACTCCCTCCAGGGAAGAATCCTCGTGGTTTGAGACCCAATGAAATCTGGCAAATGGATGTGACCCATTATAAATCTTTTGGTCGTCTATCTTTTATTCATGTCGTGGTAGACACCTTTTCAGGATTCACATTTGCAATGCCAGCAGCAAAAGAGACAGCCCGAGTGGTCACTGAATTCCTTATACAAGCTTTTGCAATTATGGGTGTGCCACAAGCAATAAAAACAGACAATGGACCTGCATATACGTCCAAACATTTTACACACTTTTGTGCACAGTATAAGATTTTACATACCACGGGCATACCCTTTAATCCTCAAGGGCAGGCAATAGTAGAGAGAAGAAACAGAGATATTAAGACACTCCTCCAAAAACAAAAGAAAGGGGGAGCCACAGGTAGCCCTAGGGAACTTCTAAATTTAGTTCTCTATACCATTAATTTTCTAATTTTTGACAAAGATGCGCTGGCTCCAGCAGACAGGTTTTATAACCCACCAGAAGGGCAGTGTCCAGTGAGAGCATCTCCACTGTCCTTAGATAATCGCCAGGTGATGTGGAGAGATCCAGAAAGTGGTGAATGGAAGGGACCAGATAGGTTAACTGCCTGGGGGAGAGGGTTTGCTTGTATTTCTTCAGCAGGAGAAGGAATCAGATGGGTGCCAACAAGTCATATTCGCCTTGTCCATCAGAGAGAGACAGAAAAAGAGAAAGACCTCAAAATAAAGGAGAAGATCTAAGAAACATCTGACACTGAAAGAGCATGGATAATAAGAAGACTGTTAAAGAACTTAAAAACCAGCAGGAATCATTGGACTTCCTCACACAAGATGAGAATAATGGACAATGGACTTATGGACATTTATAAATTTTCAATTTATGATTATGATTATGTTATATACTTCTAGCATGTGTTATGTTACTATGTTACTATGTGCTTATGTAATTTATGTAATTATCTGTAATACTTCCCATATTGATGGATTTATGTTTCAAGGTCATGACTGTCCTATGTTCTAAATCAAAAGAAAGGGGGAGATGTTGGGATTACTAGGTGAGAACTGAGGTTGTCTGGATGGTGACAAGGTGAGAATTCAGGTTTTCTGGACAATTACAAGGTGAGAACTCAGGTTGACTTGATAGAGGGGGCAAGCTCATTGGCTGGGGTGGTTCTTCCCAGAAGCCCTTGCATTATCCCACGCCCATTCTCTGGGAGGATAAAAAGAGACAGCACTGGGCGCAGAGAGCAGATCGGCCTGGAGAAGGATAAGAGCTGGAGGAGATTCAGAGCCAGGATTCAAGAAGGAGGACTCTGAATTGCATCAGGCTTGACGGGGCTCTCTGCAGGAAGGGAAGTCACTTCTAAGGACAAGAGTTAACAGCAACTGCCTGGAGACAACGGTTCACTACAGGAAGAAGAATCTGTCTTAAAGATTTGAGTAGACAAAGCAGATCTCTTCCCAGAGAGCGATCCGGCAGCTTCTAGAGACGACAGCTCGCTACAACTTAGCATGTGTGACACCACTTTATCTTAAGCCTCCACTTTGTGACTGTTATGTTTCT